>NC_079194.1:45832710-46148934 GCF_029499605.1 Hyla sarda | reverse complement strand
TATACCCCCGTTAGCTGCAAGAAAGGAACCACGAAACAGGTAATTAATATTTATATTAATTACTGATAACAATCAGGCTAGATGTAAAATCTAGACCTGCAGACATGTCATAGTCTTTCCCGTATACATGAAGATATATGTGTTTTTAATAAGTATATAGTCTATGGACAGCTTTATATATAACACAACCATATCTCAGGTACAGAGATTAGGAACATTCCAAAGTTGACGAGTAAAAAGGTAGCAGAAAGGTGAACATGGGTAACAGGAGTGTCGAGGAGTGTACATGGGTGATAGATGGGTGTACATGGGTGACAGTGGGCGTAGGGAGTAACAGAGGGGGGAACATGGGTGACAGAGAGGTGTTGGGTGTGTAGAGGAGTGTACATGGGTGATAGAGGAGCGTAGAGGAGTGTACATGGTAACAGAGGAGTCTTGTCAGAGGGGTGTAGAGGAGTGTACATGGGTGACAGAGGATCGTAGAGTAGAGTACATGGGTGACAAGGGGACGTAGGGGGTGAAAGAGTGGTGTACGGGGTGATAGAGGGGTGTACATAGGTGACAGAGGGGTGTTGGGGGTGTAGAGGTGTGTACATGGGTGGCAGAGTGGTTCAGAGGAGTGTATATGAGTGATAGATGGGTGTAAATGGGTGAAAGGGGGCGTAGGGGGTGACAGAGTGGTGTACATTGGTGACAGAGAGGTGTTGGGGGTGTAGAGGAGTGTACGTGGGTGACAGAGGAGCGCAGAGTAGTATACATGGATAACAGAAGGGTGTAGGGGTGTACATTGGGGATAGAAGGGTGTAGAGGAGTGTACATGGGTGACGGAGGAGCTTAGAGGAGTGTAAATGGGTAACAGATGGGTGTAGAGGGGTGTACATGGGTGACAAAGGGGTGTAGAGGAGTGTACATGGCTGACAGAGGGGTGTAGAGGAGTGTACATGGGTGACAGAGGATCGTAGAGTAGTGTACATGGGTGGCAGGGGGACGTAGGGGTGAAAGAGGGGTGTACGGGGTGATAGAAGGGTGTACGTAGGTGACAGAGGGGTGTTGGGGTGTAGAGATGTGTACATGGGTGGCAGAGTGGTTTAGAGGAGTGTATATGAGTGATAGATTGGTGTAAATGGGTGAAAGGGGGCGTAGGGGGTGACAGAGTGGTGTAAATTGGTGACAGAGAGGTGTTGGGGGTGTAGAGGAGTGTACGTGGGTGGCAGAGGAGCGCAGAGTAGTATACATGGATAACAGAAGGGTGTAGGGGTGTACATTGGTGATAGAAGGGTGTAGAGGAGTGTACATGGGTGACGGTTGAGCTTAGAGGAGTGTACATGGGTAACAGATGGGTGTAGAGGGGTGTACATGGGTGACAGAGCGGTGTAGAGGAGTGTACATGGGTGACAGAGGGGTGTAGAGGAGTGTACATGGGTGACAGAGGGGTGTAGAGGAGTGTACATGGGTGACAGAGGGGTGTAGAGGAGTGTACATGGGTAACAGAGGAGTGAAGAGGAGTGTACAGAGGCCTACATTACCATTACTTGATTAACTGTTGTATATTATATAAAACATTTAGATAAAATATATTACAAAAATATACATTATATTTTAAGTTCCTTTTTCCACTCCTTTTTCTATAATTCCTGAGATAAGTAGTTCTGGCCCTAGAGTGATATATATTAGCGTCTGTAGCATGTATCAGGAACATGTTATCATACCTGTGTCTTTTTTACAGAGGACTAATGCCCGGTGAAAAGGTGAACGTGTCATATACCCCCGTTAGCTGCAAGAAAGGAACCACGAAACAGGTAATTAATATTTATATTAATTACTGATAACAATCAGGCTAGATGTAAAATCTAGACCTGCAGACATGTCATAGTCTTTCCCGTATACATGAAGATATATGTGTTTTTAATAAGTATATCGTCTATGGACAGCTTTATATATAACACAACCATATCTCAGGTACAGAGATTAGGAACATTCCAAAGTTGACGAGTAAAAAGCTAGCAGAAAGGTGAACATGGGTAACAGGAGTGTCGAGGAGTGTACATGGGTGATAGATGGGTGTACATGGGTGACAGTGGGCGTAAGGAGTAACAGAAGGGGGAACATGGGTGACAGAGAGGTGTTGGGTGTGTAGAGGAGTGTACATGGGTGATAGAGGAGCGTAGAGGAGTGTACATGGTAACAGAGGAGTGGTGTCAGAGGGGTGTAGAGGAGTGTACATGGGTGAAAGAGGATCGTAGAGTAGAGTACATGGGTGACAAGGGGACGTAGGGGGTGAAAGAGGGGTGTACTGGGTGATAGAGGGGTGTACATAGGTGACAGAGGGGTGTTGGGGGTGTAGAGGTGTGTACATGGGTGGCAGAGTGGTTCAGAGGAGTGTATATGAGTGATAGATGGGTGTAAATGGGTGAAAGTGGGGCGTAGGGGGTGACAGAGTGGTGTACATTGGTGACAGAGAGGTGTTGGGGGTGTAGAGGAGTGTACGTGGGTGACAGAGGAGCGCAGAGTAGTATACATGGATAACAGAAGGGTGTAGGGGTGTACATTGGTGATAGAAGGGTGTAGAGGAGTGTACATGGGTGACGGAGGAGCATAGAGGAGTGTAAATGGGTAACAGATGGGTGTAGAGGGGTGTACATGGGTGACAAAGGGGTGTAGAGGAGTGTACATGGGTGTCAGAGGGGTGTAGAGGAGTGTACATGGGTGACAGAGGATCGTAGAGTAGTGTACATGGGTGACAGGGGGACGTAGGGGTGAAAGAGGGGTGTACGGGGTGATAGAAGGGTGTACGTAGGTGACAGAGGGGTGTTGGGGTGTAGAGATGTGTACATGGGTGGCAGAGTGGTTTAGAGGAATGTATATGAGTGATAGATTGGTGTAAATGGGTGAAAGGGGGCGTAGGGGGTGACAGAGTGGTGTAAATTGGTGACAGAGAGGTGTTGGGGGTGTAGAGGAGTGTACGTGGGTGGTAGAGGAGCGCAGAGTAGTATACATGGTTAACAGAAGGGTGTAGGGGGTGTACATTGGTGATAGAAGGGTGTAGAGGAGTGTACATGGGTGACGGAGGAGCTTAGAGGAGTGTACATGGGTAACAGATGGGTGTAGAGGGGTGTACATGGGTGACAGAGCGGTGTAGAGGAGTGTACATGGGTGACAGAGGGGTGTAGAGGAGTGTACATGGGTGACAGAGGGGTGTAGAGGAGTGTACATGGGTGACAGAGGGGTGTAGAGGAGTGTACATGGGTAACAGAGGAGTGAAGAGGAGTGTACAGAGGCCTACATTACCATTACTTGATTAACTGTTGTATATTATATAAAACATTTAGATAAAATATATTACAAAAATATACATTATATTTTAAGTTCCTTTTTCCACTCCTTTTTCTATAATTCCTGAGATAAGTAGTTCTGGCCCTAGAGTGTTATATATATTAGCGTCTGTAGCATGTATCAGGAACATGTTATCATACCTGTGTCTTTTTTACAGAGGACTAATGCCCGGTGAAAAGGTGAACGTGTCATATACCCCCGTTAGCTGCAAGAAAGGAACCACGAAACAGGTAATTAATATTTATATTAATTACTGATAACAATCAGGCTAGATGTAAAATCTAGACCTGCAGACATGTCATAGTCTTTCCCGTATACATGAAGATATATGTGTTTTTAATAAGTATATCGTCTATGGACAGCTTTATATATAACACAACCATATCTCAGGTACAGAGATTAGGAACATTCCAAAGTTGACGAGTAAAAAGGTAGCAGAAAGGTGAACATGGGTAACAGGAGTGTTGAGGAGTGTACATGGGTGATAGATGGGTGTACATGGGTGACAGTGGGCGTAGGGAGTAACAGAGGGGGGAACATGGGTGACAGAGAGGTGTTGGGTGTGTAGAGGAGTGTACATGGGTGATAGAGGAGCGTAGAGGAGTGTACATGGTAACAGAGGAGTGGTGTCAGAGGGGTGTAGAGGAGTGTACATGGGTGACAGAGGATCGTAGAGTAGAGTACATGGGTGACAAGGGGACGTAGGGGGTGAAAGAGGGGTGTACGGGGTGATAGAGGGGTGTACATAGGTGACAGAGGGGTGTTGGGGGTGTAGAGGTGTGTACATGGGTGGCAGAGTGGTTCAGAGGAGTGTATATGAGTGATAGATGGGTGTAAATGGGTGAAAGGGGGCGTAGGGGGTGACAGAGTGGTGTACATTGGTGACAGAGAGGTGTTGGGGGTGTAGAGGAGTGTACGTGGGTGACAGAGGAGCGCAGAGTAGTATACATGGATAACAGAAGGGTGTAGGGGTGTACATTGGTGATAGAAGGGTGTAGAGGAGTGTACATGGGTGACGGAGGAGCTTAGAGGAGTGTAAATGGGTAACAGATGGGTGTAGAGGGGTGTACATGGGTGACAAAGGGGTGTAGAGGAGTGTACATGGGTGACAGAGGGGTGTAGAGGAGTGTACATGGGTGACAGAGGATCGTAGAGTAGTGTACATGGGTGGCAGGGGGACGTAGGGGTGAAAGAGGGGTGTACGGGGTGATAGAAGGGTGTACGTAGGTGACAGAGGGGTGTTGGGGTGTAGAGATGTGTACATGGGTGGCAGAGTGGTTTAGAGGAGTGTATAT
Organism: Hyla sarda; assembly: GCF_029499605.1. Lineage (NCBI taxonomy): Eukaryota > Metazoa > Chordata > Amphibia > Anura > Hylidae > Hyla > Hyla sarda. The sequence continues at coordinate 46,144,306 of NC_079194.1, read as the reverse complement.
GAGTGATAGATTGGTGTAAATGGGTGAAAGGGGGCGTAGGGGGTGACAGAGTGGTGTAAATTGGTGACAGAGAGGTGTTGGGGGTGAAGAGGAGTGTACGTGGGTGGCAGAGGAGCGCATAGTAGTATACATGGATAACAGAAGGGTGTAGGGGTGTACATTGGTGATAGAAGGGTGAAGAGGAGTGTACATGGGTGACGGAGGAGCTTAGAGGAGTGTACATGGGTAACAGATGGGTGTAGAGGGGTGTACATGGGTGACAGAGCGGTGTAGAGGAGTGTACATGGGTGACAGAGGGGTGTAGAGGAGTGTACATGGGTGACAGAGGGGTGTAGAGGAGTGTACATGGGTGACAAAGGGGTGTAGAGGAGTGTACATGGGTAACAGAGGAGTGAAGAGGAGTGTACAGAGGCCTACATTACCATTACTTGATTAACTGTTGTATATTATATAAAACAGTTAGATAAAATATATTACAAAAATATACATTATATTTTAAGTTCCTTTTTCCACTCCTTTTTCTATAATTCCTGAGATAAGTAGTTCTGGCCCTAGAGTGTTATATATATATTAGCGTCTGTAGCATGTATCAGGAACATGTTATCATACCTGTGTCTTTTTTACAGAGGACTAATGCCCGGTGAAAAGGGGAACGTGTCATATACCCCCGTTAGCTGCAAGAAAGGAACCACGAAACAGGTAATTAATATTTATATTAATTACTGATAACAATCAGGCTAGATGTAAAATCTAGACCTGCAGACATGTCATAGTCTTTCCCGTATACATGAAGATATATGTGTTTTTAATAAGTATATCGTCTATGGACAGCTTTATATATAACACAACCATATCTCAGGTAGTGTTGAGCGGCATAGGCCATATTCGAATTCGCGAATATTCGCGAATATATGGACAAATATTCGTCATATATTCTCGAATATTCGCATATTCGTTATATTCTCGTTTTATTTTCGCATATGTGAAACTTCGCGTATGCGAAAATGAAGATATGTGAATATTAGAATATACAAAATTAGCATACGCGAAAATTCGCATATGCGGAAATTAGCATGTGCGAATTTTCGCATGTGCGAATTTTCGCACGCCAGTCTCACACAGTAGTATTACAGCCTTCTTTACACCACACAAGCTGGAAGCAGAGAGGGGTGATCACTGTGATGTGTACTGTGAAAAAAAAAAAAAAACAACGAATATTCGTAATTACGAATATATAGCGATATATTCGCGAAATTCGCAAATTCGCGAATATGCCATATTCGCGAATAATATTCGAATTGCGAATATTCGTGAGCAACACTAATCTCAGGTACAGAGATTAGGAACATTCCAAAGTTGACGAGTAAAAAGGTAGCAGAAAGGTGAACATGGGTAACAGGAGTGTCGAGGAGTGTACATGGGTGATAGATGGGTGTACATGGGTGACAGTGGGCGTAGGGAGTAACAGAGGGGGGAACATGGGTGACAGAGAGGTGTTGGGTGTGTAGAGGAGTGTACATGGGTGATAGAGGAGCGTAGAGGAGTGTACATGGTAACAGAGGAGTGGTGTCAGAGGGGTGTAGAGGAGTGTACATGGGTGACAGAGGATCGTAGAGTAGTGTACATGGGTGACAAGGGGACGTAGGGGGTGAAAGAGGGGTGTACAGGGTGATAGAGGGGTGTACATAGGTGACAGAGGGGTGTTGGGGGTGTAGAGGTGTGTACATGGGTGGCAGAGTGGTTCAGAGGAGTGTATATGAGTGATAGATGGGTGTAAATGGGTGAAAGGGGGCGTAGGGGGTGACAGAATGGTGTACATTGGTGACAGAGAGGTGTTGGGGGTGTAGAGGAGTGTACATGGGTGACAGAGGAGCGCAGAGTAGTATACATGGATAACAGAAGGGTGTAGGGGTGTACATTGGTGATAGAAGGGTGTAGAGGAGTGTACATGGGTGACGGAGGAGCTTAGAGGAGTGTAAATGGGTAACAGATGGGTGTAGAGGGGTGTACATGGGTGACAAAGGGGTGTAGAGGAGTGTACATGGGTGACAGAGGGGTGTAGAGGAGTGTACATGGGTGACAGAGGATCGTAGAGTAGTGTACATGGGTGACAGGGGGACGTAGGGGTGAAAGAGGGGTGTACGGGGTGATAGAAGGGTGTACGTAGGTGACAGAGGGGTGTTGGGGTGTAGAGATATGTACATGGGTGGCAGAGTGCTTTAGAGGAGTGTATATGAGTGATAGATGGGTGTAAATGGGTGAAAGGGGGCGTAGGGGGTGACAGAGTGGTGTACATTGGTGACAGAGAGGTGTTGGGGGTGTAGAGGAGTGTACGTGGGTGACAGAGGAGCGCAGAGTAGTATACATGGATAACAGAAGGGTGTAGGGGTGTACATTGGTGATAGAAGGGTGTAGAGGAGTGTACATGGGTGACGGAGGAGCTTAGAGGAGTGTAAATGGGTAACAGATGGGTGTAGAGGGGTGTACATGGGTGACAAAGGGGTGTAGAGGAGTGTACATGGCTGACAGAGGGGTGTAGAGGAGTGTACATGGGTGACAGAGGATCGTAGAGTAGTGTACATGGGTGGCAGGGGGACGTAGGGGTGAAAGAGGGGTGTACGGGGTGATAGAAGGGTGTACGTAGGTGACAGAGGGGTGTTGGGGTGTAGAGATGTGTACATGGGTGGCAGAGTGGTTTAGAGGAGTGTATATGAGTGATAGATTGGTGTAAATGGGTGAAAGGGGGCGTAGGGGGTGACAGAGTGGTGTAAATTGGTGACAGAGAGGTGTTGGGGGTGTAGAGGAGTGTACGTGGGTGGCAGAGGAGCGCAGAGTAGTATACATGGATAACAGAAGGGTGTAGGGGTGTACATTGGTGATAGAAGGGTGCAGAGGAGTGTACATGGGTGACGGAGGAGCTTAGAGGAGTGTACATGGGTAACAGATGGGTGTAGAGGGGTGTACATGGGTGACAGAGCGGTGTAGAGGAGTGTACATGGGTGACAGAGAGGTGTAGAGGAGTGTACATGGGTGACAGAGGGGTGTAGAGGAGTGTACATGGGTGACAGAGGGGTGCAGAGGAGTGTACATGGGTAACAGAGGAGTGAAGAGGAGTGTACAGAGGCCTACATTACCATTACTTGATTAACTGTTGTATATTATATAAAACATTTAGATAAAATATATTACAAAAATATACATTATATTTTAAGTTCCTTTTTCCACTCCTTTTTCTATAATTCCTGAGATAAGTAGTTCTGGCCCTAGAGTGTTATATATATTAGCGTCTGTAGCATGTATCAGGAACATGTTATCATACCTGTGTCTTTTTTACAGAGGACTAATGCCCGGTGAAAAGGTGAACGTGTCATATACCCCCGTTAGCTGCAAGAAAGGAACCACGAAACAGGTAATTAATATTTATATTAATTACTGATAACAATCAGGCTAGATGTAAAATCTAGACCTGCAGAAATGTCATAGTCTTTCCTGTATACATGAAGATATATGTGTTTTTAATAAGTATATCGTCTATGGACAGCTTTATATATAACACAACCATATCTCAGGTACAGAGATTAGGAACATTCCAAAGTTGACGAGTAAAAAGGTAGCAGAAAGGTGAACATGGGTAACAGGAGTGTCGAGGAGTGTACATGGGTGATAGATGGGTGTACATGGGTGACAGTGGGCGTAGGGAGTAACAGAGGGGGGAACATGGGTGACAGAGAGGTGTTGGGTGTGTAGAGGAGTGTACATGGGTGATAGAGGAGCGTAGAGGAGTGTACATGGTAACAGAGGAGTGGTGTCAGAGGGGTGTAGAGGAGTGTACATGGGTGACAGAGGATCGTAGAGTAGTGTACATGGGTGACAAGGGGACGTAGGGGGTGAAAGAGGGGTGTACGGGGTGATAGAGGGGTGTACATAGGTGACAGAGGGGTGTTGGGGGTGTAGAGGTGTGTACATGGGTGGCAGAGTGGTTCAGAGGAGTGTATATGAGTGATAGATGGGTGTAAATGGGTGAAAGGGGGTGTAGGGGGTGACAGAGTGGTGTACATTGGTGACAGAGAGGTGTTGGGGGTGTAGAGGAGTGTACGTGGGTGACAGAGGAGCGCAGAGTAGTATACATGGATAACAGAAGGGTGTAGGGGTGTACATTGGTGATAGAAGGGTGTAGAGGCGTGTACATGGGTGACGGAGGAGCTTAGAGGAGTGTACATGGGTAACAGATGGGTGTAGAGGGGTGTACATGGGTGACAGAGCGGTGTAGAGGAGTGTACATGGGTGACAGAGGGGTGTAGAGGAATATACATGGGTGACAGAGGGGTGTAGAGGAGTGTACATGGGTGACAGAGGGGTATAGAGGAGTGTACATGGGTAACAGAGGAGTGAAGAGGAGTGTACAGAGGCCTACATTACCATTACTTGATTAACTGTTGTATATTATATAAAACATTTAGATAAAATATATTACAAAAATATACATTATATTTTAAGTTCCTTTTTCCACTCCTTTTTCTATAATTCCTGAGATAAGTAGTTCTGGCCCTAGAGTGTTATATATATTAGCGTCTGTAGCATGTATCAGGAACATGTTATCATACCTGTGTCTTTTTTACAGAGGACTAATGCCCGGTGAAAAGGTGAACGTGTCATATACCCCCGTTAGCTGCAAGAAAGGAACCACGAAACAGGTAATTAATATTTATATTAATTACTGATAATAATCAGGCAAGATGTAAAATCTAGACCTGCAGACATGTCATAGTCTTTCCCGTATACATGAAGATATATGTGTTTTTAATAAGTATATCGTCTATGGACAGCTTTATATATAACACAACCATATCTCAGGTACAGAGATTAGGAACATTCCAAAGTTGACGAGTAAAAAGGTAGCAGAAAGGTGAACATGGGTAACAGGAGTGTCGAGGAGTGTACATGGGTGATAGATGGGTGTACATGGGTGACAGTGGGCGTAGGGAGTAACAGAGGGGGGAACATGGGTGACAGAGAGGTGTTGGGTGTGTAGAGGAGTGTACATGGGTGATAGAGGAGCGTAGAGGAGTGTACATGGTAACAGAGGAGTGGTGTCAGAGGGGTGTAGAGGAGTGTACATGGGTGACAGAGGATCGTAGAGTAGTGTACATGGGTGACAAGGGGACGTAGGGGGTGAAAGAGGGGTGTACGGGGTGATAGAGGGGTGTACATAGGTGACAGAGGGGTGTTGGGGGTGTAGAGGTGTGTACATGGGTGGCAGAGTGGTTCAGAGGAGTGTATATGAGTGATAGATGGGTGTAAATGGGTGAAAGGGGGTGTAGGGGGTGACAGAGTGGTGTACATTGGTGACAGAGAGGTGTTGGGGGTGTAGAGGAGTGTACGTGGGTGACAGAGGAGCGCAGAGTAGTATACATGGATAACAGAAGGGTGTAGGGGTGTACATTGGTGATAGAAGGGTGTAGAGGCGTGTACATGGGTGACGGAGGAGCTTAGAGGAGTGTACATGGGTAACAGATGGGTGTAGAGGGGTGTACATGGGTGACAGAGCGGTGTAGAGGAGTGTACATGGGTGACAGAGGGGTGTAGAGGAATATACATGGGTGACAGAGGGGTGTAGAGGAGTGTACATGGGTGACAGAGGGGTATAGAGGAGTGTACATGGGTAACAGAGGAGTGAAGAGGAGTGTACAGAGGCCTACATTACCATTACTTGATTAACTGTTGTATATTATATAAAACATTTAGATAAAATATATTACAAAAATATACATTATATTTTAAGTTCCTTTTTCCACTCCTTTTTCTATAATTCCTGAGATAAGTAGTTCTGGCCCTAGAGTGTTATATATATTAGCGTCTGTAGCATGTATCAGGAACATGTTATCATACCTGTGTCTTTTTTACAGAGGACTAATGCCCGGTGAAAAGGTGAACGTGTCATATACCCCCGTTAGCTGCAAGAAAGGAACCACGAAACAGGTAATTAATATTTATATTAATTACTGATAATAATCAGGCAAGATGTAAAATCTAGACCTGCAGACATGTCATAGTCTTTCCCGTATACATGAAGATATATGTGTTTTTAATAAGTATATCGTCTATGGACAGCTTTATATATAACACAACCATATCTCAGGTACAGAGATTAGGAACATTCCAAAGTTGACGAGTAAAAAGGTAGCAGAAAGGTGAACATGGGTAACAGGAGTGTCGAGGAGTGTACATGGGTGATAGATGGGTGTACATGGGTGACAGTGGGCGTAGGGAGTAACAGAGGGGGGAACATGGGTGACAGAGAGGTGTTGGGTGTGTAGAGGAGTGTACATGGGTGATAGAGGAGCGTAGAGGAGTGTACATGGTAACAGAGGAGTGGTGTCAGAGGGGTGTAGAGGAGTGTACATGGGTGACAGAGGATCGTAGAGTAGTGTACATGGGTGACAAGGGGACGTAGGGGGTGAAAGAGGGGTGTACGGGGTGATAGAGGGGTGTACATAGGTGACAGAGGGGTGTTGGGGGTGTAGAGGTGTGTACATGGGTGGCAGAGTGGTTCAGAGGAGTGTATATGAGTGATAGATGGGTGTAAATGGGTGAAAGGGGGCGTAGGAGGTGACAGAGTGGTGTACATTGGTGACAGAGAGGTGTTGGGGGTGTAGAGGAGTGTACGTGGGTGACAGAGGAGCGCAGAGTAGTATACATGGATAACAGAAGGGTGTAGGGGTGTACATTGGTGATAGAAGGGTGTAGAGGAGTGTACATGGGTGACGGAGGAGCTTAGAGGAGTGTAAATGGGTAACAGATGGGTGTAGATGGGTGTACATGGGTGACAAAGGGGTGTAGAGGAGTGTACATGGGTGACAGAGGGGTGTAGAGGAGTGTACATGGGTGACAGAGGATCGTAGAGTAGTGTACATGGCTGACAGGGGGACGTAGGGGTGAAAGAGGGGTGTACGGGGTGATAGAAGGGTGTACGTAGGTGACAGAGGGGTGTTGGGGTGTAGAGATGTGTACATGGGTGGCAGAGTGCTTTAGAGGAGTGTATATGAGTGATAGATTGGTGTAAATGGGTGAAAGGGGGCGTAGGGGGTGACAGAGTGGTGTAAATTGGTGACAGAGAGGTGTTGGGGGTGTAGAGGAGTGTACGTGGGTGGCAGAGAAGCGCAGAGTAGTATACATGGATAACAGAAGGGTGTAGGGGTGTACATTGGTGATAGAAGGGTGTAGAGGAGTGTACATGGGTGACGGAGGAGCTTAGAGGAGTGTACATGGGTAACAGATGGGTGTAGAGGGGTGTACATGGGTGACAGAGCGGTGTAGAGGAGTGTACATGGGTGACAGAGGGGTGTAGAGGAGTGTACATGGGTGACAGAGGGGTGTAGAGGAGTGTACATGGGTGACAGAGGGGTGTAGAGGAGTGTACATGGGTGACAGAGGGGTGTAGAGGAGTGTACATGGGTAACAGAGGAGTGAAGAGGAGTGTACAGAGGCCTACATTACCATTGCTTGATTAACTGTTGTATATTATATAAAACATTTAGATAAAATATATTACAAAAATATACATTATATTTTAAGTTCCTTTTTCCACTCCTTTTTCTATAATTCCTGAGATAAGTAGTTCTGGCCCTAGAGTGTTATATATATTAGCGTCTGTAGCATGTATCAGGAACATGTTATCATACCTGTGTCTTTTTTACAGAGGACTAATGCCCGGTGAAAAGGTGAACGTGTCATATACCCCCGTTAGCTGCAAGAAAGGAACCACGAAACAGGTAATTAATATTTATATTAATTACTGATAACAATCAGGCTAGATGTAAAATCTAGACCTGCAGAAATGTCATAGTCTTTCCTGTATACATGAAGATATATGTGTTTTTAATAAGTATATCGTCTATGGACAGCTTTATATATAACACAACCATATCTCAGGTACAGAGATTAGGAACATTCCAAAGTTGACGAGTAAAAAGGTAGCAGAAAGGTGAACATGGGTAACAGGAGTGTCGAGGAGTGTAGATGGGTGATAGATGGGTGTACATGGGTGACAGTGGGCGTAGGGAGTAACAGAGGGGGGAACATGGGTGACAGAGAGGTGTTGGGTGTGTAGAGGAGTGTACATGGGTGATAGAGGAGCGTAGAGGAGTGTACATGGTAACAGAGGAGTGGTGTCAGAGGGGTGTAGAGGAGTGTACATGGGTGACAGAGGATCGTAGAGTAGTGTACATGGGTGACAAGGGGACGTAGGGGGTGAAAGAGGGGTGTACGGGGTGATAGAGGGGTGTACATAGGTGACAGAGGGGTGTTGGGGGTGTAGAGGTGTGTACATGGGTGGCAGAGTGGTTCAGAGGAGTGTATATGAGTGATAGATGGGTGTAAATGGGTGAAAGGGGGCGTAGGGGGTGACAAAGTGGTGTACATTGGTGACAGAGAGGTGTTGGGGGTGTAGAGGAGTGTACGTGGGTGACAGAGGAGCGCAGAGTAGTATACATGGATAACAGAAGGGTGTAGGGGTGTACATTGGTGATAGAAGGGTGTAGAGGAGTGTACATGGGTGACGGAGGAGCTTAGAGGAGTGTAAATGGGTAACAGATGGGTGTAGAGGGGTGTACATGGGTGACAAAGGGGTGTAGAGGAGTGTACATGGGTGACAGAGGGGTGTAGAGGAGTGTACATGGGTGACAGAGGATCGTAGAGTAGTGTACATGGCTGACAGGGGGACGTAGGGGTGAAAGAGGGGTGTACGGGGTGATAGAAGGGTGTACGTAGGTGACAGAGGGGTGTTGGGGTGTAGAGATGTGTACATGGGTGGCAGAGTGGTTTAGAGGAGTGTATATGAGTGATAGATTGGTGTAAATGGGTGAAAGGGGGCGTAGGGGGTGACAGAGTGGTGTAAATTGGTGACAGAGAGGTGTTGGGGGTGTAGAGGAGTGTACGTGGGTGGCAGAGGAGCGCAGAGTAGTATACATGGATAACAGAAGGGTGTAGGGGTGTACATTGGTGATAGAAGGGTGTAGAGGAGTGTACATGGGTGACGGAGGAGCTTAGAGGAGTGTACATGGGTAACAGATGGGTGTAGAGGGGTGTACATGGGTGACAGAGCGGTGTAGAGGAGTGTACATGGGTGACAGAGGGGTGTAGAGGAGTGTACATGGGTGACAGAGGGGTGTAGAGGAGTGTACATGGGTGACAGAGGGGTGTAGAGGAGTGTACATGGGTAACAGAGGAGTGAAGAGGAGTGTACAGAGGCCTACATTACCATTACTTGATTAACTGTTGTATATTATTAGTGTTGCTCACGAATATTCGCAATTCGAATATTATTCGCGAATATCGCATATTCGCGAATTCGCGAATTTCGCGAATATAGCGCTATATATTCGTAATTACGAATATTCGTTTTTTTTTTTTTTTTTTTCACAGTACACATCACAGTGATCATCCCTCTCTGCTTCCAGCTTGTGTGGTGTAAAGAAGGCTGTAATACTACTGTGTGAGACTGGCGCGCGAAAATTCGCATATGCGAAAATTAGCACATGCGAATTTTCACATATGCGAATTTTCGCGTATGTTAATTTTGTATATGCTAATATGCACATATGATAGTTTTCGCATACGCGAATGTTCGCATATGCGAAAATAAAACGGGAATATAACGAATATGCGAATATTCGCGAATATATGACGAATATTCGTCCATATATTCGCGAATATTCGCGAATTCGAATATGGCCTATGCCGCTCAACACTATATATTATATAAAACATTTAGATAAAATATATTACAAAAATATACATTATATTTTAAGTTCCTTTTTCCACTCCTTTTTCTATAATTCCTGAGATAAGTAGTTCTGGCCCTAGAGTGTTATATATATTAGCGTCTGTAGCATGTATCAGGAACATGTTATCATACCTGTGTCTTTTTTACAGAGGACTAATGCCCGGTGAAAAGGTGAACGTGTCATATACCCCCGTTAGCTGCAAGAAAGGAACCACGAAACAGGTAATTAATATTTATATTAATTACTGATAACAATCAGGCAAGATGTAAAATCTAGACCTGCAGACATGTAATAGTCTTTCCCGTATACATGAAGATATATGTGTTTTTAATAAGTATATCGTCTATGGACAGCTTTATATATAACACAACCATATCTCAGGTACAGAGATTAGGAACATTCCAAAGTTGACGAGTAAAAAGGTAGCAGAAAGGTGAACATGGGTAACAGGAGTGTCGAGGAGTGTAGATGGGTGATAGATGGGTGTACATGGGTGACAGTGGGCGTAGGGAGTAACAGAGGGGGGAACATGGGTGACAGAGAGGTGTTGGGTGTGTAGAGGAGTGTACATGGGTGATAGAGGAGCGTAGAGGAGTGTACATGGTAACAGAGGAGTGGTGTCAGAGGGGTGTAGAGGAGTGTACATGGGTGACAGAGGATCGTAGAGTAGTGTACATGGGTGACAAGGGGACGTAGGGGGTGAAAGAGGGGTGTACGGGGTGATAGAGGGGTGTACATAGGTGACAGAGGGGTGTTGGGGGTGTAGAGGTGTGTACATGGGTGGCAGAGTGGTTCAGAGGAGTGTATATGAGTGATAGATGGGTGTAAATGGGTGAAAGGGGGCGTAGGGGGTGACAGAGTGGTGTACATTGGTGACAGAGAGGTGTTGGGGGTGTAGAGGAGTGTACGTGGGTGACAGAGGAGCGCAGAGTAGTATACATGGGTAACAGAAGGGTGTAGGGGTGTACATTGGTGATAGAAGGGTGTAGAGGAGTGTACATGGGTGACGGAGGAGCTTAGAGGAGTGTAAATGGGTAACAGATGGGTGTAGAGGGGTGTACATGGGTGACAAAGGGGTGTAGAGGAGTGTACATGGGTGACAGAGGGGTGTAGAGGAGTGTACATGGGTGACAGAGGATCGTAGAGTAGTGTACATGGGTGACAGGGGGACGTAGGGGTGAAAGAGGGGTGTACGGGGTGATAGAAGGGTGTACGTAGGTGACAGAGGGGTGTTGGGGTGTAGAGATGTGTACATGGGTGGCAGAGTGGTTTAGAGGAGTGTATATGAGTGATAGATTGGTGTAAATGGGTGAAAGGGGGCGTAGGGGGTGACAGAGTGGTGTAAATTGGTGACAGAGAGGTGTTGGGGGTGTAGAGGAGTGTACGTGGGTGGCAGAGGAGCGCAGAGTAGTATACATGGATAACAGAAGGGTGTAGGGGTGTACATTGGTGATAGAAGGGTGTAGAGGAGTGTACATGGGTGACGGAGGAGCTTAGAGGAGTGTACATGGGTAACAGATGGGTGTAGAGGGGTGTACATGGGTGACAGAGCGGTGTAGAGGAGTGTACATGGGTGACAGAGGGGTGTAGAGGAGTGTACATGGGTGACAGAGGGGTGTAGAGGAGTGTACATGGGTGACAGAGGGGTGTAGAGGAGTGTACATGGGTAACAGAGGAGTGAAGAGGAGTGTACAGAGGCCTACATTACCATTACTTGATTAACTGTTGTATATTATATAAAACATTTAGATAAAATATATTACAAAAATATACATTATATTTTAAGTTCCTTTTTCCACTCCTTTTTCTATAATTCCTGAGATAAGTAGTTCTGGCCCTAGAGTGTTATATATATTAGCGTCTGTAGCATGTATCAGGAACATGTTATCATACCTGTGTCTTTTTTACAGAGGACTAATGCCCGGTGAAAAGGTGAACGTGTCATATACCCCCGTTAGCTGCAAGAAAGGAACCACGAAACAGGTAATTAATATTTATATTAATTACTGATAACAATCAGGCTAGATGTAAAATCTAGACCTGCAGACATGTCATAGTCTTTCCCGTATACATGAAGATATATGTGTTTTTAATAAGTATATCGTCTATGGACAGCTTTATATATAACACAACCATATCTCAGGTACAGAGATTAGGAACATTCCAAAGTTGACGAGTAAAAAGGTAGCAGAAAGGTGAACATGGGTAACAGGAGTGTCGAGGAGTGTACATGGGTGATAGATGGGTGTACATGGGTGACAGTGGGCGTAGGGAGTAACAGAGGGGGGAACATGGGTGACAGAGAGGTGTTGGGTGTGTAGAGGAGTGTACATGGGTGATAGAGGAGCGTAGAGGAGTGTACATGGTAACAGAGGAGTGGTGTCAGAGGGGTGTAGAGGAGTGTACATGGGTGACAGAGGATCGTAGAGTAGTGTACATGGGTGACAAGGGGACGTAGGGGGTGAAAGAGAGGTGTACGGGGTGATAGAGGGGTGTACATAGGTGACAGAGGGGTGTTGGGGGTGTAGAGGTGTGTACATGGGTGGCAGAGTGGTTCAGAGGAGTGTATATGAGTGATAGATGGGTGTAAATGGGTGAAAGGGGGCGTAGGGGGTGACAGAGTGGTGTACATTGGTGACAGAGAGGTGTTGGGGGTGTAGAGGAGTGTACGTGGGTGACAGAGGAGCGCAGAGTAGTATACATGGATAACAGAAGGGTGTAGGGGTGTACATTGGTGATAGAAGGGTGTAGAGGAGTGTACATGGGTGACGGAGGAGCTTAGAGGAGTGTAAATGGGTAACAGATGGGTGTAGATGGGTGTACATGGGTGACAAAGGGGTGTAGAGGAGTGTACATGGGTGACAGAGGGGTGTAGAGGAGTGTACATGGGTGACAGAGGATCGTAGAGTAGTGTCCATGGCTGACAGGGGGACGTAGGGGTGAAAGAGGGGTGTACGGGGTGATAGAAGGGTGTACGTAGGTGACAGAGGGGTGTTGGGGTGTAGAGATGTGTACATGGGTGGCAGAGTGCTTTAGAGGAGTGTATATGAGTGATAGATTGGTGTAAATGGGTGAAAGGGGGCGTAGGGGGTGACAGAGTGGTGTAAATTGGTGACAGAGAGGTGTTGGGGGTGTAGAGGAGTGTACGTGGGTGGCAGAGGAGCGCAGAGTAGTATACATGGATAACAGAAGGGTGTAGGGGTGTACATTGGTGATAGAAGGGTGTAGAGGAGTGTACATGGGTGACGGAGGAGCTTAGAGGAGTGTACATGGGTAACAGATGGGTGTAGAGGGGTGTACATGGGTGACAGAGCGGTGTAGAGGAGTGTACATGGGTGACAGAGGGGTGTAGAGGAGTGTACATGGGTGACAGAGGGGTGTAGAGGAGTGTACATGGGTGACAGAGGGGTGTAGAGGAGTGTACATGGGTAACAGAGGAGTGAAGAGGAGTGTACAGAGGCCTACATTACCATTACTTGATTAACTGTTGTATATTATATAAAACATTTAGATAAAATATATTACAAAAATATACATTATATTTTAAGTTCCTTTTTCCACTCCTTTTTCTATAATTCCTGAGATAAGTAGTTCTGGCCCTAGAGTGTTATATATATTAGCGTCTGTAGCATGTATCAGGAACATGTTATCATACCTGTGTCTTTTTTACAGAGGACTAATGCCCGGTGAAAAGGTGAACGTGTCATATACCCCCGTTAGCTGCAAGAAAGGAACCACGAAACAGGTAATTAATATTTATATTAATTACTGATAACAATCAGGCTAGATGTAAAATCTAGACCTGCAGAAATGTCATAGTCTTTCCTGTATACATGAAGATATATGTGTTTTTAATAAGTATATCGTCTATGGACAGCTTTATATATAACACAACCATATCTCAGGTACAGAGATCAGGAACATTCCAAAGTTGACGAGTAAAAAGGTAGCAGAAAGGTGAACATGGGTAACAGGAGTGTCGAGGAGTGTACATGGGTGATAGATGGGTGTACATGGGTGACAGTGGGCGTAGGGAGTAACAGAGGGGGGAACATGGGTGACAGAGAGGTGTTGGGTGTGTAGAGGAGTGTACATGGGTGATAGAGGAGCGTAGAGGAGTGTACATGGTAACAGAGGAGTGGTGTCAGAGGGGTGTAGAGGAGTGTACATGGGTGACAGAGGATCGTAGAGTAGTGTACATGGGTGACAAGGGGACGTAGGGGGTGAAAGAGGGGTGTACGGGGTGATAGAGGGGTGTACATAGGTGACAGAGGGGTGTTGGGGGTGTAGAGGTGTGTACATGGGTGGCAGAGTGGTTCAGAGGAGTGTATATGAGTGATAGATGGGTGTAAATGGGTGAAAGGGGGCGTAGGGGGTGACAGAGTGGTGTACATTGGTGACAGAGAGATGTTGGGGGTGTAGAGGAGTGTATGTGGGTGACAGAGGAGCGCAGAGTAGTATACATGGATAACAGAAGGGTGTAGGGGTGTACATTGGTGATAGAAGGGTGTAGAGGAGTGTACATGGGTGACGGAGGAGCTTAGAGGAGTGTAAATGGGTAACAGATGGGTGTAGAGGGGTGTACATGGGTGACAAAGGGGTGTAGAGGAGTGTACATGGGTGACAGAGGGGTGTAGAGGAGTGTACATGGGTGACAGAGGATCGTAGAGTAGTGTACGTGGGTGACAGGGGGACCTAGGGGTGAAAGAGGGGTGTACGGGGTGATAGAAGGGTGTACGTAGGTGACAGAGGGGTGTTGGGGTGTAGAGATGTGTACATGGGTGGCAGAGTGGTTTAGAGGAGTGTATATGAGTGATAGATTGGTGTAAATGGGTGAAAGGGGGCGTAGGGGGTGACAGAGTGGTGTAAATTGGTGACAGAGAGGTGTTGGGGGTGTAGAGGAGTGTACGTGGGTGGCAGAGGAGCGCAGAGTAGTATACATGGATAACAGAAGGGTGTAGGGGTGTACATTGGTGATAGAAGGGTGTAGAGGAGTGTACATGGGTGACGGAGGAGCTTAGAGGAGTGTACATGGGTAACAGATGGGTGTAGAGGGGTGTACATGGGTGACAGAGCGGTGTAGAGGAGTGTACATGGGTGACAGAGGGGTGTAGAGGAGTGTACATGGGTGACAGAGGGGTGTAGAGGAGTGTACATGGGTGACAGAGGGGTGTAGAGGAGTGTACATGGGTAACAGAGGAGTGAAGAGGAGTGTACAGAGGCCTACATTACCATTACTTGATTAACTGTTGTATATTATATAAAACATTTAGATAAAATATATTACAAAAATATACATTATATTTTAAGTTCCTTTTTCCACTCCTTTTTCTATAATTCCTGAGATAAGTAGTTCTGGCCCTAGAGTGTTATATATATATTAGCGTCTGTAGCATGTATCAGGAACATGTTATCATACCTCTGTCTTTTTTACAGAGGGCTTATGCCCGGTGAAAAGGTGAACGTGTCATATACCCCCGTTAGCTGCAAGAAAGGAACCACGAAACAGGTAATTAATATTTATATTAATTACTGATAACAATCAGGCTAGATGTAAAATCTAGACCTGCAGACATGTCATAGTCTTTCCCGTATACATGAAGATATATGTGTTTTTAATAAGTATATCGTCTATGGACAGCTTTATATATAACACAACCATATCTCAGGTACAGAGATTAGGAACATTCCAAAGTTGACGAGTAAAAAGGTAGCAGAAAGGTGAACATGGGTAACAGGAGTGTCGAGGAGTGTACATGGGTGATAGATGGGTGTACATGGGTGACAGTGGGCGTAGGGAGTAACAGAGGGGGGAACATGGGTGACAGAGAGGTGTTGGGTGTGTAGAGGAGTGTACATGGGTGATAGAGGAGCGTAGAGGAGTGTACATGGTAACAGAGGAGTGGTGTCAGAGGGGTGTAGAGGAGTGTACATGGGTGACAGAGGATCGTAGAGTAGTGTACATGGGTGACAAGGGGACGTAGGGGGTGAAAGAGGGGTGTACGGGGTGATAGAGGGGTGTACATAGGTGACAGAGGGGTGTTGGGGGTGTAGAGGTGTGTACATGGGTGGCAGAGTGGTTCAGAGGAGTGTATATGAGTGATAGATGGGTGTAAATGGGTGAAAGGGGGCGTAGGGGGTGACAGAGTGGTGTACATTGGTGACAGAGAGGTGTTGGGGGTGTAGAGGAGTGTACGTGGGTGACAGAGGAGCGCAGAGTAGTATACATGGATAACAGAAGGGTATAGGGGTGTACATTGGTGATAGAAGGGTGTAGAGGAGTGTACATGGGTGACGGAGGAGCTTAGAGGAGTGTAAATGGGTAACAGATGGGTGTAGAGGGGTGTACATGGGTGACAAAGGGGTGTAGAGGAGTGTACATGGGTGACAGAGGGGTGTAGAGGAGTGTACATGGGTGACAGAGGATCGTAGAGTAGTGTACATGGCTGACGGGGACGTAGGGGTGAAAGAGGGGTGTACGGGGTGATAGAAGGGTGTACGTAGGTGACAGAGGGGTGTTGGGGTGTAGAGATGTGTACATGGGTGGCAGAGTGCTTTAGAGGAGTGTATATGAGTGACAGATTGGTGTAAATGGGTGAAAGGGGGCGTAGGGGGTGACAGAGTGGTGTAAATTGGTGACAGAGAGGTGTTGGGGGTGTAGAGGAGTGTACGTGGGTGGCAGAGGAGCGCAGAGTAGTATACATGGATAACAGAAGGGTGTAGGGGTGTACATTGGTGATAGAATGGTGTAGAGGAGTGTACATGGGTGACGGAGGAGCTTAGAGGAGTGTACATGGGTAACAGATGGGTGAAGAGGGGTGTACATGGGTGACAGAGCGGTGTAGAGGAGTGTACATGGCTGACAGAGGGGTGTAGAGGAGTGTACATGGGTGACAGAGGGGTGTAGAGGAGTGTACATGGGTGACAGAGGGGTGTAGAGGAGTGTACATGGGTAACAGAGGAGTGAAGAGGAGTGTACAGAGGCCTACATTACCATTACTTGATTAACTGTTGTATATTATATAAAACATTTAGATAAAATATATTACAAAAATATACATTATATTTTAAGTTCCTTTTTCCACTCCTTTTTCTATAATTCCTGAGATAAGTAGTTCTGGCCCTAGAGTGTTATATATATTAGCGTCTGTAGCATGTATCAGGAACATGTTATCATACCTGTGTCTTTTTTACAGAGGACTAATGCCCGGTGAAAAGGTGAACGTGTCATATACCCCCGTCAGCTGCAAGAAAGGAACCACGAAACAGGTAATTAATATTTATATTAATTACTGATAACAATCAGGCTAGATGTAAAATCTAGACCTGCAGACATGTCATAGTCTTTCCCGTATATATGAAGATATATGTGTTTTTAATAAGTATATCATCTATGGACAGCTTTATATATAACACAACCATATCTCAGGTACAGAGATTAGGAACATTCCAAAGTTGACGAGTAAAAAGGTAGCAGAAAGGGGAACATTGGTAACAGTAGTGTCGAGGAGTGTACATGGGTGGCAGAGTGGTTTAGAGGAGTGTACATGGATGATAGATGGGTGTACATGGGTGACAGGGGGCGTAGGGGGTGACAGAGGGGTGTACATGGGTGACAGAGGTGTTGGGTGTGTAGAGGAGTGTACATGGGTAATAGGGGAGCATAGAGGAGTGTACATGGTAACATAGGCATGTATATGGGTGTCAGAGGGGTGTAGAGGAGTGTACATGGGTGACAGAGGAGCGTAGAGGAGTGTACATGGGTGACAGTGGGACGTAGGGGGTGAAAGAGGGGTGTACGGGGTGATAGAGGGGTGTACATAGGTGACAGAGGGGTGTTGGGGTGTAGAGGTGTGTACATGGGTGGCAGAGTGGTTCAGAGGAGTGTATATGAGTGATAGATGGGTGTAAATGAGTGAAAGGGGGCGTAGGAGGTGACAGAGTGGTGTACATTGGTGACAGAGCGGTGTTGGGGGTGTAGAGGAGTGTACGTGGGTGACAGAGGAGCGCAGAGTAGTATACATGGATACCAGAAGGGTGTAGGGGTGTACATTGGTGATAGAGGGGTGTAGAGGAGTGTACATGGGTGACGGAGGAGCTTAGAGGAGTGTAAATGGGTAACAGATGGGTGTGGAGGAGTGTACATGGGTGACAGAGCGGTGTAGAGGAGTGTAGAGGGGTGACAGAGAGGTGTAGAGGAGTGTACATGGGTGACAGAGGGGTGTAGAGGAGTGTACATGAGTGACAGAGGATCATAGAGTAGTGTACATGGGTGACAGGGGGACGTAGGGGTGAAAGAGGGGTGTACGGGGTGATAGAAGGGTGTACACAGGTGACAGAGGGGTGTTGGGGGTGTAGAGATGTGTACATGGGTGGCAGAGTGGTTTAGAGGAGTGTATATGAGTGATAGATGGGTGTTAATGGGTGAAAGGGGGCGTATGGGGTGACAGAGGGGTGTACATTGGTGACAGAGAGGTGTTGGGGGTGTAGAGGAGTGTACGTGGGTGACAGAGGAGCGCAGAGTAGAATACATGGATAACAGAAGGGTGTAGGGGTGTACATTGGTGATAGAAGGGTGTAGAGGAGTGTACATGGGTGACGGAGGAGCTTAGAGGAGTGTAAATGGGTAACAGATGGGTGTGGAGGAGTGTACATGGGTGACAGAGGGGTGTAGAGGAGTGTACATGGGTGACAGAGGGGTGTAGAGGAGTGTACATGGGTAACAGAGGAGTGTAGAGGAGTGTACAGAGGCCTACATTACCATTACTTGATTAACTGTTGTATATTATATAAAACATTTAGATTAAATATTTTACAAAAATATACATTATATTTTAAGTTCCTTTTTCCACTCCTTTTTCCATAATTCCTGAGATAAGTAGTTCTGGCCCTAGAGTGTTATATATATTAGCGTCTGTAGCATGTATCAGGAACATGTTATCACACCTGTGTCTTTTTTACAGATGACTGATGCCCGGTGAAAAGGTGAACGTTACATATACCCCCGTCAGCTGCAAGAAAGGAACCACGAAACAGGTAATTAATATTTATATTAATTACTGATAACAATCAGGCTAGATGTAAAATCTAGACCTGCAGACATGTCATAGTCTTTCCCGTATACATGAAGATATATGTGTTTTTAATAAGTATATCGTCTATGGACAGCTTTATATATAACACAACCATATCTCAGGTACAGAGATTAGGAACATTCCAAAGTTGACGAGTAAAAAGGTAGCAGAAAGGGGAACATGGGTAACAGGAGTGTCGAGGAGTGTACATGGGTGGCAGAGTGGTTTTGAGGAGTGTACATGGGTGATAGATGGGTGTACATGGGAGACAGGGGGCATAGGGGTTGACAGAGGGGTGTACATGGGTGACAGAGGTGTTGGGTGTGTAGAGGAGTGTACATGGGTGATAGAGGAGCGTAGAGGAGTGTACATGGTAACAGAGGAGTGTAGAGGAGTGTACATGGGTGACAGAGGATCGTAGAGTAGTGTACATGGGTGACAGGGGGACGTAGGGGGTGAAAGAGGGGTGTATGGGGGGATAGAAGGGTGTACATAGGTGACAGAGGGGTGTTGGGGGTGTAGAGATGTGATAGAGGAGCGTAGAGGAGTGTACATGGTAACAGAGGAGTGTAGAGGAGTGTACATGGGTGTCAGAGGGGTGTAGAGGAGTGTACATGGGTGACAGAGGATCATAAAGTAGTGTACATGGGTGACAGGGGGACGTAGGGGGTGAAAGAGGGGTGTACGGGGTGATAGAAGGGTGCACATAGGTGACAGAGGGGTGTTGGGGGGTGTAGAGATGTGTACATGGGTGGCAGAGTGGTTTAGAGGAGTGTATATGAGTCATAGATGGGTGTAAATGGGTGAAAGGGGGCGTAGGGGACGACAGAGTGGTGTACATTGGTGACAGAGAGGTGTTGGGGGTGTAATGAAGTGTACGTGGGTGACAGAGGAGCGCAGAGTAATATACATAGATAACAGAAGGGTGTAGGGGTGTACATTGGTGATAGAAGGGTGTAGAGGAGTGTACATGGGTGACGGAGGAGCGTAGAGGAGTGTAAATGGGTAACAGATGGGTGTAGAGGGGTGTACATGGGTGACAGAGGGGTGTAGAGGAGTGTACATGGGTGACAGAGGGGTGTAGAGGAGTGTACATGGGTAACAGAGGAGTGTAGAGGAGTGTACAGAGGTCTACATTACCATTACTTGATTAACTGTTGTATATTATATAAAATATTTTACGAAAATATATATTATATTTTAAGTTCCTTTTTCCACTCCTTTTCTATAATTCCTGAGATAAGTAGTTCTGGCCCTAGAGTGTTATATATATTAGCGTCTGTAGCATTTATCAGGAACATGTTATCATACCTGTGTCTTTTTTACAGAGGACTAATGCCCGGTGAAAAGGTGAACGTGTCATATACCCCCGTCAGCTGCAAGAAAGGAACCACGAAACAGGTAATTAATATTTATATTAATTACTGATAACAATCAGGCTAGATGTAAAATCTAGACCTGCAGACATGTCATAGTCTTTCCCGTATATATGAAGATATATGTGTTTTTAATAAGTATATCATCTATGGACAGCTTTATATATAACACAACCATATCTCAGGTACAGAGATTAGGAACATTCCAAAGTTGACGAGTAAAAAGGTAGCAGAAAGGGGAACATTGGTAACAGTAGTGTCGAGGAGTGTACATGGGTGGCAGAGTGGTTTAGAGGAGTGTACATGGATGATAGATGGGTGTACATGGGTGACAGGGGGAGTAGGGGGTGACAGAGGGGTGTACATGGGTGACAGAGGTGTTGGGTGTGTAGAGGAGTGTACATGGGTAATAGGGGAGCATAGAGGAGTGTACATGGTAACAGAGGCATGTATATGGGTGTCAGAGGGGTGTAGAGGAGTGTACATGGGTGACAGAGGAGCGTAGAGGAGTGTACATGGGTGACAGTGGGACGTAGGGGGTGAAAGAGGGGTGTACGGGGTGATAGAGGGGTGTACATAGGTGACAGAGGGGTGTTGGGGGTGTAGAGGTGTGTACATGGGTGGCAAAGTGGTTCAGAGGAGTGTATATGAGTGATAGATGGGTGTAAATGAGTGAAAGGGGGCGTAGGAGGTGACAGAGTGGTGTACATTGGTGACAGAGCGGTGTTGGGGGTGTAGAGGAGTGTACGTGGGTGACAGAGGAGCGCAGAGTAGTATACATGGATACCAGAAGGGTGTAGGGGTGTACATTGGTGATAGAGGGGTGTAGAGGAGTGTACATGGGTGACGGAGGAGCTTAGAGGAGTGTAAATGGGTAACAGATGGGTGTAGAGGGGTGTACATGGGTGACAGAGCGGTGTAGAGGAGTGTACATGGTTGACAGAGAGGTGTAGAGGAGTGTACATGGGTGACAGAGGGGTGTAGAGGAGTGTACATGAGTGACAGAGGATCATAGAGTAGTGTACATGGGTGACAGGGGGACGTAGGGGGTGAAAGAGGGGTGTACGGGGTGATAGAAGGGTGTACACAGGTGACAGAGGGGTGTTGGGGGTGTAGAGATGTGTACATGGGTGGCAGAGTGGTTTAGAGGAGTGTATATGAGTGATAGATGGGTGTAAATGGGTGAAAGGGGGCGTAGGGGGTGACAGAGTGGTGTACATTGGTGACAGAGAGGTGTTGGGGGTGTAGAGGAGTGTACGTGGGTGACAGAGGAGCGCAGAGTAGTATACATGGATAACAGAAGGGTGTAGGGGTGTACATTGGTGATAGAAGGGTGTAGAGGAGTGTACATGGGTGACGGAGGAGCTTAGAGGAGTGTAAATGGGTAACAGATGGGTGTAGAGGGGTGTACATGGGTGACAAAGGGGTGTAGAGGAGTGTACATGGGTGACAGAGGGGTGTAGAGGAGTGTACATGGGTGACAGAGGATAGTAGAGTAGTGTACATGGGTGACAGGGGGACGTAGGGGTGAAAGAGGGGTGTACGGGGTGATAGAAGGGTGTACGTAGGTGACAGAGGGGTGTTGGGGTGTAGAGATGTGTACATGGGTGGCAGAGTGGTTTAGAGGGGTGTATATGAGTGATAGATTGGTGTAAATGGGTGAAAGGGGGCGTAGGGGGTGACAGAGTGGTGTAAATTGGTGACAGAGAGGTGTTGGGGGTGTAGAGGAGTGTACGTGGGTGGCAGAGGAGCGCAGAGTAGTATACATGGATAACAGAAGGGTGTAGGGGTGTACATTGGTGATAGAAGGGTGTAGAGGAGTGTACATGGGTGACGGAGGAGCTTAGAGGAGTGTACATGGGTAACAGATGGGTGTAGAGGGGTGTACATGGGTGGCAGAGC
This sequence comes from Hyla sarda, assembly GCF_029499605.1. Taxonomy (NCBI): domain Eukaryota; kingdom Metazoa; phylum Chordata; class Amphibia; order Anura; family Hylidae; genus Hyla; species Hyla sarda. The sequence continues at coordinate 46,122,169 of NC_079194.1, read as the reverse complement.
GGTGTAGAGGAGTGTACATGGGTGACAGAGGGGTGTAGAGGAGTGTACATGGGTGACAGAGGGGTGTAGAGGAGTGTACATGGGTGACAGAGGGGTGTAGAGGAGTGTACATGGGTAACAGAGGAGTGAAGAGGAGTGTACAGAGGCCTACATTACCATTACTTGATTAACTGTTGTATATTATATAAAACATTTAGATAAAATATATTACAAAAATATACATTATATTTTAAGTTCCTTTTTCCACTCCTTTTTCTATAATTCCTGAGATAAGTAGTTCTGGCCCTAGAGTGTTATATATATTAGCGTCTGTAGCATGTATCAGGAACATGTTATCATACCTGTGTCTTTTTTACAGAGGACTAATGCCCGGTGAAAAGGTGAACGTGACATATTCCCCCGTTAGCTGCAAGAAAGGAACCACGAAACAGGTAATTAATATTTATATTAATTACTGATAACAATCAGGCAAGATGTAAAATCTAGACCTGCAGACATGTCATAGTCTTTCCCGTATACATGAAGATATATGTGTTTTTAATAAGTATATCGTCTATGGACAGCTTTATATATAACACAACCATATCTCAGGTACAGAGATTAGGAACATTCCAAAGTTGACGAGTAAAAAGGTAGCAGAAAGGTGAACATGGGTAACAGGAGTGTCGAGGAGTGTACATGGGTGATAGATGGGTGTACATGGGTGACAGTGGGCGTAGGGAGTAACAGAGGGGGGAACATGGGTGACAGAGAGGTGTTGGGTGTGTAGAGGAGTGTACATGGGTGATAGAGGAGCGTAGAGGAGTGTACATGGTAACAGAGGAGTGGTGTCAGAGGGGTGTAGAGGAGTGTACATGGGTGACAGAGGATCGTAGAGTAGTGTACATGGGTGACAAGGGGACGTAGGGGGTGAAAGAGGGGTGTACGGGGTGATAGAGGGGTGTACATAGGTGACAGAGGGGTGTTGGGGGTGTAGAGGTGTGTACATGGGTGGCAGAGTGGTTCAGAGGAGTGTATATGAGTGATAGATGGGTGTAAATGGGTGAAAGGGGGCGTAGGGGGTGACAGAGTGGTGTACATTGGTGACAGAGAGGTGTTGGGGGTGTAGAGGAGTGTACGTGGGTGACAGAGGAGCGCAGAGTAGTATACATGGATAACAGAAGGGTGTAGGGGTGTACATTGGTGATAGAAGGGTGTAGAGGAGTGTACATGGGTGACGGAGGAGCTTAGAGGAGTGTAAATGGGTAACAGATGGGTGTAGATGGGTGTACATGGGTGACAAAGGGGTGTAGAGGAGTGTACATGGGTGACAGAGGGGTGTAGAGGAGTGTACATGGGTGACAGAGGATCGTAGAGTAGTGTACATGGCTGACAGGGGGACGTAGGGGTGAAAGAGGGGTGTACGGGGTGATAGAAGGGTGTACGTAGGTGACAGAGGGGTGTTGGGGTGTAGAGATGTGTACATGGGTGGCAGAGTGCTTTAGAGGAGTGTATATGAGTGATAGATTGGTGTAAATGGGTGAAAGGGGGCGTAGGGGGTGACAGAGTGGTGTAAATTGGTGACAGAGAGGTGTTGGGGGTGTAGAGGAGTGTACGTGGGTGGCAGAAGAGCGCAGAGTAGTATACATGGATAACAGGAGGGTGTAGGGGTGTACATTGGTGATAGAAGGGTGTAGAGGAGTGTACATGGGTGACGGAGGAGCTTAGAGGAGTGTACATGGGTAACAGATGGGTGTAGAGGGGTGTACATGGGTGACAGAGCGGTGTAGAGGAGTGTACATGGGTGACAGAGGGGTGTAGAGGAGTGTACATGGGTGACAGAGGGGTGTAGAGGAGTGTACATGGGTGACAGAGGGGTGTAGAGGAGTGTACATGGGTAACAGAGGAGTGAAGAGGAGTGTACAGAGGCCTACATTACCATTACTTGATTAACTGTTGTATATTATATAAAACATTTAGATAAAATATATTACAAAATATACATTATATTTTAAGTTCCTTTTTCCACTCCTTTTTCTATTATTCCTGAGATAAGTAGTTCTGGCCCTAGAGTGTTATATATATTAGCGTCTGTAGCATGTATCAGGAACATGTTATCATACCTGTGTCTTTTTTACAGAGGACTAATGCCCGGTGAAAAGGTGAACGTGTCATATACCCCCGTCAGCTGCAAGAAAGGAACCACGAAACAGGTAATTAATATTTATATTAATTACTGATAACAATCAGGCTAGATGTAAAATCTAGACCTGCAGAAATGTCATAGTCTTTCCTGTATACATGAAGATATATGTGTTTTTAATAAGTATATCGTCTATGGACAGCTTTATATATAACACAACCATATCTCAGGTACAGAGATTAGGAACATTCCAAAGTTGACGAGTAAAAAGGTAGCAGAAAGGTGAACATGGGTAACAGGAGTGTCGAGGAGTGTACATGGGTGATAGATGGGTGTACATGGGTGACAGTGGGCGTAGGGAGTAACAGAGGGGGGAACATGGGTGACAGAGAGGTTTTGGGTGTGTAGAGGAGTGTACATGGGTGATAGAGGAGCGTAGAGGAGTGTACATGGTAACAGAGGAGTGGTGTCAGAGGGGTGTAGAGGAGTGTACATGGGTGACAGAGGATCGTAGAGTAGTGTACATGGGTGACAAGGGGACGTAGGGGGTGAAAGAGGGGTGTACGGGGTGATAGAGGGGTGTACATAGGTGACAGAGGGGTGTTGGGGGTGTAGAGGTGTGTACATGGGTGGCAGAGTGGTTCAGAGGAGTGTATATGAGTGATAGATGGGTGTAAATGGGTGAAAGGGGGTGTAGGGGGTGACAGAGTGGTGTACATTGGTGACAGAGAGGTGTTGGGGGTGTAGAGGAGTGTACGTGGGTGACAGAGGAGCGCAGAGTAGTATACATGGATAACAGAAGGGTGTAGGGGTGTACATTGGTGATAGAAGGGTGTAGAGGAGTGTACATGGGTGACGGAGGAGCTTAGAGGAGTGTAAATGGGTAACAGATGGGTGTAGAGGGGTGTACATGGGTGACAAAGGGGTGTAGAGGAGTGTACATGGGTGACAGAGGGGTGTAGAGGAGTGTACATGGGTGACAGAGGATCGTAGAGTAGTGTACATGGCTGACAGGGGGACGTAGGGGTGAAAGAGGGGTGTACGGGGTGATAGAAGGGTGTACGTAGGTGACAGAGGGGTGTTGGGGTGTAGATATGTGTACATGGGTGGCAGAGTGGTTTAGAGGAGTGTATATGAGTGATAGATTGGTGTAAATGGGTGAAAGGGGGCGTAGGGGGTGACAGAGTGGTGTAAATTGGTGACAGAGAGGTGTTGGGGGTGTAGAGGAGTGTACGTGGGTGGCAGAGGAGCGCAGAGTAGTATACATGGATAACAGAAGGGTGTAGGGGTGTACATTGGTGATAGAATGGTGTAGAGGAGTGTACATGGGTGACGGAGGAGCTTAGAGGAGTGTACATGGGTAACAGATGGGTGAAGAGGGGTGTACATGGGTGACAGAGGGGTGTAGAGGAGTGTACATGGGTGACAGAGGGGTGTAGAGGAGTGTACATGGGTGACAGAGGGGTGTAGAGGAGTGTACATGGGTGACAGAGGGGTGTAGAGGAGTGTACATGGGTAACAGAGGAGTGAAGAGGAGTGTACAGAGGCCTACATTACCATTACTTGATTAACTGTTGTATATTATATAAAACATTTAGATAAAATATATTACAAAAATATACATTATATTTTAAGTTTCTTTTTCCACTCCTTTTTCTATAATTCCTGAGATAAGTAGTTCTGGCCCTAGAGTGTTATATATATTAGCGTCTGTAGCATGTATCAGGAACATGTTATCATACCTGTGTCTTTTTTACAGAGGACTAATGCCCGGTGAAAAGGTGAACGTGTCATATACCCCCGTCAGCTGCAAGAAAGGAACCACGAAACAGGTAATTAATATTTATATTAATTACTGATAACAATCAGGCTAGATGTAAAATCTAGACCTGCAGACATGTCATAGTCTTTCCCGTATATATGAAGATATATGTGTTTTTAATAAGTATATCATCTATGGACAGCTTTATATATAACACAACCATATCTCAGGTACAGAGATTAGGAACATTCCAAAGTTGACGAGTAAAAAGGTAGCAGAAAGGGGAACATTGGTAACAGTAGTGTCGAGGAGTGTACATGGGTGGCAGAGTGGTTTAGAGGAGTGTACATGGATGATAGATGGGTGTACATGGGTGACAGGGGGCGTAGGGGGTGACAGAGGGGTGTACATGGGTGACAGAGGTGTTGGGTGTGTAGAGGAGTGTACATGGGTAATAGGGGAGCATAGAGGAGTGTACATGGTAACATAGGCATGTATATGGGTGTCAGAGGGGTGTAGAGGAGTGTACATGGGTGACAGAGGAGCGTAGAGGAGTGTACATGGGTGACAGTGGGACGTAGGGGGTGAAAGAGGGGTGTACGGGGTGATAGAGGGGTGTACATAGGTGACAGAGGGGTGTTGGGGGTGTAGAGGTGTGTACATGGGTGGCAGAGTGGTTCAGAGGAGTGTATATGAGTGATAGATGGGTGTAAATGAGTGAAAGGGGGCGTAGGAGGTGACAGAGTGGTGTACATTGGTGACAGAGCGGTGTTGGGGGTGTAGAGGAGTGTACGTGGGTGACAGAGGAGCTCAGAGTAGTATACATGGATACCAGAAGGGTGTAGGGGTGTACATTGGTGATAGAGGGGTGTAGAGGAGTGTACATGGGTGACGGAGGAGCTTAGAGGAGTGTAAATGGGTAACAGATGGGTGTAGAGGGGTGTACATGGGTGACAGAGCGGTGTAGAGGAGTGTAGAGGGGTGACAGAGAGGTGTAGAGGAGTGTACATGGGTGACAGAGGGGTGTAGAGGAGTGTACATGAGTGACAGAGGATCATAGAGTAGTGTACATGGGTGACAGGGGGACGTAGGGGTGAAAGAGGGGTGTACGGGGTGATAGAAGGGTGTACACAGGTGACAGAGGGGTGTTGGGGGTGTAGAGATGTGTACATGGGTGGCAGAGTGGTTTAGAGGAGTGTATATGAGTGATAGATGGGTGTTAATGGGTGAAAGGGGGCGTATGGGGTGACAGAGGGGTGTACATTGGTGACAGAGAGGTGTTGGGGGTGTAGAGGAGTGTACGTGGGTGACAGAGGAGCGCAGAGTAGAATACATGGATAACAGAAGGGTGTAGGGGTGTACATTGGTGATAGAAGGGTGTAGAGGAGTGTACATGGGTGACGGAGGAGCTTAGAGGAGTGTAAATGGGTAACAGATGGGTGTGGAGGAGTGTACATGGGTGACAGAGGGGTGTAGAGGAGTGTACATGGGTGACAGAGGGGTGTAGAGGAGTGTACATGGGTGACAGAGGGGTGTAGAGGAGTGTACATGGGTAACAGAGGAGTGTAGAGGAGTGTACAGAGGCCTACATTACCATTACTTGATTAACTGTTGTATATTATATAAAACATTTAGATGAAATATTTTACAAAAATATACATTATATTTTAAGTTCCTTTTTCCACTCCTTTTTCCATAATTCCTGAGATAAGTATTTCTGGCCCTAGAGTGTTATATATATTAGCGTCTGTAGCATGTATCAGGAACATGTTATCATACCTGTGTCTTTTTTACAGATGACTGATGCCCGGTGAAAAGGTGAACGTTACATATACCCCCGTCAGCTGCAAGAAAGGAACCACGAAACAGGTAATTAATATTTATATTAATTACTGATAACAATCAGGCTAGATGTAAAATCTAGACCTGCAGACATGTCATAGTCTTTCCCGTATACATGAAGATATATGTGTTTTTAATAAGTATATCGTCTATGGACAGCTTTATATATAACACAACCATATCTCAGGTACAGAGATTAGGAACATTCCAAAGTTGACGAGTAAAAAGGTAGCAGAAAGGGGAACATGGGTAACAGGAGTGTCGAGGAGTGTACATGGGTGGCAGAGTGGTTTTGAGGAGTGTACATGGGTGATAGATGGGTGTACATGGGAGACAGGGGGCATAGGGGTTGACAGAGGGGTGTACATGGGTGACAGAGGTGTTGGGTGTGTAGAGGAGTGTACATGGGTGATAGAGGAGCGTAGAGGAGTGTACATGGTAACAGAGGAGTGTAGAGGAGTGTACATGGGTGACAGAGGATCGTAGAGTAGTGTACATGGGTGACAGGGGGACGTAGGGGGTGAAAGAGGGGTGTATGGGGGGATAGAAGGGTGTACATAGGTGACAGAGGGGTGTTGGGGGTGTAGAGATGTGATAGAGGAGCGTAGAGGAGTGTACATGGTAACAGAGGAGTGTAGAGGAGTGTACATGGGTGTCAGAGGGGTGTAGAGGAGTGTACATGGGTGACAGAGGATCATAAAGTAGTGTACATGGGTGACAGGGGGACGTAGGGGGTGAAAGAGGGGTGTACGGGGTGATAGAAGGGTGCACATAGGTGACAGAGGGGTGTTGGGGGGTGTAGAGATGTGTACATGGGTGGCAGAGTGGTTTAGAGGAGTGTATATGAGTCATAGATGGGTGTAAATGGGTGAAAGGGGGCGTAGGGGACGACAGAGTGGTGTACATTGGTGACAGAGAGGTGTTGGGGGTGTAATGAAGTGTACGTGGGTGACAGAGGAGCGCAGAGTAATATACATAGATAACAGAAGGGTGTAGGGGTGTACATTGGTGATAGAAGGGTGTAGAGGAGTGTACATGGGTGACGGAGGAGCGTAGAGGAGTGTAAATGGGTAACAGATGGGTGTAGAGGGGTGTACATGGGTGACAGAGGGGTGTAGAGGAGTGTACATGGGTGACAGAGGGGTGTAGAGGAGTGTACATGGGTAACAGAAGAGTGTAGAGGAGTGTACAGAGGTCTACATTACCATTACTTGATTAACTGTTGTATATTATATAAAATATTTTACGAAAATATATATTATATTTTAAGTTCCTTTTTCCACTCCTTTTTCTATAATTCCTGAGATAAGTAGTTCTGGCCCTAGAGTGTTATATATATTAGCGTCTGTAGCATGTATCAGGAACATGTTATCATACCTGTGTCTTTTTTACAGAGGACTAATGCCCGGTGAAAGGGTGAACGTGTCATATACCCCCGTCAGCTGCAAGAAAGGAACCACGAAACAGGTAATTAATATTTATATTAATTACTGATAACAATCAGGCTAGATGTAAAATCTAGACCTGCAGACATGTCATAGTCTTTCCCGTATATATGAAGATATATGTGTTTTTAATAAGTATATCATCTATGGACAGCTTTATATATAACACAACCATATCTCAGGTACAGAGATTAGGAACATTCCAAAGTTGACGAGTAAAAAGGTAGCAGAAAGGGGAACATTGGTAACAGTAGTGTCGAGGAGTGTACATGGGTGGCAGAGTGGTTTAGAGGAGTGTACATGGATGATAGATGGGTGTACATGGGTGACAGGGGGCGTAGGGGGTGACAGAGGGGTGTACATGGGTGACAGAGGTGTTGGGTGTGTAGAGGACTGTACATGGGTAATAGGGGAGCATAGAGGAGTGTACATGGTAACAGAGGCATGTATATGGGTGTCAGAGGGGTGTAGAGGAGTGTACATGGGTGACAGAGGAGCGTAGAGGAGTGTACATGGGTGACAGTGGGACGTAGGGGGTGAAAGAGGGGTGTACGGGGTGATAGAGGGGTGTACATAGGTGACAGAGGGGTGTTGGGGGTGTAGAGGTGTGTACATGGGTGGCAGAGTGGTTCAGAGGAGTGTATATGAGTGATAGATGGGTGTAAATGAGTGAAAGGGGGCGTAGGAGGTGACAAAGTGGTGTACATTGGTGACAGAGCGGTGTTGGGGGTGTAGAGGAGTGTACGTGGGTGACAGAGGAGCGCAGAGTAGTATACATGGATACCAGAAGGGTGTAGGCGTGTACATTGGTGATAGAGGGGTGTAGAGGAGTGTACATGGGTGACGGAGGAGCTTAGAGGAGTGTAAATGGGTAACAGATGGGTGTAGAGGGGTGTACATGGGTGACAGAGCGGTGTAGAGGAGTGTACATGGGTGACAGAGAGGTGTAGAGGAGTGTACATGGGTGACAGAGGGGTGTAGAGGAGTGTACATGAGTGACAGAGGATCATAGAGTAGTGTACATGGGTGACAGGGGGACGTAGGGGGTGAAAGAGGGGTGTACGGGGTGATAGAAGGGTGTACACAGGTGACAGAGGGGTGTTGGGGGTGTAGAGATGTGTACATGGGTGGCAGAGTGGTTTAGAGGAGTGTATATGAGTGATAGATGGGTGTTAATGGGTGAAAGGGGGCGTATGGGGTGACAGAGTGGTGTACATTGGTGACAGAGAGGTGTTGGGGGTGTAGAGGAGTGTACGTGGGTGACAGAGGAGCGCAGAGTAGAATACATGGATAACAGAAGAGTGTAGGGGTGTACATTGGTGATAGAAGGGTGTAGAGGAGTGTACATGGGTGACGGAGGAGCTTAGAGGAGTGTAAATGGGTAACAGATGGGTGTGGAGGAGTGTACATGGGTGACAGAGGGGTGTAGAGGAGTGTACATGGGTGACAGAGGGGTGTAGAGGAGTGTACATGGGTGACAGAGGGGTGTAGAGGAGTGTACATGGGTAACAGAGGAGTGTAGAGGAGTGTACAGAGGCCTACATTACCATTACTTGATTAACTGTTGTATATTATATAAAACATTTAGATTAAATATTTTACAAAAATATACATTATATTTTAAGTTCCTTTTTCCACTCCTTTTTCCATAATTCCTGAGATAAGTAGTTCTGGCCCTAGAGTGTTATATATATTAGCGTCTGTAGCATGTATCAGGAACATGTTATCATACCTGTGTCTTTTTTACAGATGACTGATGCCCGGTGAAAAGGTGAACGTGACATATACCCCCGTCAGCTGCAAGAAAGGAACCACGAAACAGGTAATTAATATTTATATTAATTACTGATAACAATCAGGCTAGATGTAAAATCTAGACCTGCAGACATGTCATAGTCTTTCCCGTATACATGAAGATATATGTGTTTTTAATAAGTATATCGTCTATGGACAGCTTTATATATAACACAACCATATCTCAGGTACAGAGATTAGGAACATTCCAAAGTTGACGAGTAAAAAGGTAGCAGAAAGGGGAACATGGGTAACAGGAGTGTCGAGGAGTGTACATGGGTGGCAGAGTGGTTTTGAGGAGTGTACATGGGTGATAGATGGGTGTACATGGGAGACAGGGGGCATAGGGGTTGACAGAGGGGTGTACATGGGTGACAGAGGTGTTGGGTGTGTAGAGGAGTGTACATGGGTGATAGAGGAGCGTAGAGGAGTGTACATGGTAACAGAGGAGTGTAGAGGAGTGTACATGGGTGACAGAGGATCGTAGAGTAGTGTACATGGGTGACAGGGGGACGTAGGGGGTGAAAGAGGGGTGTATGGGGGGATAGAAGGGTGTACATAGGTGACAGAGGGGTGTTGGGGGTGTAGAGATGTGATAGGGGAGCGTAGAGGAGTGTACATGGTAACAGAGGAGTGTAGAGGAGTGTACATGGGTGTCAGAGGGGTGTAGAGGAGTGTACATGGGTGACAGAGGATCATAAAGTAGTGTACATGGGTGACAGGGGGACGTAGGGGGTGAAAGAGGGGTGTACGGGGTGATAGAAGGGTGCACATAGGTGACAGAGGGGTGTTGGGGGGTGTAGAGATGTGTACATGGGTGGCAGAGTGGTTTAGAGGAGTGTATATGAGTGATAGATGGGTGTTAATGGGTGAAAGGGGGCGTATGGGGTGACAGAGTGGTGTACATTGGTGACAGAGAGGTGTTGGGGGTGTAGAGGAGTGTACGTGGGTGACAGAGGAGCGCAGAGTAGAATACATGGATAACAGAAGGGTGTAGGGGTGTACATTGGTGATAGAAGGGTGTAGAGGAGTGTACATGGGTGACGGAGGAGCTTAGAGGAGTGTAAATGGGTAACAGATGGGTGTGGAGGAGTGTACATGGGTGACAGAGGGGTGTAGAGGAGTGTACATGGGTGACAGAGGGGTGTAGAGGAGTGTACATGGGTGACAGAGGGGTGTAGAGGAGTGTACATGGGTGACAGAGGAGTGTACATGGGTGACAGGGGGACGTAGGGGGTGAAAGAGGGGAGTTAGGGGTGATAGAGGGGTGTACGTAGGTGACAGAGGGGTGTTGGGGGTGTAGAGGTGTGTACATGGGTGGCAGAGTGGTTCAGAGGAGTGTATATGAGTGATAGATGGGTGTAAATGGGTGAAAGGGGGCGTAGGGGGTGACAAAGTGGTGTACATTGGTGACAGAGAGGTGTTGGGGGTGTAGAGGAGTGTACGTGGGTGACAGAGGAGCGCAGAGTAGTATCCATGGATAACAGAAGGGTGTAGGGGTGTACATTGGTGATAGAGGGGTGTAGAGGAGTGTACATGGGTGACGGAGGAGCTTAGAGGAGTGTAAATGGGTAACAGATGGGTGTAGAGGGGTGTACATGGGTGACAGAGCGGTGTAGAGGAGTGTACATGGGTGACAGAGGGGTGTAGAGGAGTGTACATGGGTGACAGAGGGGTGTAGAGGAGTGTACATGGGTGACAGAGGATCGTAGAGTAGTGTACATGGGTGACAGGGTAAGTAGGGGGTGAAAGAGGGGTGTACGGGGTGATAGAAGGGTGTACATAGGTGACAGAGGGGTGTTGGGGGTGTAGAGATGTGTACATGGGTGGCAGAGTGGTTTAGAGGAGTGTATATGAGTGATAGATGGGTGTAAATGGGTGAAAGGGGGCGTAGGCGGTGACAGAGTGGTGTACATTGGTGACAGAGAGGTGTTGGGGGTGTAGAGGAGTGTACGTGGGTGACAGAGGAGCGCAGAGTAGTACACATGGATAACAGAAGGGTGTAGGGGTGTACATTGGTGATAGAAGGGTGTAGAGGAGTGTACATGGGTGACGGAGGAGCTTAGGGGAGTGTAAATGGGTAACAGAGGGGTGTACAGGGGTGTACATGGGTGACAGAGGGGTGTAGAGGAGTGTACATGGGTGACAGAGGGGTGTAGAGGAGTGTACATGGGTGACAGAGGATCGCAGAGTAGTGTACATGGGTGAGAGGGGGACGTAGGGGGTAAAAGAGGGGTGTATCCGGTGATAGAAGGGTGTACGTAGGTGACAGAGGGGTGTTGGGGTGTAGAGATGTGTACATGGGTGGCAGAGTGGTTTAGAGGAGTGTATATGAGTGATAGATGGGTGTAAATGGGTGAAAGGGGGCGTAGGGGTGACAGAGTGGAGTACATTGGTGACAGAGAGGTGTTGGGGGTGTAGAGGAGTGTACGTGGGTGACAGAGGAGCGCAGAGTAGTGTACATGGATAACAGAAGGGTGTAGGGGTGTACATTGGTGATAGAAGGGTGTAGAGGAGTGTACATGGGTGACAGAGGAGCTTAGAGGAGTGTAAATGGGTAACAGATGGGTGTAGAGGGGTCTACATGGGTGACAGAGCGGTGTAGAGGAGTGTACATGGGTGAAAGAGGGGTGTAGAGGAGTGTACATGGGTGACAGAGGGGTGTAGGGGTTGAAAGAGGGGTGTACAGGGTGATAGAAGGGTGTACATAGGTGACAGAGGGGTGTTGGGGGTGTAGAGATGTGTACATGGGTGGCAGAGTGATTTAGAGGAGTGTATATGAGTGATAGATGGGTGTAAATGGGTGAAAGGGGGCGAAGGGGGTGACAGAGTGGCGTACATTGGTGACAGAGAGGTGTTGGGGGTGTAAAGGAGTGTACGTTGGTGACAGAGGAGCGCAGAGTAGTATACATGGATAACAGAAGGGTGTAGGGGTGTACATCGGTGATAGAAGGGTGTAGAGGAGTGTACATGGGTGACGTAGGAGCTTAGGGGAGTGTAAATGGGTAACAGATGGGTGTAGAGGGGTGTACATGGGTGACAGAGCGGTGTAGAGGAGTGTACATGGGTGACAGGGGTGTAGAGGAGTGTACATGGGTGACAGAGGATCATACAGTAGTGTACATGGGTGACAGGGGGACGTAGGGGGTGAAAGAGGGGTGTACAGGGTGATAGAAGAATGTACATAGGTGACAGAGGGGTGTTGGGGTTTTAGAGATGTGTACATGGGTGGCAGAGTGGTTTAGAGGAGTGTATATGAGTGATAGATGGCTGTAAATGGGTGAAAGGGGGCGTAGGGGGTGACAGAGTGGTGTACATTGGTGACAGAAAGGTGTTGGGGGTGTAGAGGAGTGTACGTGGGTGACAGTGGAGCGCAGAGTAGTATACATGGATAACAGAAGGGTGTAGGGGTGTACATTGGTGATAGAAGGGTGTAGAGGAGTGTACATGGGTGACGGAGGAGCTTAGAGGAGTGTAAATGGGTAACAGATGGGTGTTCAGGGGTGTACATGGGTGACAAAGGGGTAGAGGAGTGTACATGGGTGACAATGGATCGTAGAGTAGTGTACATGGGTGACAGGGGGACGTAGAGGTGAAATAGGGGTGTACGGGGTGATAGAAGGGTGTACATAGGTGACAGAGGGGTGTTGGGGGTGTAGAGGTGTGTACATGGGTGGCACAGTGGTTCAGAGGAGTGTATATGAGTGATAGATGGGTGTAAATGGGTGAAAGGGGGCGTAGGGGGTGACAGAGGGGGGAACATGGGTGACAGAGAGGTGTTGGGTGTGTAGAGGAGTGTACATGGGTGATAGAGGAGCATATAGGAGTGTACATGGTAACAACGGAGTGGTGTCAGAGGGGTGTAGAGGAGTGTATATGGGTGACAGAGGATCGTAGAGTAGTGTACATGGGTGACAAGGGGACGTAGGGGGTGAAAGAGGGGTGTACCGGGTGATAGAGGGGTGTACATAGGTGACAGAGGGGTGTTGGGGGTGTAGAGGTGTGTACATGGGTGGCAGAGTGGTTCAGAGGAGTGTATATGAGTGATAGATGGGTGTAAATGGGTGAAAGGGGGCGTAGGGGGTGACAAAGTGGTGTACATTGGTGACAGAGAGGTGTTGGGGGTGTAGAGGAGTGTACGTGGGTGACAGAGGAGCGCAGAGTAGTATCCATGGATAACAGAAGGGTGTAGGGGTGTACATTGGTGATAGAGGGGTGTAGAGGAGTGTACATGGGTGACGGAGAAGCTTAGAGGAGTGTAAATGGGTAACAGATGGGTGTAGAGGGGTGTACATGGGTGACAGAGCGGTGTAGAGGAGTGTACATGGTTGACAGAGGGGTGTAGAGGAGTGTACATGGGTTACAGAGGGGTGTAGAGGAGTGTACATGGGTGACAGAGGATCATAGAGTAGTGTACATGGGTGACAGGGGGACGTAGGGAGTGAAAGAGGGGTGTACGGGGTGATAGAAGGGTGTACACAGGTGACAGAGGGGTGTTGGGGGTGTAGAGATGTGTACATGGGTGGCAGAGTGGTTTAGAGAAGTGTATATGAGTGATAGATGGGTGTAAATGGGTGTAAGGGGGCGTAGGGGGTGACAGAGTGGTGTACATTGGTGACAGAGAGGTGTTGGGGGTGTAGAGGAGTGTACGTGGGTGACAGAGGAGCGCAGAGTAGTATACATGGATAACAGAAGGGTGTAGGGGTGTACATTGGTGATAGAAGGGTGTAGAGAAGTGTACATGGGTGACGGAGGAGCTTAGAGGAGTGTAAATGGGTAGCAGATGGGTGTAGAGGGGTGTACATGGGTGACAAAGGGGTGTAGAGGAGTGTACATGGGTGACAGAGGGGTGTAGAGGAGTGTACATGGGTGACAGAGGAGTGTACATGGGTGACAGAGGAGTGTACGTGGGTGACAGAGGAGTGTACGTGGGTGACAGAGGAGCGCAGAGTAGTATACATGGATAACAGAAGGGTGTAGGGGTGTACATTGGTGATAGAAGGGTGTAGAGGAGTGTACATGGGTGACGGAGGAGCTTAGAGGAGTGTAAATGGGTAACAGATGGGTGAAGAGGAGTGTACATGGGTGACAGAGCGGTGTAGAGGAGTGTACATGGGTGACAGAGGGGTGTAGAGGAGTGTACATGGGTGACAGAGGATCGTAGAGTAGTGTACATGGGTGACAGGGGGACGTAGGGGTGAAATAGGGGTGTACGAGGTGATAGAAGGGTGTACGTAGGTGACAGAGGGGTGTTGGGGGTGTAGAGATGTGTACATGGGTGGCAGAGTGGTTTAGAGGAGTGTATATGAGTGTTAGATGGGTGTAAATGGGTGAAAGGGGGCGTAGGGGGTGACAGAGTGGTGTACATTGGTGACAGAGAGGTGTTGGGGGTGTAGAGGAGTGTACGTTGGTGGCAGAGGAGCGCAGAGTAGTATACATTGGTGATAGAAGGGTGTAGAGGAGTGTATATGGGTGACGGAGGAGCTTTGAGGAGTGTACATGGGTAACATATGGGTGTAGAGGGGTGTACATGGGTGACAGAGCGGTGTAGAGGAGTGTACATGGGTGACAGAGGGGTGTAGAGGAGTGTACATGGGTGACAGAGGGGTGTAGAGTAGTGTACATGGGTGACAGAGGGGTGTAGAGGAGTGTTCATGGGTAACAGAGTAGTGAAGAGGAGTGTACAGAGGCCTACATTACCATTACTTGATTAACTGTTGTATATTATATAAAACATTTAGATAAAATATATTACAAAAATATACATTATATTTTAAGTTCCTTTTTCCCCTCCTTTTTCTATAATTCCTGAGATAAGTAGTTCTGGTCCTAGAGTGTTATATATATTAGCGTCTGTAGCATGTATCAGGAACATGTTATCATACCTGTGTCTATTTTACAGAGGACTAATGCCCGGTGAAAAGGTGAATGTGTCATATACCCCCGTCAGCTGCAAGAAAGGAACCACGAAACAGGTAATTAATATTTATATTAATCACTGATAACAATCAGGCTAGATGTAAAATCTAGACCTGCAGACATGTCATAGTCTTTCCCGTATACATGAAGATATATGTGTTTTTAATAAGTATATCTTTAATAAGTATATCGTCCATGGACAGCTTTATATATAACACAACCATATCTCAGGTACAGAGATTAGGAACATTCCAAATTTGACGAGTAAAAAGGTAGCAGAAAGGTGAACATGGGTAACAGGAGTGTCGAGGAGTGTACATGGGTGATAGATCGGTGTACATGGGTGACAGTGGGCGTAGGGAGTAACAGAGGGGTGTACATGGGTGACAGAGAGGTGTTGGGTGTGTAGAGGAGTGTACATTGGTGATAGAGGAGCGTAGAGGAGTGTACAGGGTAACAGAGGAGTGGTGTCAGAGCGGTGTAGAGGAGTGTACATGGGTGACAGAGGATCGTAGAGTAGTGTACATGGGTGACAAGGGGACGTAGGGGGTGAAAGAGGGGTGTACGGGGTGATAGAGGGGTGTACATAGGTGACAGAGGGGTGTTGGGGGTGTAGAGGTGTGTACGTGGTTGGCAGAGTGGTTCAGAGGAGTGTATATGAGTGATAGATGGGTGTAAATGGGTGAAAGGGGGCGTAGGGGGTGACAGAGTGGTGTACATTGGTGACAGAGAGGTGTTGGGGGTGTAGAGGAGTGTACATGGGTGACAGAGGAGCGCAGAGTAGTATACATGGATAACAGAAGGGTGTAGGGGTGTACATTGGTGATAGAGGGGTGTAGAGGAGTGTACATGGGTGACGGAGGAGCTTAGAGGAGTGTAAATGGGTAACAGATGGGTGTAGAGGGGTGTACATGGGTGACAGAGCGGTGTAGAGGAGTGTACATGGGAGACAGAGGGGTGTAGAAGAGTGTACATGGGTGACAGAGGGGTGTAGAGTAGTGTACATGGGTGACAGGGGGACGTAGGGGTGAAATAGGGGTGTACGGGGTGATAGATGGTGTATATAGGTGACAGAGGGGTGTTGGGGGTGTAGAGATGTGTACATGGGTGGCAGAGTGGTTTAGAGGAGTGTATATGAGTGTTAGATGGGTGTAAATGGGTGAAAGGGGGCGTAGGGGGTGACAGAGTGGTGTACATTGGTGACAGAGAGGTGTTGGGGGTGTAGAGGAGTGTACGTGGGTGGCAGAGGAGCGCAGAGTAGTATACATGGATAACAGAAGGGTGTAGGGGTGTACATTGGTGATAGAAGGGTGTAGAGGAGTGTACATGGGTGACGGAGGAGCTTTGAGGAGTGTACATGGGTAACAGATGGGTGTAGAGGGGTGTACATGGGTGACAGAGCGGTGTAGAGGAGTGTACATGGGTGACAGAGGGGTGTAGAGGAGTATACATGGGTGACAGAGGGGTGTAGAGTAGTGTACATGGGTGACAGAGGGGTGTAGAGGAGTGTACATGGGTAACAGAGTAGTGAAGAGGAGTGTACAGAGGCCTACATTACCATTACTTGATTAACTGTTGTATATTATATAAAACATTTAGATAAAATATATTACAAAAATATACATTATATTTTAAGTTCCTTTTTCCCCTCCTTTTTCTATAATTCCTGAGATAAGTAGTTCTGGCCCTAGAGTGTTATATATATATTAGCGTCTGTAGCATGTATCAGGAACATGTTATCATACCTGTGTCTTTTTTACAGAGGACTAATGCCCGGTGAAAAGGTGAACGTGTCATATACCCCCGTCAGCTGCAAGAAAGGAACCACGAAACAGGTAATTAATATTTATATTAATTACTGATAACAATCAGGCTAGATGTAAAATCTAGACCTGCAGACATGTCATAGTCTTTCCCGTATACATGAAGATATATGTGTTTTTAATAAGTATATCTTTAATAAGTATATCGTCTATGGACAGCTTTATATATAACACAACCATATCTCAGGTACAGAGATTAGGAACATTCCAAAGTTGACGAGTAAAAAGGTAGCAGAAAGGTGAACATGGGTAACAGGAGTGTCGAGGAGTGTACATGGGTGATATATGGGTGTACATGGGTGACAGTGGGCGTAGGGAGTAACAGAGGGGTGTACATGGGTGACAGAGAGGTGTTGGGTGTGTAGAGGAGTGTACATGGGTGATAGAGGAGCGTAGAGTAGTGTACATGGGTGACAAGGGGACGTAGGGGGTGAAAGAGGGGTGTACGGGGTGATAGAGGGGTGTACATAGGTGACAGAGGGGTGTTGGGGGTGTAGAGGTGTGTACGTGGGTGGCAGAGTGGTTCAGAGGAGTGTATATGAGTGATAGATGGGTGTAAATGGGTGAAAGGGGGCGTAGGGGGTGACAGAGTGGTGTACATTGGTGACAGAGAGGTGTTGGGGGTGTAGAGGAGTGTACGTGGGTGACAGAGGAGCGCAGAGTAGTATACATGGATAACAGAAGGGTGTAGGGGTGTACATTGGTGATAGAGGGGTGTAGAGGAGTGTACATGGGTGACGGAGGAGCTTAGAGGAGTGTAAATGGGTAACAGATGGGTGTAGAGGGGTGTACATGGGTGACAGAGCGGTGTTGAGGAGTGTACATGGGTGACAGAGGGGTGTAGAGGAGTGTACATGGGTGACAGAGGGGTGTAGAGGAGTGTACATGGGTGAAAGAGGATCGTAGAGTAGTGTACATGGGTGATAGGGGGACGTAGGGGGTGAAAGAGGGGTGTACGGGGTGATAGAAGGGTGTACATAGGTGACAGAGGGGTGTTGGGGGTGTAGAGATGTGTACATTGGTGGCAGAGTGGTTTAGAGGAGTGTATATGAGTGATAGATTGGCGTAAATGGGTGAAAGGGGGCGTAGGGGGTGACAGAGTGGTGTACATTGGTGACAGAGAGGTGTTGGGGGTGTAGAGGAGTGTACGTGGGTGACAGAGGAGTGCAGAGTAATATACATGGATAACAGAATGGTGTAGGGGTGTACATTGGTGATAGAAGGGTGTAGAGGAGTGTACATGGGTGACGGAGGAGCTTAGAGGAGTGTAAATGGGTAACAGATGGGTGTAGAGGAGTGTACATGGGTGACAGAGCGGTGTAGAGGAGTGTACATGGGTGACAGAGGGACGTAGAAGAGTGTACATGAGTGACAGAAGGGTGTAGAGGAGTGTACATGGGTAACAGAGGAGTGTAGAGGAGTGTACAGAGGCCTACATTACCATTACTTGATTAACTGTTGTATATTATATAAAACATTTAGATAAAATATTTTACAAAAATATACATTATATTTTATGTTCCTTTTTCCACTCCTTTTTCCATAATTCCTGAGATAAGCAGTTCTGGCCCTAGAGTGTTATATATATTAGCGTCTGTAGCATGTATCAGGAACATGTTATCATACCTGTGTCTTTTTTACAGATGACTGAAGCCCGGTGAAAAGGTGAACGTGACATATACCCCCGTCAGCTCCAAGAAAGGAACCACGAAACAGGTAATTAATATTTATATTAATTACTGATAACAATCAGGCTAGATGTAAAATCTAGACCTGCAGACATGTCATAGTCTTTCCCGTATACATGAAGATATATGTGTTTTTAATAAGTATATCGTCTATGGACAGCTTTATATATAACACAACCATATCTCAGATACAGAGATTAGGAACATTCCAAAGTTGACGAGTAAAAAGGTAGCAGAAAGGGAAACATGGGTAACAGGAGTGTTGAGGAGTGTACATGGGTGGCAGAGTGGTTTAGAGGAGTGTACATGGGTGATAGATGGGTGTACATGGGTGACAGGGGGCGTAGGGTGTGACAGAGGGGTGTACATGGGTGACAGAGGTGTTGGGTGTGTAGAGGAGTGTACATGGGTAATAGGGGAGCATAGAGGAGTGTACATGGTAACAGAGGAGTGTAGAGGAGT
Organism: Hyla sarda; assembly: GCF_029499605.1. Lineage (NCBI taxonomy): Eukaryota > Metazoa > Chordata > Amphibia > Anura > Hylidae > Hyla > Hyla sarda. Next base: position 46,103,312 of record NC_079194.1, on the reverse strand, counting down.
GTACATGGGCATCAGAAGGGTGTAGAGGAGTGTACATGGGTGACAGAGGAGCGTAGAGGAGTGTACATGGGTGACAGAGGGGTGTAGAGGAGTGTACATGGGTGACAGAGGATCGTAGAGTAGTGTACATGGGTGACAGGGGGACATAGGGGGTGAAAGAGGGGTGTACGGGGTCATAGAAGGGTGTACATAGGTGACAGAGGGGTGTTGGGGGTGTAGAGATGTGTACATGGGTGTCAAAGGGGTGTGGAGGTGTGTACATGGGTGACAGAGGAGCGTAGAGGAGTGTACATGGGTAACAGAGGAGTGTACATAGGTGATAGGGGGCGTAGGGGTGACAGAGGGGTGTACATAGGTGACAGGGATGTTGGGGGTGTAGAGGAGTGTACATGGGTGGCAGAGTGGTTTAAAGAAGTGCATATGGGTAGTAGATGGGTGTAAATGGGTGACAGGAGGTGTAGGGGTTGACAGAGTGGTGTACATTGGTGACAGAGAGGTGTTGTTGGTGTAGAGGAGTGTATATGGGTGTCAGAGGGGTGTAGAGGTTTGTACATGGGTGACAGAGGAGCGTAGAGGAGTGTACATGGGTAACAGAGGAGTGTAAATAGGTGATAGGGGGCGTAGGGGGTGACAGAGGGGTGTACATAGGTGACAGGGATGTTGGGGGTGTAGAGGAGTGTACATGGGTGGCAGAGTGGTTTAAAGGAGTGCATATGGGTAGTATATGGTTGTAAATGGGTGACAGGAGGTGTAGGGGTTGACAGAGTGGTGTACATTGGTGACGGAGAGGTGTTGGGATGTAGAGGAGTGTATGTGGGTGACAGAGGAGCGCAGAGTAGTATACATGGATAACAGAGGAGTGTAGGGGGTGTGCATTGGTGATAGAGGGGTGTAGAGGAGTGTACATGGGTGACAGAGGAGCATAGAGGAGTGTAAATGGGTAACAGAGGAGTGTAGAGGGGTGTACGTAGGTAACAGAGGAGTGTATATGGGTAACAGAGGGGTCTAGAGGGCTGTACATGGGTGACAGAGGAGTTCTTGCCCTAGAGTGTTATATATATTAGCGTATGTAGCATGTATCAGGAACATGTTATCATTTCTGTTTTGTTTTTTTTACAGATGACTGATGCCCGGTGAAAAGGTGAGCGTGACATATACCCTCGTCAGCTGCAAGAAAGGAACCACGAAATAGGTAATTAATATTTATATTAATTACTGATAACAATCAGGCTAGATGTAAAATCTAGACCTGCAGAGAAGTCATAGTCTTTCCCGTATACATGATGATATATGTGTTGTTAAGAAGTATATCGTCTATGAACAGCTTTATATATAACACAACCATATCTCAGGTACAGAGATTAGGAACATTTATGATCCTTATTCTCTGATTTTTTTTGTAGGAATCCCCTTTTTCAATATATAGTAGAAGTTTACTTTACACCAGTGTTTCCCAACCTTTTTCGCCTCGGGGCACCCCTCGGAAAAAACATTTTTTGCGTGAAACCCCTATCAAAGTTGATGAGCTAAAAGATAGCAGAAAGGTGTACATGGGTAACAGGTGTGTCGAGGAGTGTACATGGGTGGCAGAGTGGTTTAGAGGAGTGTACATGGGTGATAGAAGGGTGTACATGGGTGACAGGGGGCGTAGGGGGTTACAGAGATAGATGGGTGATACATGGGTGATAGAGGAGCGTAGAGGAGTGTACATGAGTGTCAGAGGGGTGTAGAGGAATGTACATGGGTGACAGAGGAGCGTAGAGGAGTGTACATGGGTAACAGAGGAGTGTACATGGGTGACAGGGGGACGTAGGGGGTGAAAGAGGGGTGTACGGGGTGATAGAGGGGTGTACATAGGTGACAGAGGGTTGTTGGGGGTGTAGAGGTGTGTACATGGGTGGCAGAGTGGTTCAGAGGAGTGTATATGAGTGATAGATGGGTGTAAATGGGTGAAAGGGTGCGTAGGGGATGACAGAGTGGTGTACATTGGTGACAGAGAGGTGTTGGGGATGTAGAGGAGTGTACGTTGGTGACAGAGGAGCGCAGAGTAGTATACATGGATAACAGAAGGGTGTAGGTGTCTACATTGGTGATAGAGGGGTGTAGAGGAGTGTACATGGGTAACGGAGGAGCTTAGAGGAGTGTAAATGGGTAACAGATGGGTGTAGAGGGGTGTACATAGGTGACAGAGCGGTGTAGAGGAGTGTACATGGGTGACAGAGGGGTGTAGAGGAGTGTACATGGGTGATAGAAGGGTGTACATGGGTGACAGGGGGTGTAGGGGGTGACAGAGGGGTGTACATGGGTGACAGAAAGGTGTTGGGGGTGTAGAGGAGTGTACATGGGTGATAGAGGAGCGTAGAGGAGTGTACATGAGTGTCAGAGGAGTGTAGAGGAATGTACATGGGTGACAGAGGAGCGTAGAGGAGTGTATATGGGTAACAGAGGAGTGTACATGGGTGACAGGGGGGCGTAGGGGGTGAAAGAGGGTGTACATAGGTGACAGAGGGGTTTTGGGGGTGTAGAGGAGTGCACATGGGTGGCAGAGTAGTTTAGAGGAGTGTATATGGGTGAAAGATGGGTGTAAATGGGTGACAGGGGGCGTAGGGGTTGACAGAGTGGTGTACATTGGTGACAGAGAATTGTTGGGGGGTGTAGAGGAGTGTACATGGGTGACAGAGGAGCGTTGAGGAGTGTACATGGGTAACAGAGGAGTGTAATTGGGTGATAGAGGGTTGTACATAGGTGACAGAGGGGTGTGGGGGGTGTAGAGGAGTGTACATGGGTGGCAAAGTGGTTTAGAGGAGTGTATATGGGTGACAGATGGGTGTAGAGGAGTGTACATGGGCCTACATTACCATTACATGATTAAGTGTTGTATATGATATATAAAAAAATTCATGAAATATTTTATTAAATTATACATTATATAAGTAAAAAAAAAAAACATCTGGATCCGAATGTGTTCCATCTGTTTTTCTGTTCCTTTTTCCACTCCTTTTTCCATAATTCCTGAGATAAGTAGCTCTGGCCCTAGAGTGTTATATATATTAGCGTCTGTAGCATGTATCAGGAACATGTTATCATTCCTGTGGTTTTTTTTTTACAGATGACTGATGCCCGGTGAAAAGGTGAACGTGACATATACCCTCGTCAGCTGCAAGAAAGGAACCACGAAACAGGTACTTAATATTTATAGTAATTACTGATAACAATCAGGCTAGATGTAAAATCTAGACCTGCAGAGATGTCATAGTCTTTCCCGTATACATGATGATATATGTGTTGTTAACAAGTATATCGTCTATGAAAAGCTTTATATATAACACAACCATATCTCAGGTACAGAGATTAGGAGCATTTATGATCCTTATTCTCTGATTTTTATTTGTAGGAATCCCCTTTTTCAATATATAGTAGAAGTTTGCTTTACACCAGTGTTTCCCAACCTTTTTCGCCTCGGGTCACCCCTCGGAAAAACTATTTTTGCGGGGAACCCCTACCAAAGTTGACGAGCTAATAGGTAGCAGAAAGGTGTACATGAGTAACAGGTGTGTCGAGGAGTGTACATGGGTGGCAGAGTGGCTTAGAGGAGTGTACATGGGTGATAGATGGGTGTACATGGGTGACAGGGGGCGTAGGGGGTTACAGAGGGGTGTACATGGGTGACAGAAAGGTGTTGAGGGTGTACATGGGTGATAGGGGAGCGTAGAGGAGTGTACATGAGTGTCAGAGGGGTGTAGAGGAATGTACATGGGTAACAGAGGAGTGTACATGGGTGACAGGGGGGCGTAGGGGGTGAAAGAGGGATGTACGGGTTGATAGATGGGTGTACATAGGTGACAGAGGGGTTTTGGGGGAGTAGAGGAGTGCACATGGGTGGCAGAGTAATTTAGAGGAGTGTATCTGGGTGATAGATGGGTGTAAATGGGTGAAAGGGGGCATAGGGGGTGACAGAGTGGTGTACATTGGTGACAGAGAGGTGTAGAGGAGTGTACATGGGTGTCAGAGGGGTGTAGAGGTGTGTGCATGGGTGACAGAGGAGCATAGAGGAGTGTACATAGGTAACAGAGGAGTGTAGAGGAGTGTACATGGGTGACAGGGGGATGTAGGAGGTGAAAGAGGGGTGTACTGGGTGATAGAGGGGTGTACATAGGTGACAGAGGGGTGTTGGGGTGTAGAGGAGTGTTCATGGGTGGCAGAGTGGTTTAGCTTAGTGTATATGGGTGATAGATGGGTGTAAATGGGTGACAGGGGGCATAGGGGTTGACAGAGTGGTGTACATTGGTGACAGAGAGGTGTTGGGGGGTGTAGAGAACTGTACATGGGTGACAGAGGAGCGTAGAGGAGTGTACATGGGTAACAGAGGAGTGTAATTGGGTGATAGAGGGGTTTACATAGGTGACAGAGGGTTGTGGGGGGTGTAGAGGAGTGTACATGGGTGGCAAAGTGGTTTAGAGGAGTGTATATGGGTGACAGATGGGTGTAGAGGATGTACATGGGCCCACATTACCATTACATGATTAACTGTTGTATATGATATATAAAAAATTTCATAAAATATTTTATAAAAATAGGGGGAGCTTGAGGCCTTGATACTGGAGGAACATATTGATATAGTTGGGGTCACTGAGACATGGCTGGACTCCTCGCATGACTGGGCCATTAATCTGCAGGGGTTTACATTGTTTCGCAAGGATAGAATGAGCAGAAAAGGTGGTGGAGTCTGTCTGTATGTAAGAAGTGTTATGAAAGTCAGTGTGAACGATGCCATAGTGTGTGATGATTCTGAAGAGGTGGAATCACTGTGGGTAGAATTACAAAAGAAGGGAAATACTGAAAAAATAATATTTGGTGTAATCTACAGACCCCCTAATATCACTGAAGAGATAGAAGATCGGCTGTATAAACAAATAGAGAGGGCCGCACGGGCAGGTACAGTGGTAATAATGGGAGATTTTAACTATCCAGATATAGATTGGGGAGGGGGGCTGGCTAAAACTACAAAGGGGAGAAAATTCCTAAATTTATTGCAGGATAATTTTATGGGCCAGTTTGTGGAGGACCCAACAAGAAGTGATGCCTTGTTGGATCTGATCATTTCCAACAACGCAGAGCTGGTTGGTAATGTAACTGTGCGGGAAAACCTTGGTAATAGCGACCACAATATAGTTACTTTTGACTTAAAATGTAGAAAACAAAGACAGACGGGGAAGGCAAAAGCATATAACTTTAAAAAGGCAAATTTCCCTGGGCTGAGAGCTGCACTACAGGACATAGACTGGGGGGAGGTGTTCTCAAATATGGATACAGAAGGTAAATGGGACATCTTTAAATCAACTCTAAATAACTATACAGTTAAATATAAAGCAAAGGGGAACAAATATAAACGATTAAAACTAAATCCTACATGGCTGACAAATGAGGTTAAAAGAGCAATAAACAACAAAAAAATAGCCTTAAAAAAATTCAAATCTGATGGGTCAGCGATAACATTTAAACAGTACAAGGAGCTTAATAAAATCTGTAAAAATGTAATAAAAACAGCAAAAATTCAAAATGAGAGACAGGTGGCCAAAGAAAGCAAAACTAATTCTAAATATTTTTTAGATATATAAATACAAAAAAACAAGGACAGAGCATGTAGGACCCCTTAATAATGATAATGGGGAGGTTGTCACGGGCTATCAAGAGAAGGCGGAGTTACTGAATGGGTTCTTTAGTTCTGTATACACTATGGAAAAAGGAGCTGACATTGGCCAGGTCAGTGCTGGTAACACATCATATAATGTACTGAACTGGCTTAGTGTAGAGATGGTACAAGGTAAGTTAAGTAAAGTAAATGTAAGCAAATCTCCAGGGCCGGATGGACTACACCCAAGAGTTCTTAGAGAGGTAAGTTCAGTAATATCTGTACCCTTGTTCATGATATTTAGAGATTCTCTGGTGTCTGGTATTGTGCCAAGGGACTGGCGCAAGGCGAATGTGGTACCAATCTTTCAGAAGGGCTCTAGGTCTTCGCCAGGCAATTATAGACCGGTAAGTCTAACGTGCATTGTGGGTAAATTGTTTGAAGGACCTATAAGGAATTACATACAGGAATACATAGGGGATAATAGTATTATAAGTGATAACCAGCATGGGTTTACTAAGGATAGAAGTTGTCAAACCAATCTAATTTGCTTTTATGAAGAGGTGAGTAGAAGCCTTGACAGAGGAATGGCTGTGGATATAGTGTTTCTGGATTTTGCCAAAGCGTTTGATACTGTCCCTCACAGACGTCTGACAGGTAAGTTAAGGTCCTTGGGCTTGGAAACTTTAGTTTGTAACTGGATTGAACACTGGCTCATGGATCGTACCCAGAGAGTGGTGGTCAATGATTCGTACTCTGATTGGTCCCCGGTTATTAGTGGTGTACCCCAAGGTTCAGTACTGGGCCCGCTGCTGTTTAATTTATTTATCAATGATATAGAGGATGGTATTAACAGCTCTGTTTCTATCTTTGCAGATGACACCAAGCTTTGTAGCACGGTACAGTCTATAGAGGATGTGCATAAGTTACAAGATGACTTGGATAGACTAAGTGTCTGGGCATCCACTTGGCAAATGAGGTTCAATGTGGATAAATGTAAAGTTATGCATCTGGGTACTAAGAACATGCATGCATCGTATGTCTTAGGGGGGATTAAACTGGCAGAGTCACTGGTAGAGAAGGATCTGGGTGTACTTGTAGATCACAGACTACAGAATAGCATGCAATGTCAGGCTGCTGCTTCCAAAGCCGGCAGGATATTGTCATGTATTAAAAGAGGCATGGACTCGAGGGACAGGGACATAATACTCCCCCTTTATAAAGCATTGGTACGGCCTCACCTGGAATATGCTGTTCAGTTTTGGTCGCCTGTTCATAAAAGGGACACTGCGGAGTTGGAAAGGGTGCAGAGACGCGCGACTAAACTAATATGGGGCATGGAACATCTTAGCTATGAGGAGCAATTAAAGGAGTTACAATTGTTTAGTCTTGAGAAGAGACGTTTAAGGGGGGATATGATAAACGTATATAAGTATATAAATGGCCCATATAAAAAATATAGAGAAAAACTGTTCCAGGTTAAACCCCCCCAAAGGTCGAGGGGGCACTCCCTCCGTCTGGAGAAGAAAAGGTTTAGTCTAAAGGGGCGACACGCCTTCTTTACCGTGAGGACTGTGAAATTATGGAACGGTCTACCTCAGGAACTGGTCACAGCAGGAACAATTAACAGCTTTAAAACAGGGTTAGATACATTCCGTGAACAAAATAACATTAATGCTTATGCAGAATTATAAAACGACATCCCTTTCCCTTATCCCATTACACCCTTCCCTTCAATTCCCTGGTTGGACTTGATGGACGTATGTCTTTTTTCAACCATACTAACTATGTAAATAGGGGAGGGGATGCACGGCTACAGAGGGAGCCACTCCCCCCAAATTTGCACAGCAAAGAAAAAAAAAAACTGAAAATGTAGCCAGCACCTAAACCCAATACACGGGCTGTGCAAATTTTGGGGGAGTGGCTCCCTCTGTAGAAGTGCATCCCCTCCCCTATTTTCACAGGAGGTGGTTTGGATCGTTAGTGGATCCAACATGTCACCCAGCCTGAGGTAGGTGAGTGTTTAGGGACCCATCCGATAAGAGGCCACCTCCGCGTGGTGGATGGGGGGACACGTTTTGATCAAAAAGTGCGCTAAGAGCCTCCATTTTGTTGACCAAGTGTGCTGCTGCCATTTTCTTTTTTTACATGTTTTGTATTTGCCACAGCAGCGTGCACCCGTGTATTGGGTTTAGGTGCTGGCTACATTTTCAGTTTTTTTTTTCTTTGCTGTGCAAACTTGGGGGGAGTGGCTCCCTCTGTAGCCGTGCATCCCCTCCCCTATTTTCACAGGAGGTGGTTTGGATCGTTAGTGGATCCAACATGTCACCCAGCCTGAGGTAGGTGAGTGTTTAGGGACCCATCCGATAAGAGGCCACATCCGCGTGGTGGATGGGGGGACACGTTTTGATCAAAAAGTGCGCTAAGAGCCTCCATTATGTTGACCAAGTGTGCTGCTGCCATTTTCTTTTTTTACATGTTTTGTACTTGCCACAGCAGCGTGCACCCGTGTATTGGGGTTTAGGTGCTGGCTACATTTTCAGTTTTTTTTTTCTTTGCTGTGCAAACTTGGGGGGAGTGGCTCCCTCTGTAGCCGTGCATCCCTTCCCCTATTTTCACAGGAGGTGGTTTGGATCGTTAGTGGATCCAACATGTCACCCAGCCTGAGGTAGGTGAGTGTTTAGGGACCCATCCGATAAGAGGCCACCTCCGCGTGGTGGATGGGGGGACACGTTTTGATCAAAAAATGCGCTAAGAGCCTCCATTTTGTTGACCAAGTGTGCTGCTGCCATTTTCTTTTTTTACATGTTTTGTACTTGCCACAGCAGCGTGCACCCGTGTATTGGGGTTTAGGTGCTGGCTACATTTTCAGTTTTTTTTTTCTTTGCTGTGCAAACTGGGGGGGAGTGGCTCCCTCTGTAGCCGTGCATCCCTTCCCCTATTTTCACAGGAGGTGGTTTGGATCGTTAGTGGATCCAACATGTCACCCAGCCTGAGGTAGGTGAGTGTTTAGGGACCCATCCGATAAGAGGCCACCTCCGCGTGGTGGATGGGGGGACACGTTTTGATCAAAAAATGCGCTAAGAGCCTCCATTTTGTTGACCAAGTGTGCTGCTGCCATTTTCTTTTTTTACATGTTTTGTACTTGCCACAGCAGCGTGCACCCGTGTATTGGGTTTAGGTGCTGGCTACATTTTCAGTTTTTTTTTTTCTTTGCTGTACTAACTATGTAACTATGTAACATTATATAAGTTTTTTAAAAAATCATATGGATCCAAATGTGTTCCATCTGTTTTTTTGTTCCTTTTTCCACTCCTTTTTCCATAATTCCTGAGATAAGTAGTTCTGGCCCTAGAGTAATATATATATTAGCGTCTGTAGCATGTATCAGGAAAATGTTATCATTCCTGTGTTTTTTTTTTTACAGATGACTGATGCCCGGTGAATAGGTGAACGTGACATATACCCTCGTCAGCTGCAAGAAAGGAACCACGAAACAGGTAATTAATATTTATATTAATTACTGATAACAATCAGGCTAGATGTAAAATCTAGACCTGCAGAGATGTCATAGTCTTTCCCGTATACATGATGATATATGTGTTGTTAAGAAGTATATCGTCTATGGACAGCTTTATATATAACACACCCATATCTCAGGTACAGAAATTAGGAACATTTATGATCCTTATTCTCTGATTTTTATTTCTAGGAATCCCCTTTTTCATTATATAGTAGAAGTTTACTTTACACCAGTGTTTCCCAACCTTTTTCGCCTCGGGGCACCCCTCGGAAAAAACAATTTTCATGGGGAACCCCTACCAAAGTTGACGAGCTAAAAGGTAGCAGAAAGGTGTACATGGGTAACAGGTGTGTCGAGGAGTGTACATGGGTGGCAGAGTGGTTTAGAGGAGTGTACATGGGTGATAGATCGGTGTACATGGGTGACAGGGGGCATAGGGGGTGACAGAGGGGTGTACATGGGTGACAGAAAGGTGTTGGGGGTGTAGAGGAGTGTACATGGGTGATAGAGGAGCGTAGAGGAGTGTACATGGGTGACAGGGGGGCTTTTGGGGTGAAAGAGGGGTGTACGGGTTGATAGATGGGTGTATATGGGTGAAAGCTGGTGTAGGGGGTGACAGAGTGGTGTACATTGGTGACAGAGAGGTGTTGTTGGTGTAGAGGAGTGTACATGGGTGTCAGAGGGGTGTAGAGGTGTGTACATGGGTGACAGAGGAGCGTAGAGGAGTGTACATGGGTAACAGAGGAGTGTACATAGGTGATAGGGGGGCGTAGGGGGTGACAGAGGGGTGTACATAGGTGACAGGGATGTTGGAGGTGTAGAGGAGTGTACATGGGTGGCAGAGTGGTTTAAAGGAGTGTATATGGGTGGTAGATGGGTGTAAATAAGTGACATGAGGTGTAGGGGTTGACAGAGTGGTGTACATTGGTGACGGAGAGGTGTTGGGGTGTAGAGGAGTGTATGTGGGTGACAGAGGAACGCAAAGTAGTATACATGGATAACAGAGAGATGTAGGGGGTGTGCATTGGTGATAGAGGGGTGTAGAGGAGTGTACATGGGTGACAGAGGAGCGTAGAGGAGTGTAAATGGGTAACAGAGGAGTGTAGAGGGGTGTACATAGGTAACAGAGGAGTGTAGAGGAGTGTATATGGGTGACAGAGGGGTCTAGAGGGCTGTACATGGGTGACAAAGGGGTGTAGAGGAGTGTACATTGGCCTACATTACCAATACATGATTAACTGTTGTATATGATATAAAAATAAATTTGATAAAATATTTTATGAAAATATACATAAAAAAAACAAAATAGACAAAAAAAATCACCTGGATCCCAATGTGTTCCATTGTTTTTTTGGTTCCTTTTTCCACTCCTTTTTTCATAATTTCTGAGATAAGTAGTTCTGGCCCTAGAGTGTTATATATATTAGCGTCTGTAGCATGTATCAGGAACATGTTATCATTCCTGTTTTTTTTTTTTACAGATGACTGATGCCCGGTGAAAAGGTGAACGTTACAAATACCCTCGTCAGCTGCAAGAAAGGAACCATGAAACAGGTAATTAATATTTATATTAATTACTGATAACAATCAGGCTAGATGTAAAATCTAGACCTGCAGAGATGTCATAGTCTTTCCCGTATTCATGATGATATATGTGTTGTTAAGTGTATCGTCTATGGACAGCTTTATATATAACACAACCATATATCAGGTACAGAGATTAGGAACATTTATGATCCTTATTCTCTGATTTTTATTTGTAGGAATCCCCTTTTTCAATATTTACTAGAAGTTTACTTTACACCAGTGTTTCCCAACCTTTTTCGCCTGGGGGCACCCCTCGGAAAAAACTATTTTTGCGAGGAACCCCTTCCAAAGTTGATGAGCAAAAAGGTAGCAGAAAGGTGTACATGGGTAACAGGTGTGTCGAGGAGTGTACATGGGTGGCAGAGTGGTTTAGAGGAGTGTACATGGGTGACAGGGGGCATAGGGGGTGACAGAGGGGTGTACATGGCTGACAGAAAGGTGTTGGTGGTGTAGAGGAGTGTACATGGGTGATAGAGGAGCGTAGAGGAGTGTACATGGGTAACAGAGGAGTGTACATGAGTGTCAGAGGGGTGCAGAGGAATGTACATGGGTGACAGAGGAGCGTAGAGGAGTGTACATGGGTAACAAGGGGGCGTAGGGGGCAAAAGAGGGGTGTACGGGGAAATAGATGGGTGTACATAGGTGACAGAGGGGTTTTGGGGGTGTAGAGGAGTGTACATGTGTGGCAGAGTGGTTTAGAGGAGTGTACATGTGTGATAGATGGGTGTATATGGGTGAAAGTTGGCATAGGGCGTGACAGAGTGTTGTACATTGGTGACAGAGAGGTGTTGTTGGTGTAGAGGAGTGTACATGGGTGTCAGAGGGGTGTAGAGGTGTGTACATGGGTGACAGAGGAGCGTAGAGGAGTGTACATGGGTAACAGAGGAGTGTACATAAATGATAGGGGGGCGTAGGGGGTGACAGAGGGGTGTCCATAGGTGACAGGGATGTTGGGGGTGTAGAGTAGTGTACATGGATGGCAGAGTGGTTTAAAAAAGTGCATATGGGTGGTAGATGGGTGTAAATGGGTGACAGGAGGTGTAGGGGTTGACAGAGTGGTGTACATTGGTGATGGAGAGGTGTTGGGGTGTAGAGGAGTGTATGTGGGTGACAGAGGAGCGCAGAGTAGTATACATGGATAACAGAGGGGTGTAGGGGGTGTGCATTGGTGAAAGAGGGGTGTAGAGGAGTGTACATGGGTAACATAGGAGTGTAGAGGAGTGTACATTGGCCTACATTACCAATACATGATTAACTGTTGTATATGATATAAAAAATAAATTTGTTAAAATATTTTATGAAAATATACATTACATTTTAAGTTAAAAATTCACCTGGATCCCAATGTGTTCCATGTTTTTTTTTTGTTCCTTTTTCCACTCCTTTTTCCATAATTTCTGAGATAAGTAGTTCTGGCCCTAGAGTGTTATATATATTAGCGTCTGCAGCATGTATCAGGAACATGTTATCATTCCTGTGTTTTTTTTTACAGATGACTGATGCCCGGTGAAAAGGTGAACGTGACATATACCCTCGTCAGATGCAAGAAAAGAACCACGAAACAGGTAATCAATATTTACATTAATTACTGATAACAATCAGGCTAGATGTAAAATCTAGACCTGCAGAGATGTCATAGTCTTTCCTGTATACATGATGATATATGTGTTGTTAAGAAGTATATCGTCTATGGACAGCTTTATATATAACACACCCATATCTCAGGTACAGAAATTAGGAACATTTATGATCCTTATTCTCTGATTTTTATTTGTAGGAATCCCCTTTTTCATTATATAGTAGAAGTTTACTTTACACCAGTGTTTCCCAACCTTTTTCGCCTCGGGGCACCCCTCGGAAAAAAACAATTTTAGTGGGGAACCCCTACCAAAGTTGATGAGCTAAAGGGTAGCAGAAAGGTGTACATGGGTAACAGGTGTGTCGAGGAGTGTACATGGGTGGCAGAGGGGTTTAGAGGAGTGTACATGGGTGATAGATGGGTGTACATGGGTGACAGGGGGCGTAGGGGTGACAGAGGGGTGTACATGTGTGACAGAAAGGTGTTGGGGGTGTAGAGGAGTGTACATGGGTGATAGAGGAGTGTAGAGGAGTGTACATGGGTGACAGGGGGGCGTAGGGGGTGAAAGAGGGGTGTACGGGTTGATAGATGGGTGTAAATGGGTGAAAGCTGGCGTAGGGGTTGACAGAGTGGTGTACATTGGTGACAGAGAGGTGTTGTTGGTGTAGAGGAGTGTGCATGGGTGTCAGAGGGGTGTAGAGGTGTGTACATGGGTGACAGAGGAGCGTAGAGGAGTGTACATGGGTAACAGAGGAGTGTACATAGGTGATAGGGGGGCGTAGGGGGTGACAGAGGGGTGTACATAGGTGACAGGGATGTTGGGGGTGTAGAGGAGTGTACATGGGTGGCAGAGTGGTTTAAAGGAGTGTATATGGGTGGTAGATGGGTGTAAATGGGTGACAGGAGGTGTAGGGGTTGACAGAGTGGTGTACATTGGTGACGGAGAGGTGTTGGGGTGTAGAGGAGTGTATGTGGGTGACAGAAGAACGCAAAGTAGTATACATGGATAACAGAGAGGTGTAGGGGGTGTGCATTGGTGATAGAGGGGTGTAGAGGAGTGTACATGGGTGACAGAGGAGCGTAGAGGAGTGTAAATGGGTAACAGAGGAGTGTAGAGGGGTGTACATAGGTAACAGAGGAGTGTAGAGGAGTGTATATGGGTAACAGAGGGGTCTAGAGGGCTGTACATGGGTGACAGAGGAGTGTACATGGGTGACAAAGGAGTGTAGAGGAGTATACATGGGTAACAGAGGAGTGTAGAGGAGTGTACATTGGCCTACATTACCAATACATGATTAACTGTTGTATATGATATAAAAAATAAATTTGATAAAATATTTAATGAAAATATACATAAAAAAAACAAAATATACAAAAAAAAAAAATCACCTGGATCCCAATGTGTTCCATTGTTTTTTTGGTTCCTTTTTCCACTCCTTTTTCCATAATTTCTGCGATAAGTAGTTCTGGCCCTAGAGTGTTATATATATTAGCGTCTGTAGCATGTATCAGGAACATGTTATCATTCCTGTGTTTTTTTTTACAGATGACTGATGCCCGGTGAAAAGGTGAACGTGACATATACCCTCGTCAGCTGCAGGAAAGGAACCACGAAACAGGCAATTAATATTTATATTAATTACTGATAACAATCAGGCTAGATGTAAAATCTAGACATGCAGAGATGTCATAGTCTTACCCGTATACATGATGATATATGTGTTGTTAAGAAGTATATAGTCTATGGACAGCTTTATATATAACACAACCATATCTCAGGTACAGAGATTAGGAACATTTATGATCCTTATTCTCTGATTTTTATTTGTAGGAAGCCCCTTTTTCAATATATAGTAGAAGTTTACTTTACACCAGTGTTTCCCAACCTTTTTCACCTCGTGGCACCCCTCGGAAAAAACAATTTTCGCGGGGAACCCCTACCAAAGTTGACGAGCTAAAAGGTAGCAGAAAGGTGTACATGGGTAACAGGTGTGTCGAGGTGTGTACATGGGTGGCAGAGGGGTTTAGAGGAGTGTACATGGGTGATAGATGGGTGTACATGGGTGACAGGGGGCGTAGGGTGTGACAGAGGGGTGTACATGGGTGACAGAAAGGTGTTGGAGGTGTAGAGGAGTGTACATGGCTGATAGAGGAGTGTAGAGGAGTGTACATGAGTATCAGAGGGGTGTAGAGGAATGTATATGGGTGAAAGAGGAGCAGAGGAGCATAGAGGAGTGTACATGGGTAACAGAGGAGTGTACATGGGTGACAGGGGGGCGTAGGGGGTGAAAGAGGGGTGTATGGGTTGATAGATGGGTGTACATAGGTGACAGAGGGGTTTTGGGGGTGTAGAGGAGTATACATGGGTGGCATAGTTGTTTAGAGGAATGTATCTGGGTGATAGATGGGTGTAAATGGGTGAAAGAGGGCATAGGGGGTGACAGAGTGGTGTACATTGGTGACAGAGAGGTGTTGTGGGTTTAGAGGAGTGTGCATGGGTGACAGAGGAACGTAGAGGAGTGTACATGGGTAACAGGAGTGTACATGGGTGACAGGGGGCGTAGGGGGTGATAGAGGGGTGTACATAGGTGACAGGGGTGTTGGGGGTGTAGAGGAGTGTACATGGGTGGCAGAGTGGTTTAGAGGAGTGTATCTGGGTGATAGATGGGTGTAAATGGGTAACAGGAGGTGTAGGGGTTGTCAGAGTGGTGAACATTGGTGACGGAGAGGTGTTGGGGTGTAGAGGATTGTATGTGGGTGACAGAGGAGCGCAGAGTAGTAAACATGGATAACAGAGGGGTGTAGGGGTGTACATTGGTGATAGAGGGGTGTAGAGGAGTGTAAATGGGTAACAGAAGAGTGTAGAGGGGTGTACATGGGCAACAGAATAGTGTAGAGGAGTGTACATGGGTAACAGAGGAGTGTAGAGGAGTGTACATAGGCCTACATTACCAATACATTATTAACTGTTGTATATGATGTAAAAATTAATTTGATAAAATATTTTTTAAAAATATACATTATATTTAAACCCCTTAAGGACCCAGCCATTTTACACCTTAGGACCCGGCCATTTTTTGCACATCTGACCACTGTCACTATAAACATTAATAACTCTGGAATGCTTTTAGTTATCATTCTGATTCCGAGATTGTTTTTTCTACCTTAACATAGTGGTAAAATTTGGTGGTAACTTGCATCCTTTCAAATTTTGCATTTTTTCTAACTTTGAAGCTCTCTGCTTGTAAGGAAAATGGATATTCAAAAAAAAATTTTATTCACATATACCATATGTCTATTTTATGTTTGCATCATAAAATTGACGTGTTTTTACTTTTGGAAGACACCAGAGGGCTTCAAAGTTCAGCAGCAATTTTCAAATTTTTCACAAATTTTTCAAACTCACTATTTTTCAGGGACCAGTTCAGGTTTGAAGTGGATTTGAAGGGTCTTCATCTTAGAAATACCCCACAATTGATGCCATTATAAAAACTGCACCCCCCAAAGTATTCAAAATAACATTCAGTCAGTGTGAAGTGAAGGAGAAAATTCACAATCTTCATTTTTTACACTTGCATGTTCTTGTAGACACAATCTTTGAATTTTTACAAGGGGTAAAAGGAAAAAATGTATACTTATATTTGTAGCCCACTTTCTCTCGAGTAAACACATATCTCATATGTCTATGTAAATTGTTCCGCAGGCGCAGTAGAGGGCTCAGAAGGGAAGGAGCGACAAGGGGATTTTGGAGAGTACGTTTTTCTGAAATGGTTTTTGGGGGGCATGTTGCATTTAGGAAGCTCCTATGGTGCCAGAACATCAAAAAAAAAGTAAGTAAGCCTTAATACCCCACAGGGGTTTCATGACTTTTGCATAGGTAAAAAAAAAGGTCAAAAAAAAAAAGGTCAAAAAAAAAATTTCACTAAAATGTGGGTTTTCCCCAAAATTTCAAATTTTTACAAGGGTTAATAACAGAAAAGATCCCCCAAAATGTGTAAATACATTTCTTTGGAGTAAGGACATACCTTATTTTTGGATGATTTTGGCTCCGCGGGTTCACACCAGGTCTTGGAGTGGGAGGTCAGTCAGGGGCCTTGAGCTTTTCATAGCAGCCAGGATGTGGGACCCCCCCTCAAGGAGCGTTAATGGGGGGGAGCACTGAGCCCTAAAATAGGGGAACACTATGGGGGGCAACGGGCCGTAACTGGGGTAGACAGGTGGGGTACAGAGGCCCATTTTTGAAAAAACACCCCCAGAGGTCTTATCAGGTATTTTGTTTTCCCGTTTTTTTGGGGCAATTTAGTGATTTATGGGGGTTATATTTTGGAATGTACTCTGGACTTGGTACATTGGTCAAATTATGGAAAATTCAAATGAAAAGGGAAAATTTAGTGCTCCATGGAAGTGTGATACTCCCTGAAGCAGCCTATGCAGAGGCCCGAATTATCTGGGCAAGTGTCACACTGATACCTGGTGTCCTTCTACATCCCCTTCCTGTAACACACTCTAAAACACGCATATTTTCTTGGATCGTCCCTTCTTTCCACTGGGGGGTTTCTCACCTGGAAAGTGTTGGCCTGGGACGATGCTGGCGTCTATAACTCCAGACCCTTGGGAAGTCTGGCCTGCTCTTTCCCGGTCAGCAAAGATCAGGAACCTTAGGACTTCTTCTTGGTACTGGAGGAATGTCCCTGTGTTGCCAGCATACTGGGATAGTACAAAAGCGTTGTACATGGCAACCTGTACCAAGTAGACCACAACTTTTTTGTACCATACCCGTGTTTTCCGCATGGCGTTGTATGGCTTGAGGACTTGATCTGAGAGATCAACTCCCCCCATGTACTGATTGTAGTCCAGAATACCTCGCACAGGGACAGGGGTGCTGCCATTCCCATGAATAGTGGTGAGTATAAGGACATCCCTCTTATCCTTATACTTCACCAACAACAGGTTATCATGGGTCAGGGCACGGGACTCACCCTTGGGGATAGGCGTCTGGACCAAATTTAGAGGGAGGCCTCTCTGGTTTTTCCACACGGTCCCACAAGCAGATGTGGATCTGGCGGAAAGGGATTTGAACAGAGGGATGCTGGTATAAAAGTTATCCACGTATACGTGGAAACCCTTATCCAGCAATGGGTGCATAAGGTCCCAAACGATTTTCCCGCTAACACCCAGAGTGGGGGAACAATCTGGGGGTTCAATACGGGAATCTCGTCCCTCATATACTCTAAACCTGCAAGTGTACCTGGAGGTACTCTCGCAGAGTTTATAGAGTTTCACACCATACCGTGCCCGCTTCGAGGGAATATACGGCCGGAAGATGAGTCTCCCCTTAAAACTGATGAGAGACTCATCTACCGAGAGGTCCCTGAGCGGTGCGGAGGCCTCCAAAAATTTGGCCCCAAAGGGATCGATGACCGGCCTCACTTTGTAAAGCCGGTCATGGGCGGGATCACCTCGGGGCAGACATGCCACATTATCTGCATAATGCAGGCATTCCCGAATGGCCTCGAACCACTTCCGTGTCATCACCATACTGTAAAGCGGGGTCTGTTAGAGGACGTCCCCGCTCCAGTAATGACGAGCACTTGTTTTTTGTCCAGGCCCATATGCAGCGTGAGGCCCCAAAATGTCCTCATTTCCGCTGCATCAATGGCGCGCCATTCATTGGACCTGGCCAAAAAGGAATCGGGGTGGTGGGCAATAAACTGCTGGGCATACAAGTTTGTTTGCTCCACCATGTGATTGACCAGGCTTTAAAATGTCCAGATTAGTGAAGCCAATTATGTCAATCCGGATTCCTGAGTCGCCAAGAAACTCAGGAATCCGTGGCTGATAACTCTCTGGGGGGCTCCAGACAGGGTCATCAGAAGGGGGCTCCGATGCACTTGTCTGGGGAGTCGGACTCCTATTACGAGCGGCATTGCCACTCGTACTAGTGTCGGTCACTGGGTCACTTTCATGGGGGGCGCGTGGCCTCGCCTGGCGGCGTCTCCGCCGTCGTACAGGGGACTCATCATCACTACTAGATGATGAGGAGGGCGAGGAAGAACACAAAAAATTAGGATCTTCCTCGTCCTCACTGGCAGATTCGGAATCGGAGGCTAAAAAAGCGTAAGCCTCCGCTGCCGAAAATGTCCGGCGGGCCATTGCCTTTTTTCTACGGTGGCGGGGGGGGCAGAGGCGGGGGGGGGGGGGTCGGGGGTGTGTGCGGGGGGGGGGGGGGGCGGGGAAGTATGTACTGTGTGGTGCTTGGTGTAAAAAGTGTATAACGGTATTAGGAAAAAAAAAAAGCTGCTGCCAAAAAAAAAGGGGTGGCAAACGCAGCTCCCTGAATCCTTAATACCTTAATAGGACCCGGGGTAAGGGATCAGACCCTAATAGGACCCTGATGGACCTATTAGGGGGGGGGATTTTTTTTTATTAAAAAAGAAGAAAATTAAAAAAAAGCTGCGGCCAAAAAAAATAAGTATGTACTGTGTGGTGCTTGGTATAAAAAGTCTAACAGTAATAGGGAAAAAAAAAAGCTGCGGCCAAAAAAAAAAGGGGTGGCAAATGCAGCTCCCTTAACCCCTAATAGGACCCGGGGTAAGGGATCAGACCCTAATAGGACCCTGGGGGACCTATTAGGGGGTCAGGGGGGGATTTTTTTAAATAAAAAAAAATAAAATAAAAAAAAGGGGATGGCGCACGCATCTCCCTGAACCCCTAATAGGACCCGGGGTCAGGGATCAGACCATAATAGGACTCTGGGGACCTATTAGGGGGTCGGAGGGGGGGTACTTTTTTTTTTCCTTTTATTTTCCTTTTTTTTTAACTGATTTACTCCTACCTTTCCCTGCAAACCGCTGTCCCTATTCTAAGGCTCCTGAGGGGGCTCCGGAGCTCTGAGGGGGGATCCACGGCTTCTTCTCACTGCTGCACTCGCTGACTGAACGAAGAGAGCGGGAGCAGCAGCGGGAAGGAGCCATTAACCCCTCCTCTCCCACTCTGCTATTGGCTGGACGATCGCCAGCCAATAGCAGCGTTGCTGGGGCGGTGACAGTATTGTCACCGCTCCCTAGCTACGGCACGTGATTGGCGGGGAATTGTACACCGCTGATCACCATTTATTTCTGGGTATCGGGTCACAAGTGACCCGAATGACCTGAATTGCCGAAGATCGCTTGCGTGATTTCGCATGCGATCTCCGGCGATCGCCGACATGCGGGGGTCCCGGGACCCCCCGCGGCATTTGCAAGGCATGTCTGCTGAAGGATATCAGTAGACATGCCGTTCCGATCTCTGCCCGGCGCACAGCAGGGACCGGAATATGCCAGGACGTCACAGGACGTCCTGGGTCCTCAAAGCCCAGGGTGTCAGGACATCCCCTGACGTCCTGGGTCCTTAAGGGGTTAAGTTAAAAAAAATAACCTGGATCCCAATGTGTTCCATCTGTTTTTTTGTTCCTTTTTCCACTCCTTTTTCCATAATTCCTGAGATAAGTAGTTCTGGCCCTAGAGTGTTATATATATTAGCGTCTGTAGCATGTATCAGGAACATGTTATTATACTTGTGTTTTTTTTTACAGATGACTGATGCCTGGTGAAAAGGTGAACGTGACAAATACCCTTGTCAGCAGCAAGAAAGGAACCACGAAACGAACCACGAACCAGGTATTTAATATTTATATTAATTACTGATAACAATCAGGCTAGATGTAAAATCTAGACCTGCAGAGATGTCATAGTCTTTCCTGTATACATGATGATATATGTGTTGTTAATAAGAATATTGGTATATATGGACAGCTTTATATATAACACAACCATATCTCAGGTGCAGAGATTAGGAACATTTGTGATCCTTATTCTCAGTTTTTTATTTGTAGGTATCCCCTTTTTTAATATATAATAGAAGTTTACTTTACACCAGTGTTTCCCAACCTTTTTCACCTCAGGGCACCCCTAAGAAAAAACTATTTTCGCAGGGAACCCCTACCAAAGTTGACGAGCTAAAAGGTAGCAGAAAGGTATACATGGGTAACCGTTGTGTCGAGGAGTGTACATGGGTGGCAGAGGGGTTTAGAGGAGTGTACATGGGTGATAGATGGGTGTACATGGGTGACAGGGGGCGTAGGGGTGACAGAGGGGTGTACATGGGTGACAGAAAGGTGTTTGGGGTGTAGAGGAGTGTACATGGGTGATAGAGGAGTGTAGAGGAGTGTACATGAGTGTCAGAGGGGTGTAGAGCAATGTACATGGGTGACAGAGGAGCGTAGCGGAGTGTACACAGGTAACAGAGGAGTGTACATGGGTGACAGGGGGGCGTAGGGGGTGAAAGAGGGGTGTACGGGTTGATAGATGGGTGTACATAGGTGACAGAGGGGTTTTGGGGGTGTAGAGGAGTGTTCATGGGTGGCAGAGTGGTTTAGAGGAGTGTATCTGGGTGATAGATGGGTGTAAATGGGTGAAAGGGGGCATAGGGTGTGACAGAGTGGTGTACATTGGTAACAGAGAGGTGTCGTGGGTGTAGAGGAGTGTACATGGGTGACAGAGGAGCGTAGAGGAGTGTACATGGGTAACAGAGGAGTGTAGAGGAGTGTACATGGGTGACAGGGGGATGTAGGAGGTGAAAGAGGGGTGTAGAGGGGGGATAGAGGCATGTACATAAGTGACAGAGGGGTGTTGGGGTATAAAGAAGTGTACATGGGTGGCAGAGTGGTTTAGAGGAGTGTATATGGGTGATAGATGAGTGTAAATGGGTGACAGGGGGCGTAGGAGTTGACAGAGTGGTGCACATTGGTGACAGAGAGGTGTTGGGGGGTGTAGAGGAGTGTACGTGGGTGACAGAGGAGCGAAGAGTAGTATACATGGATAACAGAGGGGTGTAGGGGTGTACATTGGTGATAGAGGGGTGTAGAGGAGTGTACATGGGTGACAGAGGAGCGTAGAGGAGTGTACATAGGTAACAGAGGAGTGTAGAGGGGTGTACATGGATAACAGAGGAGTGTAGAGAAATTTACATGGGTAACAGAGGGGTGTAGAGGGGTGTACATGGGTGACAGTTGGGTGTAGAGGAGTGTACATGGGTGACAGTGGAGCGTAGAGGAGTGTACAGGGGTAACAGAGGAGTGTAGAGGAGTGTACATGGGTGACAGAGGGGTTTAGGGGAGTGTACATGGGTGACAGTGGAGCATAGAGGAGTGTACATGGGTGACGGGGCGTAGGGGGTGAAAGAGGTGTGTACTGGGTGGTTAGATGGGTTTACATAGGTGACAGAGGGTTGTTGGGGGTGTAGAGTAATGTACATGGTTGGCAGAGTGGTTTAGAGGAGTGTACATGGGTGATAGATGGGTGTAAATGGGTGAAAGGGGACGTAGGGGTGACAGAGTGGTGTACATTGGTGACAGAGAGGTGTTGGGGTGTAGAGTAGTGTACATGGGTGATAGAGGAGCGTAGAGGAGTGTACATGGGTAACAGAGGAGTGTAGAGGAGTGTACATGATTGTCAAAGGAGTGTATAGGAATGTACATGGGTGACAGAGGAGCGTAGAGGAGTGTACATGGGTAAAAGAGGAGTGTAATCAGGTGAATGGGGGTTTACATGGTGATAGAGGGGTGTACATAGTTGACAGAGGGGTGTGGGGGGTGTAGAGGAGTGTACATGGGTGGCAGAATGGTTTAGAGGAGTGTATATGGGTGATAGATGGGTGTAAATGGGTGAAAGGGGGCATAGTGGGTGACAGAGTGGTGTACATTGGTGACAGAGAGGTGTTGGTGGTGTAGAGGAATGTAGAGGGGTGTACATGGGTGACAGAGGAGTGTAGAGGAGTGTACATGGGCCTACATTACCATTACATGATTGACTGTTGTATATGATATTAAAAAAATTGATAAAATATTTTCTAAAAATATACATTATATTTTAAGTAAAAAAAAAAAAATCATCTGGATCCCAATGTGTTTCATCTGTTTTTTTTATTCCTTTTTCCACTCCTTTTTCCATAATTCCTGAGATAAGTAGTTCTGGCCCTAGAGTGTTATATATATTAGCGTCTGTAGCATGCATCAGGAACATGTTATCATGTGTCTTTTTTACAGATGACTGATGCCCGGTGAAAAGGTGAACGTGACATATACCCTCGTCAGCTGCAAGAAAGGAACCACGAAACAGGTAATTAATATTTATATTAATTACTGATAACAATCAGGCTAGATGTAAAATTTAGACCTGCAGAGATGTCATAGTCTTTCCCGTATACATGATGATATATGTGTTGTTAATAAGTATATCGTCTATGGACAGCTTTTTATATAACACAACTAGAGATGAGCGAACTTTTCAAAAATTCGATTCGGACGATTCGCCAAATTTTCCGATAAAGTTTGTTTCGATCCAAATTTTTTTGCAGCGAATCTATATTTAAAAAGGCTATTTCTAGCCTACATACAGCCTCTATAGGAGTATAGAACACTTTGTTGTGTTCTAAAACGCATATGGAATGTGCTGGGTTAGTGAAATAATACTGTTATTCAGAATAACATGCAGATTACCGGCATCGCTTTTAGAATCACTGCCGCACAGCAGCACATTTACAGAGCCTGGTGGTGGCATCAGTGTCAGGAGACCATATAGTGACTGAATTACACAGCGTGGAGGTGTTGGCAGCATCAGGAGACCATATAGAGGCTGAATGGCACAGCGTGGAGGTGGTGGCAGCATGAGGACACCATATAGTGGCCGAATGACACAGCGTGGAGGTGTTGGCAGCATGAGGACACCATATAGTGGCTGAATGACACAGCATTGACATGTTGTCAGCATGAGGAGACCATATAGTGGCTGAATGACACAGCATGGAGGTGTTGGCAGCATGAGGAGACCATATAGTGGATGAATGGCACAGCCCGGAGTTGCCAGCAGCATGAGTAGGCACTAGGCCTTCACAATCCCTAAGATTAAAAGATTGATTAAGAAATTTAAACCGGATAGTGGGTGCTACCTATGAGAAAATGTGAAATTCCCAGACCCAGGCCCAACAGCGGCATCAGTAACCCATATATTGCCCATATATTGCCTGAATGACACAGCCTGGAGTTGGCTGATGCATGAGTACACACCAGGGCTTCACAATCCCTCCCAAAAAACACAACAATTTTAGAGATTTTTGAAAAAGATTTTGGATGGCGGGTGCTACCTATGACAAAATTTGAAATTAACAGACCCAGGCCCAGCAGCGCCATCATTTTTTTATTTGAAAATTAAAACAAACTTTGAGTGTCCCGGACCCCATCGTGTGGGTACGAAGGACCAAATCCAACAAGCCCCCACAGCAACATCAATAAAGCATATATTGCCTGAATGACACAGCCTGGAGTTGGGTGATTCACGAGTACACAGCAGGGCTTCACAATTCCCCCCAAAAAAACACCACAATTTTAGAAATTTTTGAAAAAGATTTTGGATAGCGGGTGCTACCTATGAGAAAATTTGAAATTACCAGACCCAGGCCCCACAGCGGCATCAGTAACCCATATATTGCCTGAATGACACAGCCTGGAGTTGGCTGATGCACGAGTACACACCAGGGCTTCACAATCCCCCCCAAAAAAACACCACAATTTTTGAAATTTTTGGAAAAGATTTTGGATAGCGGGTGCTACCCATGAGAAAATTTGAGATTCCCAGATCCAGGCCCAGCAGTGCCATCATTTTTTGATTTGAAATTTAAAACAACCTTTGCGTGTCCCGGACCCTGCGTGTGGGTACGAAGGACCAAATCCAACAAGCCCCCACAGGGCTCATGTGGCCGTGAGATTTAGGCGCAACGTCTCCATTGCCCTGACCGGCCATTGTTTCCAAGACTTCTTGCCAAGGCAAACCATGTGAAGAACAACGTGACACCGCCGTGAGCTGCACACATGGTATGCTGAAGGGCCACTGAGACTTGTCCGGGCAGTGGAGGCTCAAGACACATTTGAAATTACCAGACCCAGGCCCCACAGCGGCATCAGTAACCCATATATTGACTGAATGACACAGCCTGGAGTTGGCTGATGCACGAGTACACACCAGGGCTTCACAATCCCCCCCAAAAAAACACCACAATTTTAGAAATTTTTGGAAAAGATTTTGGATAGCGGGTGCTACCCATGAGAAAATTTGAGATTCCCAGACCCAGGCCCAGCAGTGCCATCATTTTTTGATTTGAAATTTAAAACAACCTTTGCGTGTCCCGGACCCTGCGTGTGGGTACGAAGGACCAAATCCAACAAGCCCCCACAGGGCTCATGTGGCCGTGAGATTTAGGCGCAACGTCTCCATTGCCCTGACCGGCCATTGTTTCCAAGACTTCATGCCAAGGCAAACCATGTGAAGAACAACGTGACACCGTCGTGACCTGCACACATGGTATGTTGAAGGGCCACTGAGACTTATCCGGGCAGTGGAGGCTCAAGACACATTGGAGGATGTGGAGGCGGAGTAGCACAAGCAGCATTGAGTACACACCAGAGCTTCAGAATCCCAAAGAAAAAACAAACATTTTTAAAATAATTTTAAGAATATTTAGGACAGCGGGTGCTACCTAAGAGAAAATTTGAAATTACCAGACCCAGGCCCCACAGCGGCATCAGTAACCCATATATTGCCTGAATGACACAGCCTGGAGTTGGCTGATGCACGAGTACACACCAGGGCTTCACAATCCCCCCCAAAAAACACCACAATTTTAGAAATTTCTGAAAAAGATTCTGGATAGCGGGTGCTACCTATGAGAAAATTTGAAATTACCAGACCCAGGCCCCACAGCGGCATCAGTAACCCATATATTGCCTGAATGACACAGCCTGGAGTTGGCTGATGCACGAGTACACACCAGGGCTTCACAATCCCCCCCCAAAAAACACCACAATTTTTGAAATTTTTGGAAAAGATTTTGGATAGCGGGTGCTACCCATGAGAAAATTTGAGATTCCCAGATCCAGGCCCAGCAGTGCCATCATTTTTTGATTTGAAATTTAAAACAACCTTTGCGTGTCCCGGACCCTGCGTGTGGGTACGAAGGACCAAATCCAACAAGCCCCCACAGGGCTCATGTGGCCGTGAGATTTAGGCGCAACGTCTCCATTGCCCTGACCGGCCATTGTTTCCAAGACTTCTTGCCAAGGCAAACCATGTGAAGAACAACGTGACACCGCCGTGAGCTGCACACATGGTATGCTGAAGGGCCACTGAGACTTGTCCGGGCAGTGGAGGCTCAAGACACATTTGAAATTACCAGACCCAGGCCCCACAGCGGCATCAGTAACCCATATATTGACTGAATGACACAGCCTGGAGTTGGCTGATGCACGAGTACACACCAGGGCTTCACAATCCCCCCCAAAAAAACACCACAATTTTAGAAATTTTTGGAAAAGATTTTGGATAGCGGGTGCTACCCATGAGAAAATTTGAGATTCCCAGACCCAGGCCCAGCAGTGCCATCATTTTTTGATTTGAAATTTAAAACAACCTTTGCGTGTCCCGGACCCTGCGTGTGGGTACGAAGGACCAAATCCAACAAGCCCCCACAGGGCTCATGTGGCCGTGAGATTTAGGCGCAACGTCTCCATTGCCCTGACCGGCCATTGTTTCCAAGACTTCATGCCAAGGCAAACCATGTGAAGAACAACGTGACACCGTCGTGACCTGCACACATGGTATGTTGAAGGGCCACTGAGACTTATCCGGGCAGTGGAGGCTCAAGACACATTGGAGGATGTGGAGGCGGAGTAGCACAAGCAGCATTGAGTACACACCAGAGCTTCAGAATCCCAAAGAAAAAACAAACATTTTTAAAATAATTTTAAGAATATTTAGGACAGCGGGTGCTACCTAAGAGAAAATTTGAAATTACCAGACCCAGGCCCCACAGCGGCATCAGTAACCCATATATTGCCTGAATGACACAGCCTGGAGTTGGCTGATGCACGAGTACACACCAGGGCTTCACAATCCCCCCCAAAAAACACCACAATTTTAGAAATTTCTGAAAAAGATTCTGGATAGCGGGTGCTACCTATGAGAAAATTTGAAATTACCAGACCCAGGCCCCACAGCGGCATCAGTAACCCATATATTGCCTGAATGACACAGCCTGGAGTTGGCTGATGCACGAGTACACACCAGGGCTTCACAATCCCCCCCAAAAAACACCACAATTTTAGAAATTTCTGAAAAAGATTCTGGATAGCGGGTGCTACCTATTAGTGTTGCTCGCGAATATTCGCAATTCGAATTTTATTCGCGAATATCGCATATTCGCGAATTCGCGAATATTCGCGAATATAGCGCTATATATTCGTAATTACGAATATTCGGTTTTTTTTTTTTTTTTTCACAGTACACATCACCGTGATCATCCCTCTCTGCTTCCAGCTTATGTGGTGTAAGAAGGCTCTAATACTACTGTGTGAGACAAGTGTGCGAATGTTCGCATATGCGAAAATTTGCATATGCTAATTTTCGCAGATGCGCATTTTCGCTTATACTAATTTTTGTATATGCAAATTTTCGCATATGTTAATTTTCGCACGCGCGAATATTCGCATATACGAAAATAAAACGAGAATATTACGAATATGCGAATATTCGCGAATATGATGAATATTCGCCCATATATTCGCGAATATTCGCGAATTCGAATATGGCCTATGCCGCTCAACACTACTACCTATGAGAAAATTTGAAATTACCAGACCCAGGCCCCACAGCGGCATCAGTAACCCATATATTGCCTGAATGACACAGCCTGGAGTTGGCTGATGCACGAGTACACACCAGGGCTTCACAATCCCCCCCAAAAAACACCACAATTTTAGAAATTTTTGAAAAAGGTTTTGGATAGCGGGTGCTACCCATGAGAAAATTTGAAATTCCCAGACCCAGGCCCAACAGCGCCATCATTTTTTGATTTGAAATTTAAAACAACCTTTGCGTGTCTCGGACCCTGCGTGTGGGTACGAAGGACCAAATCCAACAAGCCCCCACAGGGCTCATGTGGCCGTGAGATTTAGGCGCAACGTCTAAATTGCCCTGACCGGCCATTGTTTCCAAGACTTCTCGCCAAGGCAAACCATGTGAAGAACAACGTGACACCGTCGTGACCTGCACACATGGTATGCTGAATGGCCACTGAGACTTGTCCGGGCAGTGGAGGCTTAAGACACAGTGGAGGGTGTGGAGGCGGAGTAGCACACTGTCACAGGACCAATGGGCTGACAGAGTGTAGCAGGAAGCAGCATTGAGTACACACCAGGGCTTCAGAATCCCAAAGAAAAAAGCAACAATTTTTTAAAAAAATTTAAGAATATTTAGGACAGCGGGTGCTACCTATATATTGCCTGAATGACACAGCCTGGAGTTGGCTGATGCATGGGTACACACTAGGGCTTCACAATCCCTCCAAAAAAATACAACAATTGTAGAAATTTAAGAAGACTTTTGGATAGCAGTTGCTACCTATGATAAAATTTGAAATTCCCAGACCCAGGCCCAGCAGCGCCATCAGTAAACCATATATTGCCTGAATGACACAGGCTGGAGTTGGCTGATGCATGAGTACGCACCAAAGCTTCACAATCCCTAATAAAAAAGACAAACATTTTTGACGAAACATTTTAACGAAAATTTAGGACAGCGAGTGCTCTCTATATATTAACAGAATGATGCAGCCTGGAGTTGGCTGCAGCATGAGGAGACTATTGAAATGTGTGATTTTTTTATTTGAAATTTAAATCAAAATTTGTGTCCCGGACCCCGCCGTGTGGGTACAAAGGACCTAATCTCACAAGCACCCACAGGGCTCATGTGGCCGTAAGATGTAGGTGCAATGTCTCCATAGCCCTAACCGGCCATTTGTAGTTTTTGTACCTTTGATTAAGAACAAGCACATATCCAAGAGTCCAGAAGACTCTATAACCCCTTCATGACCCAGCCCATTTTCACCTTCAGGACCTGGGCATTTTTTGAACATCTGACCACTGTTACTTTAAACATTAATAACTCTGGGATGCTTTTACTTATCATTCTGATTCCGAGATTGTTTTTTCGTGACATATTCTACTTTATGTTATTGGCAAAATTTCACTGATATTTGCATCCTGAAATCTAAAAATTTCATGAAAATGTTGAAAATGTTGCATTTTTCTAACTTTGAAACTCTCTGCTTGTAAGGAAAATGGATATTCCAAATAAATTACATATTGATTCACATATATAATATGTCTACTTTATGTTTGCATCAAAAAATTGATGTGTTTTTACTTTTGGAAGACACCAGAGGGCTTCAAAGTTCCGCAGCAATTTTCCAATTTTTCTCAAGATTTTCAAAATCGTACTTTTTCAGGGACCAGTTCAGGTTGGAAGTGGATTTTAAGAGTCTTCATATTAGAAATACCCCATAAATTACCCCATTATAAAAACTGAACCCCCCAAAATATTCAAAATGACATTCAGTAAGTGTTTTAACCCTTTAGGTGTTTCACAGGAATAGCAGCAAAGTGAAGGAGAAAATTCAAAATCTTCATTTTTTACACTCGCATATTCTTGTAGACCCAATTTTTTTATTTTTACAAGGGGTAAAAGGAGAGAAATCACCCTAAAATTTGTAACCCAATTTCTCTTAAGTAAGTAAACACCTCATATGTGTATGAGGAGCGACAATGGGATTTTGGAGAGTGAGTTTTTCTGAAAGGGTTTTTGGGGGCCATGTCCCATATAGGAAGCCCCTATGGTGCCAGAACAGTGCCCCCCCCCCCACATGTGACCCCATTTTGGAAACTTCACCCCTCATGGAATTTAATAAGGGCTTCAGTGAGCATTTACACCCCAAATGTTATTTTTCATTTTCACAGACCACTGTTCCAAAAATATGTCATACACCAGTGGGGTGTAAATGCTCACTGCACCCCTTATTAAATTCCATGAGGCGTGTAGTTTGCAAAATGGGGTCACATATGGATATTTATTGTTTTGCGTTTATGTCAGAACTGCTGTAACAATCAGCCACCCCTGTGCACTCTCCCTTCTGAGCTTTGTTGTGCGCCCCCAGAGCACTTTGCGCCCACATATGGGGTATCTCCGTACTCGGGAGAAATTACATTACAAATTTTGAGGGTCTTTTCTCCCTTTTACCTTTTTTCCCTTTTGAAAAGTATGCGGCAACACCAGCATGTCAGTGTAAATAAATAAATTTTTATACACTGACATGCTGGTGTAGACCCCAACTTCCCCTTTTCATAGGGGTTAAAGAAGAAAAAGCCCCCCAAAATTTGTAAGGCAATTTCTCCCGAGTACAGGGATACCCCATATGTGTCCCAAAACTGTTGCCCTGAAATACGACAGGGCTCCAAATTGAGAGAGCGCCATACGCATTTGAGGCCTAAATTAGGGATTTGCATAGGGGTGGACATAGGGGTATTCTATGCCAGTGATTCCCAAACAGGGTGCCTCCAGGTGTTGCAAAACTCCCAGCATGCCTGGACAGTCAATGGCTGTCCGGCAATACTGGGAGTTGTTGTTTTGCAACAGCTGGAGGCTCCGTTTTGGAAACAGTAGCGTACCAGACATTTTTCATTTTTATTGGGAAGGGGGGCTGTGTAGGGGTATGTGTATATGTAGTGTTTTTTACTTTTTATTTTAGGTTAGTGTAAGTGTAGTGTAGTGTAGTGTTTTTAGGGTACAGTCACACGGGCAGAGGTTCACAGCAAGTTTGCCGCTGGGAGTCTGAGCTGCAGCGCAAAATTTGCGCCATCTCAAACTTGCAGCACTCACTGTAAACCTCTGCCCATGTGAGTGTACCCTGTACATTCACATTGGGGCAGGGGGGAGCAAACATCCAGCTGTTGCAAAACTACAACTCCGAGCATGCCCTTTGGCTGTCCGTGCATGCTGGGAGTTGTAGTTTTGCAACAGCTGGAGGCACACTGGTTGCGAAACACGGAGTTAGATAACAAACTGGTGTTTCGCAACCAGTGTGCCTTCAGCTGTTGCAAAAAATGACAAATCTCAGCATGCAGTTATAGCAGAAGGGCATGCTGGGACTTGTAGTTATGCAACAGCTAGAGGAATACTGCCAGGCCCGTCACTACAGGACAGGCAAACCAAGCAATTGCTTGGGGCCCCCGAGCTGGCTGGGGGCCCCCGAGCACAGCCAGTGCTTGCCCGTCCTGTAGCGATTAACAATCCTGCTCTTGGAGTTTGAGCTCCGGGCCCCAGGCTCCCAGTCAAACAAGAGGGCCCCCGAATGTCTGACATTTTTTTTAAATAAACTAATTCGCAGCTTTGGAGTTCTTCTCACCTCACCACAATCACGCTCCCCCCACCCCCGCTGCACTTGGTATCTTCCCTCAGCCCGGACTCTTCTCTCAGCCATCTGAGCAGGAGGAGGGGGAGGAGAGAGCACAGAGCTGTGAGGAGACCGCAGAGGCTGTACAACATGGGGCCTGACTATAGTAAGTGTCCCTGGATATATATATGTATATTAGCATGTGTGTGTGGCTATATGTGTGTGTACATATGTGTATGTCTATGTACTGTGCCTGTATGTGTGTTACTACTGTGGATGACTATATGTAAAGTGCATGTGTGTATCTATACCAGTGTTTCCCAACCAGGGTGCCTCCAGTTGTTGCAAAACTATAACTCCCAGCATGCCCACACAGCCAAAGGCTGTCTGTGCATGCTGGGAGTTGTAGTTTTGCAACCTCTGTAAGCATCCTGGTTGGGAAACACTGATCTATTCTATCTGTGTGTGTATGAAGCATGTATAGTATGTAATGTGTACAGTATGTGTGTGTATAATGCATGTACAGTATGTAATGTGTACAGTATGTGTGTGTATAATGCATGTACAGTATGTAATGTGTACAGTATGTGTGTTGTGTGTATGAAGCATGTACATTATGTAATGTGTACAGTATGTGTGTGTGTATGAAGCATGTATAGTATGTAATGTGTACAGTATGTGTGTGTATGATGCATGTACAGTATGTAATGTGTAAAGTATGTGTGTGTATGATGCATGTACAGTATGTAATGTGTAAAGTATGTGTGTGTATGATGCATGTACAGTATGTAATGTGTACAGTATGTGTGTATATGATGTATGTACAGTATGTAATGTGTACAGTGTGTGTGTATGATGCATGTACAGTATGTAATGTGTACAGTGTGTGTGTGTATGATGCATGTACAGTATGTAATGTGTAAAGTATGTGTGTGTATGATGCATGTACAGTATGTAATGTGTACAGTATGTGTGTATAGTATGTATGTACAGTATGTAATGTGTACAGTGTGTGTGTATGATGCATGTACAGTATGTAATGTGTACAGTGTGTGTATATGATGCATGTATAGTATGTAATGTGTACAGTATGTGTGTGTATGAAGCATGTATAGTATGTAATGTGTACAGTATGTGTGTGTATAATGCATGTACAGTATGTAATGTGTACAGTATGTGTGTTGTGTGTATGAAGCATGTACATTATGTAATGTGTACAGTATGTGTGTGTGTATGAAGCATGTATAGTATGTGATGTGTACAGTATGTGTGTGTATGATGCATGTACAGTATGTAATGTGTAAAGTATGTGTGTGTATGATGCATGTACAGTATATAATGTGTAAAGTATGTGTGTATGATGCATGTACAGTATGTAATGTGTACAGTATGTGTGTATATGATGTATGTACAGTATGTAATGTGTACAGTGTGTGTGTATGATGCATGTACAGTATGTAATGTGTACAGTGTGTGTGTGTATGATGCATGTACAGTATGTAATGTGTAAAGTATGTGTGTGTATGATGCATGTACAGTATGTAATGTGTACAGTATGTGTGTATAGGATGTATGTACAGTATGTAATGTGTACAGTGTGTGTGTATGATGCATGTACAGTATGTAATGTGTACAGTGTGTGTATATGATGCATGTATAGTATGTAATGTGTACAGTATGTGTGTGTATGAAGCATGTATAGTATGTAATGTGTACAGTATGTGTGTGTATAATGCATGTACAGTATGTAATGTGTACTGTATGTGTGTGTATGATGCATGTACAGTAAGTGTGTGTATGATGCATGTATAGTATGTAATGTGTACAGTGTGTGTATAATGCATGTACAGTATGTAATGTGTACAGTATGTGTGTGTATGATGCATGTACAGTATGTAATGTGTACAGTATGTGTGTGTATGATGCATGTACAGTATGTAATGTGTACAGTATGTGTGTGTATGATGCATGTACAGTATGTAATGTGTACAGTATGTGTGTATATGATGTATGTACAGTATGTAATGTGTACAGTGTGTGTGTATGATGCATGTACAGTATGTAATGTGTAGTGTATGTGTATGATGCATGTATAGTATGTAATGTGTACAGTATGTGTGTGTGTGATGCATTTATAGTATGTAATGTGTACAGTGTGTGTATAATGCATGTACAGTATGTAATGTGTACAGTATGTGTGTGTGTATGATGCATGTACAGAATGTAATGTGTACAGTGTGTGTTGTGTGTATAATGCATGTATAGTATGTAATGTGTACAGGATGTGTGTATGAAGCATGTACAGTATGTAATGTGTACAGTATGTGTGTATGAAGCATGTACAGTATGTAATGTGTACAGTATGTGTGTGTGTATGATGCATGTACAGTATGTAATGTGTACAGTATGTGTGTGTATGATGCATGTACAATATGTAATGTGTACAGTATGTGTCTATATGATGTATGTACAGTATGTAATGTGTACAGTGTGTGTATATGATGCAGGTACAGTATGTAATGTGTACAGTGTGTGTGTGTATGATGCATGTATAGTATGTAATGTGTACAGTATGTGTGTATGATGCATGTATAGTATGTAATGTGTACAGTATGTGTGTGTATAATGCATGTACAGTATGTAATGTGTACAGTATGTGTGTATATGATGCATGTACAGTATGTAATGTGTACAGTGTGTTGTGTGTGTATGATGTATGTACAGTATGTAATGTGTACAGTGTGTGTGTATGATGTATGTACAGTATGTAATGTGTACAGTATGTGTGTATGATGCATGTACAGTATGTAATGTGTACAGTGTGTATGAAGCATGCATGTACAGTATGTAATGTGTACAGTATGTTGTGTGTGTATGATGCATGTACAGTATGTAATGTGTACAGTGTGTTGTGTATGTATGAAGCATGCATGTACAGTATGTAATGTGTACAGTATGTGTGTGTATATAATGCATGTACAGTATGTAATGTGTACAGTGTGTTGTGTGTGTATGAAGCATGCATGTACAGTATGTAATGTGTACAGTATCTGTGTGTATGAAACATGCATGTACAGTATGTAATGTGTACAGTATGTTGTGTGTGTGTATAATGCATGCAGTGGCAGATCCAGGGGGGGCCCCATCCCGTGCGTGCGCCCATTGGAAAGCAACGCGGAGGAGCGGACAGGACATGCGCTGGCCAGCATGGTAAGTGACCAGCGGCACATCAGCTTCAGTGCTCCGACCACCGCTCCTCCAGTCCTGGGACCTACTGCTATGGTGGCCGGACAAAAGGAGCAGTGGTCAGAACTCTGAAGTAGGGCAGTAAACAGGCATACAGCCTCCAGCCATACACTGTATGGCTGGAGGCTGTATGTCTGTGAGGGAACCTACTACACCTAATGTGGGGTAAACTATACTGCCAACCTAATGTGGAGAACTATACTGCTCCTAATGTGGGGTAAACTATACTGCCAACCTAATGTGGAGAACTATACTGGACCTAATGTGGAGAACTATACTGCACCTAATGTGGGGGACTTTACTAATGTGGAGAACTATACTGCACCTAATGTGGAGAACTATACTGCACCTAATGTGGGGAGAACTATACTGCACCTAATGTGGGGAGAACTATACTGCACCTAATGTGGGGGACTATACTGCACCTAATGTGGGGAGAACTATACTGCACCTAATGTGGGGGAACTATAATGTACCTAATGTGGAGAACTATACTGCACCTAATGTGGGGGAACTATACTGTACCTAATGTGGGGAGAACTATACTGCACCTAATGTGGGGGAACTATACTGCACCTAATGTGGGGAGAACTATACTGCACCTAATGTGGAGGACTATACTGCACCTAATGTGGGGAGAACTATACTGCACCTAATGTGGGGGAACTATACTGCACCTAATGTGGGGAACTATACTGCACCTAATGTGGGGAACTATACTGCACCTAATGTGGGGAACTATACTGCACCTAATGTGGGGAACTATACTGCACCTAATGTGGGGAAACTATACTGCACCTAATGTGGGGAAACTATACTGCACCTAATGTGGGGAAACTATACTGCACCTAATGTGGGGAACTGTACTGCACCTAATGTGGGAGAACTGTACTACTAACCTAATGTGGGGAGAACTATACTGCACCTAATGTGGGGGAACTATAATGTACCTAATGTGGAGAACTATACTGCACCTAATGTGGGGGAACTATACTGTACCTAATGTGGGGAGAACTATACTGCACCTAATGTGGGGGAACTATACTGCACCTAATGTGGGGAGAACTATACTGCACCTAATGTGGAGGACTATACTGCACCTAATGTGGGGAGAACTATACTGCACCTAATGTGGGGGAACTATACTGCACCTAATGTGGGGAACTATACTGCACCTAATGTGGGGAACTATACTGCACCTAATGTGGGGAACTATACTGCACCTAATGTGGGGAACTATACTGCACCTAATGTGGGGAAACTATACTGCACCTAATGTGGGGAAACTATACTGCACCTAATGTGGGGAAACTATACTGCACCTAATGTGGGGAACTATACTGCCTAATGTGGGGGAACTATACTGCACCTAATGTGGGGAACTATACTGCACCTAATGTGGGGAACTATACTGCACCTTATGTGGGGAACTATACTGCCTAATGTGGGCTAACTATACTGCACCTAATGTGGGGGAACACTGCTAGCCTAATGTGGGGAGAACTCTGCTGCACCTAATGTGGGGGGAACTCTGCTGCACCTAATGTGGGGGGAACTCTGCTGCACCTAATGACGGGG
This sequence comes from Hyla sarda, assembly GCF_029499605.1. Lineage (NCBI taxonomy): Eukaryota > Metazoa > Chordata > Amphibia > Anura > Hylidae > Hyla > Hyla sarda. The sequence continues at coordinate 46,067,852 of NC_079194.1, read as the reverse complement.
GAACTGTGCCGCACCTAACGTGGGGGGACCTGTGCCGCACCTAACATGGGGGGAACTGTGCCGCACCTAACGTGGGGGCCTCGTATCGACGTTCGCTCACGTCGCGCTCCCAGCATTCAAGGGCCGGCGTTACTATGTCCTGACGCCGGCCGTAGAGCGTGACGTGCTTGAACATCAAGGGGGGGGGGCCTCCATGTCCATTTTGCTTGGGGCCCCCAAATTCCTTCAAACGGCCCTGCATACTGCTACAACTCCCAGCATGCCCTTTGGCTGTCCGTGCAAGCTGGGGGTTGTAGTTATCTAACAGCTGAAGGCACACTGGTTGCAAAACACTTGAAAGTTTATTACTTAACTTAGTGTTTCCAAACCAGTGTGCCTCCAGCTGTTGCAAAACTACAACTCCCAGCATGCATGGTCTGTCAGTGCATGCTGGGAGGTATAGTTTTGCAACAATCGCAACAACTGGAGGCACTGAGGTAGGAAACGGACAATGTTTCCAAACTAGTGTGCCTCCAGTTGTTGCAAAACTACAACTCCCAGCATGCCCAGACTGCCCAGGCATGTTGGAAGTTGTAGTTCGGCAATATCTGAAGGATCAGATGTTGCCGAACTACAACTTCCAGCATGCTTGGGCAGTCTGGTATGCTGGGAGTTGTAGTTTTGCAACATCTGGAGGTTCAGAGTTTGGAGACCACTGTATAATGGTCTCCAATCTGTGCTCTTCCAGATGTTACAGAACTACAACTCCCAGCATGCCTGGACAGACTGAGCATGCTGAGATTTGTAGTTTTGCAACATCTGGAAGAGCACAGATTGGAGACCATTATACAGTGGTCTCCAAACTGTGGACCTCCAGATGTTGCAAAACTACAACTCCCAGCATGCACAGAAAGCCAAAGGCTGTCTGGGCATCCTGGGAGTTGCAGTTTTGAAACTCCCAGAGGCAGCGGTGAGATCGCTTTACGGCGATCTCACTGCTGCCAATGAAGATGCTGCCCTGCTGCTGGAAACTCATCGCCGGGACGCACCACCCCCGGGACCGCCTGGAGGACGCCACTCTCACCGGGACCGCTCGGGACACCACATGGCCGGGTAAGTGACGCCGGGGGACGGGTAAGGGACACTTAGCAGAGCTGCTAAGTATTCTCATAGCGAAACGCTGCTATCAGCTAGTCAGATTTGACTAGCTGATAGCTGCAATCGCTGGGGGTGTGTGGGAGATGAAACCCCCCCGTGGTCGCATGGTAAGATGGCTGGCTATCAGTGATAGCCACCATCTTACCGGGCACTGCGGGATGCCGCGAGTAGCGGCAAAAATGTTCATGACGTACCTGTATGTCATGGGTCGGGAATACCTTGCCACTCATGACGTACAGGTATGTCATAGGTCGGGAAGGGGATAATGCAGGACGATGGACCACCAAAAGACATTCTTCTATAAAATAATTTTTTATGAAATAAAGAAGCAGAGTTTTTTTTGCATATTTTTTTTTCGTTGAAAATTTTACTTAAAAAATCACGCGCAACAATCGTTCAATGGTGTAATGGTTATTATTGTGGAAAATTCAAGTTTATTACTGTGATAATTATCAGAAAATTTGAAAAAAAACACTACCCAAGAGTGTTTAATAACCCCATACATTGCACCATAAATGTTGAAATTTAAATTAAGCATGTATGTATGTATTTCAAAAATCCTAAAATTAAAAACCCAAGCCCAGAAGCATCATGAAGTCAAGTAGTATCAGTAGTATCAGTCAAGGCATCAGCAGTACCCAAGAGGCTTTAATAACCCCTTACATTGCACGATCACTCGCGAGATCGAGCAATAACAGGTGTGTTATGCCCTCAGATGTCCGGGGCTGCACGCGCGCTACACTGAACGGACCAGCGTGTCTATCTTTCACCGACAGGTGCGGGTAACCCGCTGAACCCCGTTCGCGACAGGGATCAGGGATTGCAATTATTTGCCAGGAAAGAAGAATCACAACTAAGCGCTGGTCATAAGCTCGGGTTCATTAAGTCCCTGCCCTTTGTACACACCGCATGTCTCTATTACCGATTGGATGGTTTAGTGAGGTCCTCAAATCGGCCCCGGCTGGGTAGGAGAAGTCCCTAGCAGAGCGCCGAGAATTTAAAGATCATAGTTGAAATTTGCATTAAGCATGTATTAGCTTCTGCTAAACTTCCAAAAATTGAAGGCCTGAGGCATCAGGGAGGCAATTATTTCCTGAAAGACACAGAATGAGTCAGGAGCAGTCAGTACCCAAGAGGGTTTCATAACCAACCCCTTACATTTAAAGATCAATGTTGAAATGTGCGCAGGTGCGAAACTAAAAAACTTGTTTCTTTGAATTTACACTTTACTACCCTCAGCGACTATTTTAAAGCCAGGAGGGTTCCAAGAGGACTACGAGTACAACCTAACGAAAATGCATATTTTTTGGGGCCTGAATTCCTTACCCGCTACAAACAAATATCGAACAAGTACTCTTTAGACCTTATGTTACTTAAGGAAGGAAAAAGGATCAAAGATACATAAGTCCAGAGAAAACCCACCTGGACGCCCAATTGTTTCAGGCACAAACTCTATTACGAGAAAAAGTTCTGTATTTTTGGACAGATTATTACGCCCCTTTGTGTACAATGCAAAATCCTACTTGCGAGACACTGCTAATTTTATAAACAAGATTGAAAATATCTTTATCCCTGCTGAAACTATCCTTGCATCCTTAGACATTACTAGCCTTTATACTTCTATCCCACATACAGAAGGGATTCAGACAGTACGTGATGCCATCAGTGACTAATTTCCCATTGCAAAAATAGAATTGGTAATTAACATGTTAACCATTGTATTGACGAGGAATTACTGTGACGGGACCAATCTCGCCACATTGCATTGGAGAAGCCTGGTTGCCCGCCTGCTGCCTTTGGACTATGGCCCTGGGAGATTGGGCCCTTTAAAAACAGTATTCAGCCATACCAGAGTGTATGTCACTCATTCTGGCCCTTTAAATACAGTGGGGTCATTCGGTACTTGCCCTGTGTGAGCGGTGATACCCCAGATAGCTATGCCATGGAGCCCATTCATATAATGAAAGACTATGGGAAAGACTTTAGCTCCATGGCAATTGAACTATATGTGTGTGGTCTGAGCACCATTTGACAATGTGCGCTCAGACCTAAGCTATCTGGGGATATGTTGCATGTATATGTTTTATGTAGTAATTGTGGCATTCTGTAGTTTTATGTCTTTTTGCAACCATGTGCTCAATGGAGTCTGCCTCTATCCCTGGGAGATAATTGGATTTCTTCGTCCTGGGAGATAATTGGATTTCTTCCCAGTTGTCTGGGGGATAGAGAGGAGGGAGGTATGGGTAAAGTGTGAAGGGCTTATGTTAAAGCCACTGCGATTGGCTACTGTCCACTATGTTCTACAGTCTTCCATCAGGTCCCCTAGGGGAGTGTCCACCTGGTGGAGACCTGCATAAATACCGGGCAGGTAGCCCCATTAAAGTCAGACCACTGCTTGACCCTCAACACGGAGCCTTGTCTCGTTCTTGGGGGGATTCCCTGTATGCTGATAGGGACTGACTGCCAGGAGTGTAAGCTGCTTGGGAGCTTTTCCTGTTCGTCTGCTAGCAGCTATTCGTGAGGTTCCAGTTTGGAGTGCTATTTTGTCTCCAGTTCGGGAGTTTGGTGTTCTGCAGTAGCTGTGCCTGTCTCTCAGAAAGGGGCATATCGCCTAAACGGATTTTAACCCCTTGTCTGCTGAAACGGTCCGTTACAATTACTTTATGTTCAATGATGAGTACTACATCCAAAAAGTCGGCACCGCAATGGGAATAAATGTGGTGCCGACGTACGCCAATCTATATGTGACTGGTCTTGAAGAGTCCCGGATCTATGTTTCCCACCACTTCAGCCATGTGCTGGGGTGGTGGAGGTATATCAATGACATCTTTTTTGCATGGTCCGGGACCCAAAACCAGCTACAAGACTTTAACATGTACCTGAACTCCATCAATCAAAACATTTCATTCACATTAACCTCAGGGAGGGAGGTACAGTTTTTGGACACCCGGGTGGTCATCAGTGGGAACAGTCTGGCCACTGATCTATATACGAAAAAAACTGACTGTAACTCGATTTTACATTATGACAGTGGGCACCTGAGACCCACAGTAAAATCCCTCCCTGTTAGCCTGATGTTGTGGGCCAAAAAAAAAAAATAGTGAGTGTCCCTGATAAGTTCGAACCAGCCATTGAAAAAATGGCAAAAAAATTTCTTGAGAAAGGTTATCCCAAGAACCTTATCTCTAAATGCAAAACACAAATTGCATCAATTGACAGGAAAGAATTACTGTGTCAGAAGGAAAAGCAGAGTGTGAATAGGATAGCTTTAGTCTCCACATTCTGTACCTCCTCCAATAAAATAGCAGGAGTTATTAGGAAATATTGGGGCCTTTTGGGAAAAGAATACCCCAAAGTGAATGAATTCCATACACCACCCCTGATTGCATATAGGCGGCCAAAAAATCTGAAAGATCAACTTGTCAAAGCAGATGTCTCTCTGAAAAAACTTTCTCAAAAATTCATTACTATAGAAAGCACAGGATCCTTTCCATGTAGGATATGTGTTAATTACACCTACATGGAAAAGGGTGGGTATTTCCAACATCCAGATACGGGAGTAAGATACAAGATCCCTTTTTACCTAACTTGTACCAGTGACTGTCATATACATTTTGTGGTGTCCGTGCCACAAACTGTATGTAGGGGAAACCACCCTTGATTTTAAAACAAGGATGAACCAGCACCGGTACACAATACATAAGAAAAAACAGGACCTTCCAGTCCAAAAATTTTTTCCGATGCTGGTCATACTGAACGAGACCTTAAATTTATGCAAGTGGATCACGTCCCACCTCTGAAAAGAGGTGGGGATTGCAAGAGTATTCTAAAAAAAGAAAGAGCTATCATGGATATTTAAACTCCAAAGTCTCAAACCAAACGGTCTAAATGTAGACTTTAAAATTTCACAGGACATCTGTAATGCTTGATGTATGCGAATAGTGTCATGCCTTCTGTAACGGACCGTTTCAGCAGACAAGGGGGTAAAATCCGTTTAGGCGATAATCCCCTTTTCACAGACAGGCACAGCTACTGTAAAATCACCAAAACTCACGAATTGGATATAAGTGAATGCACCAAACTCCCGAATTGCATACAAGGGAATAAGGTAGCACTCCAAACTCCCGAACTGGAACCTCACGAATAGCTGCTAGCAGACAAACAGGAAAAGCTCCCAAGCGGCTTACACTCCTGGCAGTCAGTCCCTATCAGCATATAGTGAATCCCCCCAAGAACGAGACAAGGCTCTGTGTTGAGGGTCAAGCAGTGGTCTGACTTTAATGGGGCTACCTGCCCGGTATTTATGCAGGTCTCCACCATGTGGACACTCCCCTAGGGGACCTGATGGAAGACTGTAGAACATAGTGGACAGTAGCCAATCGCAGTGGCTTCAACATGAGCCCTTCACACTTTACCCATACCTCCCTACTCTCTATTCCCCAGACAACTGGGGAGAAATCCAATTATCTCCCAGGACGAAGAAATCCAATTATCTCCCAAGGATAGAGGCAGACTCCATTGAGCACATGGTTGCAAAAAGACATAAAACTACACAATGCCCCAATTACTACATAAAATATATACATGCAACATATCCCCAGATAGCTTTGGTCTGAGCGCACATTATCAAATGGTGCTCAGACCACACACATATAGTTCAATTGCCATGGAGCTAAAGTCTTTCCCATAGTCTTTCATTATATGAATGGGCTCCATGGCATAGCTATCTGGGGTATCACCGCTCACACAGGGCAAGTACCGAATGACCCCACTGTATTTAAAGGGCCAGAATAAGTGACGTACACTATGGTATGGCTGAATACTGTTTTTAAAGGGCCCAATCTCCCGGGGCCATAGTCCAAAGGCAGTAGGCGGGCAACCAGGCTTCTCCAATGCAATGTGGCGAGATTGGTCTCATCACACCTTCTGCTCTGTATGTATGATTGTTTTAAAACATACTTACATTTCGTTTTTCTTTGTCTTCCAGAATCGGATCAGGCAATGGACAAGATCCACCTCTAGAATATGAACAGAAAAAAAGCCATCACCTACTTTAAATTCATTTAACCTCACCTTTACTTTTTTATCTTTATTTTTACTTTTATTTGTATTTTTAGTTTTTTTTCCTCTATGATTTACTACTATGTTCTATATATACTTTTTTCTTTCACATTCTCAATTTTTTTACTTTTTTCCTCGGTTGGTTGTCTCTTAGGTGGTGTGGAGTGAGATCCACAAAAAACGCTATCTAAAGATCTGTGCCCCTCCCACTGCTGCTGACCCTCTGAGCGGAGTGACGGAGAATATGGGTGTTGTACCTGTAGGTCTATCCCCAAGGATGGGTTGACAGTCCGCTGCAGGTCGGGCACATATAGACCTGCTGGGAGGCAACACTTAAATTTCATACGATATACGATATATACCCTGGTTATTCCAACAACTAAGATGGCGTGGATATCCTCTATGAGGCCAGTGCGCAGATGCTGGATCACTCACACCCGCGCATGTCAGCAAGAAGGTCCACAGAACGGGTTGCCCATACTCAAGATGGCGCGAAGCTACGAGCAGGAGGATGGGCGCATGCGCTAATAGACTATGTCACAAACCTGTACCGGAAACACCGGAAGTGTTACGGCGTGAAATCCGACTTTACTTTTTACTTTATTTTCTGGTATTACTAATGTTTCTCAGGTGAATTGGCCTAAATCGGACTATACTTATATTGGGATCCACTGTGCCCTTGCCTTGACCCGATCCGGAGGTAGTGATGACTATACAATATAAGTTGTTTTTCACTATGCTGCACTAAACATTTGTATTTCACTTATTTTGTTATACTTGTGTGCTGCACTATATTTTCGCAGGTAGTAGGACTCCTGATGATTTGTGTGATTAGAGTACCACTGCTTTGACCTATGATGTTTATTTGTGTACATATGCTAATTAGTTAACACCCACAGGATATGATGTAATGATGTCTACCATATGTACTGTTGACTACTTGTTAAACACTGCTTGATAAAGGCTTGGAGAGCAAGCCGAAACGTCGCTGTTCAAATTTTTTTGGTGATAATAAAAGCCACTACTTATCACAACGTTTGGAGTGCTGCCGTGCCTGCTTGTACTATATTGAGACGGGACCCGAGACCAAGGTCTAACCACAGCTTGCACCCACCCACAATTTTTAAGTGTGCTGCTCCATATGCCTGTTTATATGTATATATATATATATATATATATATATATATATTCTACTATATATACATGCCATGATATATTTCCTAATAGGGCGCCTAGCGCTGTTTCACAACTACAACTTCCAGCATATGGGGATAGCCAATAGCAGTCTGGTCATGTAGTTTCCTAATATTATGCCCCTCACAGTCAATAGCTGTGTGGTCATGCTGAGAGTTGTAGTTTTGAAACAGCTGGAGGCACACTGTTAGGAAAACGCTCATGGCATGTATATACATAAAAAAAAAAATCACAATGCTATAGATCTAGCCTATTCATTCCTATACACCACCAAAATATATATAGATAGATATGTGTTGTATAGGAATAAATAGGCTAGATCTATAACATTGTGATTTTTTGCCCATTGTGGTCTATGGAGATCTTGTGGCAAACGTGGTAGTAAGCTAAACAGCAGGGTCCTGGTAGTAATGTGGATGGGAGACCCTGGGTGTGGGTTCAATTCCCAGGTTGATATACAGTGTTGGGGTTATACTTTAATTAGGATAGACATATATGGGTCAATTGAACCCTGGGAACTAGGTCAATTGGATACCATAAATGGTCAACTAGGTTAATTGAAACAGGAGGTAAAGTGTGGTATCCAATCGACCTAGTTCCCACAGTTCGAACACATCAAGTAACCCATATATGTATATCCTAATTAAAATATAATCCAAACACTGTATATCAAACCTGGGAATAGAACCCACACCAGGGTCTCCGATCCACATTACTACCAGGACCCTGCTGTTTAGCTTTCTACCCAATTTGCCACAAGATCTCCAACTTGGAGGTGTGTTTGGAGTTGTTACCAAGTTCAAAATTTTGGAGGGGGAATCATGTTCTGCGTCAGTGTTCTTATACATTTTTAATGTGACATGTCACATATTTCTGTATTTTCCTGCATTCATTTTTAATGGACCGATTAAAGGTTAAGTTTTAACCACCATTTTCACCTGGGAGCTGGACTACACCTTACTTCTTTTCTCTTGCCCACCATGCTGTACTACAGTTTTAAGCTTCTTTTAGCTTAGACTACCTTACATAGAGCAACAATTCTTTTTTTCAGATCCTGAAAGTCCTTTGGTATAAGATGCCATGTTGAACTTCCAGTGACCAGTATTAGAATGTTTGAAAGTAATAACACCAATTTTAAAACACTTGCTCCCCATTCCACCTGAGACCTTGTAACACTAATGAGTCACATAACATAGGGGAAGGAATATGGCTAATTGGGGCAAATTTGGACATTTCCACTTCGGGGTGTACTCACCTTAAGGGGACACAACATTAACCCCTTAAGGTACATTTTGGCCTTGAGGACACTCATTTTCAGCTTTGTGTTTTCGCTTTATCTCTCTGCCGTTCCAAGAGCCATTAGTAACACAGTTCATAAGGTTGAAAAAAGACCATAGTCCATCAAGTTCAACCTATATCCCTAATGAGTCCCTACTGAGTTGATCCAGGGGAAGGCAAAAAACCCTCATACTAGAGGTAAAAATTCCTTCCCCACTCCAATATGGCAGTCAGAATAAATCTCTTGATCAACATGCTGTCCCTAAGTATCTAGTATACATAACCAGCAATGTTCTTACTCTCCAAGAATGCATCCAGACCCCTTTTGAACTCTTTTACAGAGTTTACCATGACCACCTCCTCAGGCAGAGAATTCCACCGTCTCACTGCTCTTACAGTAAAGAACCCCCGTCTGTACTGGTGTAGAAACCAAAAAAGATCATGGGAGAGATCTCTGTACTGTCCCCTGATATATTTATACATAGTTATTAGGTTTCCCTTAGTCTTTTTCTAAACTAAATAACCCCAATTCTGCTAATCTTTCTGGTTACTGTAGTCCTCCCATTCCCGTATTACTCTGGTTGCCCGTCTCTGAACCCTCTCCAGCTCCACTATATCTTTCTTGTACACTGGTGCCCAGTACTGTACATAGTATTCTATGTGTGGTCTGACTAGTGATTTGTACAGCTGTAGAATTATTTCCATGTCGTGGGCATCTATGCCCCTATTGATGCACCCCATGATTTTATTTGCCATGGCAGCAGCTGCCCAACACTGGTCACTACAGCTATGTTTACTATTAACTAAGACCCCTAAGTCTTTTTCCATGTCAGTCGTCCCAAGTGTTCTCCCATTTAATATATAACCCCGTCCCGGATTTTTCCTCCCCATGTGCATTACCTTATATTTATCAGTGTTAAACTTCATCTGCCACTTCTCAGCCCAAACCTCCAACCTATCCAGACCCATTTGTAACAGTTCGCTGTCCTCTATAGTGTTTACTTCTTTACAGAGTTTAGTATCATCTGCAAAGATTGCTACTTTACTATTCAACCCCTCTACAAAAGGTCATTAATAAATATATTAAATAGAACAGGACCCAAGACTGACCCCTGTGGTACCCCACTAGTAACAGTCACCCAATCAGAATAAGTACCATTAATAACCACCCTCTGTTTCCTATCACTGAGCCAGTTACTTAGCCACTTGCACACATTCTCCCCCAGCCCAATCCCTCTCATTTCATGCACCAATCTTTTATGTGGCACTGTATCAAATGCTTTGGAAAAATCCAGATATATGATATCTAGCGATTGTCCCTGGTCCAGTCTGGTGCTCACCTCCTCATAAAAGCTGATCAGGTTAGTTTGACAGGACCGATCCCTCATAAAGCCATGCTGATATGGTGTCATACATTTATTTTTATCAATATACTCCAAAATAGCATCTCTTAGAAAACCCTCAAACAATTTACATACAACGGAGGTCAAACTAACAGGTCTGTAATTCCCGGGGTCACCTTTTGTCCCCTTTTTAAATATTGGCACCACATTTGCCATGCTGGCACCAAATATTGGCACCATATTTGCCATTACTCTTATTTTACTATCCACAGACCCATATGAGGCTTGTTTTTTGCATGAACAATTGTAAAATGGGAGAATAAGGGTAATTTTTTTGTTAAAGATGGGGGTGTTTATATAATGAGCCTTAATAGGGGACTTATATGCAACCATTAGATTGCATTCACTGTACAATGCTATGCCAGGCTGATTAGGTGATCGGCATTAGATAAGGCAACCTTCTTTGCAGGGGTCCCATAAACTCCTGAGCTACCACAGATGTTTTAAAGGAGTAAGGGATTTGAAAACATATCCCCAATCCTAAGGATAGGGGATAAGTATCAGATAGGGGGGGCAGCAGTTGGGCCCCCCCACAATATGAAATTTGTGGGGGGGGGTTACATTTCACGGCACCTAAAGAATTAAATGACAGAAAGCGGTGGGATTGCCGCTGCCAGTCATTAGTCGTTAATGTCTTTTACTAACAGCAGCAGACACACACCCCAATGAGGCAAGCACAGCTCCTGCACTCGTTTTAAAGCTACTTAAAGGTCCAGGACATACAGGTACGCCCTGGTGCCTTAAAAGGGGTACTCCTCCCCTAGACATCTTATCCCCTATCCAAAGGATCTCAGCTGAAACACCCCTCTGTCATTACTGCACAGAGCAAACTCGCTCTGTGCGAAAGGAAGGGCAATACAGGGTCCGGAGCATCATGACGTCATGGCCCGCCCCCTCATGCTCCCACCCATAGACTTGCATTAAAGGGGTTGTGCACTGCCCTGCAGTTCAGAGCTCCGCTCACATCGTCCGGAAGTTCATTACTCCGTACGCTGTGTGCGGGCTTCCGTGTTCGTGACCCCCTTCGTGACGTGTCGCCCGCCCCCTAAACGAAAGTCTATGGGAAGGGGGCGTGACCACTGTCATGCCCCCTTCCCATAGACTTTGGTAAAGGGGCGTGACGTCAAGAGGGGGCGGGCGAGACGTCATGAAGGGGCGTGATGTCACGCCCGGCAACCACGAACACGGAAGCCCGCACACAGCGTTTGGAGTAATGAACTTCCGGACGCTGTGAGCGGCGCTCCGAACTGCAGGGCAGCGCACAACCCCTTTAAGCGTCTCCAGGGGCACAAATAGATGAGGCAGAAAATAACAATGAGGTTGTTTATTATGGGGGGGGGGGGGGGGGGGATTTTAGAATTTGTACTAGGCACCAGATCTTGCAGAATAATGTGCCCATTTGGGGACCTTGGAAAGTGAGACTATAATAACTGTCTGTTCAGTAGAATATTCAGTACAAAGAAAAGTGGTTCTACAAAAAAAAAAAAAAAAAAAACTAACGACAATTAAAGTCAATTGGATCAGTTCATGAAGTTTTAGTCTCCTGATCAGAGAACAGAAATGCTAGTGTAAAATCACCAATTGGTCTCGTTGACAGAAGCACATTCATACACAAACTAGCAGTGCGTTTACTGCTGCAAGTTTGGAAGAGTGTGGGCTCTCCGCTGTTGAAAGTTTACCGCAGATTTCCCCCCCCCCCCCCCCCCCCCCAAAGAATTGCAGTTGGCACTGCTCTGTATGATTATCCCACAGAGGTATGACAGCACACACCGAACCTCCGGGCGTCTTCGGCACTTACCTCCGGTGCTCTCAGCCAGGTAAAGGACAGACTTCAACAAGCAATATGGAGAAGAAAAAGCGCTGGGCACACGGACTCCGGTCAGTTTATTTCAGGTGGAAATGCTGGGCAACAATTGTTCTGCCACTCGCAGGTAGCTTTTTCACAGCCTCAGGAGGCTGTGAAAAAGTTACCTGTGAGTAGAGAAACAATTGTTGCCAAGCATTTCCACCTGAAATAAACCATTTGACCGGAGTCTGTGTGCCCAGCACTTTTTCTTCTCCATATAGCTTTTTTTTGTTATACTTCAAATTGGGTGTGCGGCAGATTTTCCTCAGCATAGAATAACCAGTGATCCAGTAGGAGATAAAAAGTAAATTGGATACACTAGGTTATAGCCTGGATGTAATCACAAAGCAGCAGCAGGAATTTTTGTCCCCTTCCTATCCAGTGTGCCCAGTCTTCCATTGACTGCCCAAAATACATAAAAATGTGTCATTCCCCTCCCCCCAAATAGCAACCTATTGTCGCAGGTAGAGATGAGCGAACTTACAGTAAATTCGAACTTCTCGGCTCAGCAGTTGATGATTTATCCTGCGTAAATTAGTTCAGCCTTCAGGGGCTCCGGTTTGCTGGAAAAGGTGGATACATTCCTAGGAAAGAGTCTCCTAGGACTGTATCCACCTTTTCCAGCCCACCGGAGCACCTGAAAGCTGAACTAATTTACGCAGGATAAATCATCATCAACTGCCGAGCCGAGAAGTTCGTGACGAATCGAATTTACTGTAAGTTCGCTCATCTCTAGTCGCAGGCATAGCGGCAGTGTTGGAGAGACTGGGTGCCAAAATAGATATTTTACTTCAACCCCTTGCTGTCCGTACATCGGGTTATATTAAAGGACACAAAATCCCTGCCAGGTACTGTGGAAGCTATGACATGGGGAGAAAAAGATGCATATCATCTTGTGATGTAGCATCATTGTATTCTTGCATACCACACACAGAAGCCCTTATAAAAGGTAGAATACCATGTCAAAAAATACAGTCTATATGATGAAACCTTGTGTCAGAATATTTTGGAAGTTTTTTGCTTTCGTTTTGATGAGGATTTCTATATCCAGGTTGCCCTATGGGCGCAAAGTTCTCGCCAACGTTGGCCAATTTATTCATGGCTTACTGGGAGGAGAGTCATCTGTATTCTGCCATTAATCAGTTCTCATCCGATATAAAATGGTATGGCAGATATATGGATGACCTCCTAGTGTGATCCGGTGACAGACAGAAAGTGGAAGAAGGTTTTCTTAGCTATATTAACAACAACATTTCTCCCTAGAATGGGGTAGGAATTGCATACATTTTCTGGACGTGACACTGTCTGGAGATTGCATTAAGGGTCGTGTATACTCCAAATTATATATTAAAACAACCTCTGGAAACAGTATTCTGTCTGCCACGAGTTGGCACCTGAAGCATGCTATACACAACCTCCCAGTAAAATTTACTGGAAATTTTATGGAAAAATTTACAATTTGAAATGCTTCATAAATTGTAAGATGACACGTGGTATATTCTGCAATTTGTACTTTATGTACAAGACATAGGTTGCACCTCAAGAAAATTAAAGAAGCGCCTTTACGAACACTCATGTGAAACAAGGAGAAATTGGTGGTTCTCATGCACTTTCTGGCTTGAGCAGGCATATCTTGGAAGTGCATGCGGGAGACCTGCAATTTATCCAATACTGTAAGACTCCATGTATTTTTTTCATACTAATTTTATTACGAAAAAGCATATACAGCTTTAACAATAGCATAACAGAAACAATTAGCATACGTTGTATAATAAAGAGTAGTTGTGAACATCCATGAAGATTTATTGCATTTTGTCTTTAGCACAGACTCCTACTACAGAGTCAAACCAGAACTCTGGGGACAGTAAGTCAGTGTACACCAGCCACCATGTATTTCTGCTCATCGTAAAGTTCATTAGACTTTATGTAAGAGCAAAATTACTCCACCTACTCCTATCACCTCTGAACAAGTGTTCCCCTGTAAGTTGCCAGTCATCATCATCCAGTCATGTCTCTATTCCCGCCATCTTGTATTTTTTCCCCTCACACATTTATACACCCTTGCCCAACACTCCTTTCAGTCTTGCCCATTCTTGGTGGTACAATTAATAAATGGCTTAAAAGGGAATCTGTCAGCTCAGTACCAGGAACAGAACTGCAGATTTCATAAAACTAAGCACACTTTTTTTTTGCTAGTTGTGGTTTGTAGCCACTTGCAGCCCTGTATGTTAATCATGTAAGACGAGAGGGGAAATAAGGAGGCACTGCTGCAGCTCAAAACCACCAGTTTTACATTACAAGCCACAAAAATCGGCAAAAGTTAGCAGCCGAAGAGTCAAACTGGTGGTTTTGAGCTGCATCAGCTGCTCCTTATTTCCCCTCCTGTTTTGCATGACATACATGCAGGGCTGGAGGCAAAATCTTGTACATCACTCAAAGCAGATGGGAAGGGTAGAGGTGCTGCTGCAAGCTCAGCACCAACAATTTTACTCTTCAGCTTCTAACAAAAAATGATCAGCAAAATTAAAGTATGGCTAATTTTAGGAAAGGGTCAAAATGGGTGCTGCAAGGGTGTACAAAAGAAAAATTAAATTATATATCTTATTTGGAACAAGGATATTCCTCCAAAGCACAAATAAAGTGATGATTTTTCCATCTTTTAAACAAAGCAAAGTAAGGCTGGGTTTACATATGTCTGGCATACTTTTCCTCCGGCGTGCACAGGAGGGAAACTGATGCTAGAACTAATCCCTTTTATTTGAATGGGACAGTTCACAATCATCAGGTGTCTCAATTTTGACACCAGAGAGTTGGACACGCCGGAGAGCACCAGACAGGGGAACGCAGTTGTCCAGAAACAACAGATGCTACAGCAGTTGCATCGAGATCTAGGTGGAGTTCACCTATGCCGGATGCCAGACATACGTGAACCTAGCCTTATAGGAATTTAATCATTCTAAGGGTGCGTTCACACTGCGGAATCTCCGCTCGCTGAATTGCGCGAGCGGAGATTCCGCATGGCAGCCGCTGAAGATAAAACATGCTAGGGCCGCAGGGCACTGAGCTGTCAACCAGTGACAGCTATGCAGTGCTTGCGGAATCCACGCAAAGAATGAACATGTTCTTTCTTTGTGCGGAACAATTTCAGCGCGGAGTTGTCCACAGTGTGAACGGGTCTCGCAGAGACCCATTCACACTAATGTTAAGTTCACACTGCGGAATTCCATAGTATGAACGCACCCATACAATGAACCAGCTGCACCAATGCTCTCAATAAGCCAAGATGATGAAGGGGTGCAGTTATCTAGACCAAAGTCAAAAACATCTAGTATGTAAACAATATCCTGCTAAATACCTTAATACTGCTCAACTACTGGTAATGGGTAAATGCACAAGAGCTAGACAATAAAAGACGGACAAAATAAATACATGCATACTATAATGTTAGGGTACATGCAACAATATGTACCCTGATTTTTTGTTGGGGGGGACAAGTTTTCAAAATAAGAAATATATATATATATATATATATATATATATATATATATATATATATATATATATATATATTTATTAGTTAGTACTGGCACCAATATAGTATTCCAATGTGCTGCAGGGTAAGACTCTCTTAATTATTCTTATCCCCTTCAGGGTAGAGAGAGAATTATGGGACTTTGTAATTAACCAGTCTTGCCCTCTACACTAGGACCGGGGGAAGGGCAACTACAGAAATAAACAATCCTTCAATCATCTAGCCATTTTCTCCTGATACACCTTCCCCATTGCAATGCAGTTCATTCTTACCATATAGTCTATATCCAACAAAGAAGTCAACATATTTCACTTAAGTCAGCATTTCCCCAACCAGGATGTCACCAGCTGTTGCAAACTACAACTTCCAGCATGCCCGTACAGCCGTGCTGTAAGTACTTGAAGCCCTCATTACACTAGTTCTTGAGCCACTTCTCTCCCACTGCGCCTCTGGTGGGATACGTGGTACAGGTAGCATTTCAGAAAATAGCACACTTAAGGTCCTTGCATTAAGATCCGCACCAAATGCATGTGAACATAATCAATACTTAACTTACGAATGCCAGAGAGGTCTCCTGACCAAGAGCAGGAACATCTCAGGGTGACTGTTCAAGAAGGATCATTCAGGTCTGTACTGGGGACAGTGAGTATTTTATTACACCATATGCCTCATCTCTATAAGGATGGTCAGATAATTCCTTTTCATTCATTGTTCATATTGGCCCCAGTGAGCCTCTATCTGCTCTTCCCATAAATCCATCGACCAGATAAACGATATGTCAAAATTGAGCTGCAGGAAGACTATTAGACGATCCTAGTTTTTGTGACAGATTGCCCCGTGTGTTCCCCACTACCAGCACCACTTGGCCAGTCCTGCACTCTGTCTTCCTGGTAGCGGACATTCTCCTGCAGTAGTGCTAGCCCTAAACCAACATCCCCCTATCCACAAACTTAGGATGAGCCAGATCAAAACTAGTTCCACCTAACAAGTTTACAAATGCTCTTCCCCACCCTCCGTCACCTGCTCCCATACTACCGTCCTCCCCCAGTGAGCAGCAATCTCCTTTCCATGTTAATCAATAGGTCTAAGTGTCCCGGTTGCTCATTCAGATCCAGGATCTGAGCTTTCAAATGCACCTACACCATACACAGCAATATGCACCTTGAACCACTGTGCAGAGACTAAATATACAAGACTGTCACTGGATTGCATTGCCATCCATAAAGCACATTATTCTCGATGGGGACTACACAAAATAATTGCTACATGTGAATGCAAAAGAGGTTTTTAAAAAAAAAAATCACTTCTAAATTCTGTGACTCTTAGTACACTCACAAGCTCGAAGAATAACTTTCACACATTACTTTTATATCAGTCCCTCCACTGAAGGCTGTTCGGGCATTCTGGAAGTTGTCGTTTTGCATCAGCTTGAGGCACCCTGGTATTGTACTTTACAGCCTCCATAATGTAAGAACTAGGAATTGCATTACACTTGAAAATAAAAGTTTTATCATCCCATGTTACAATATTACCGTTAGTAGGTCAGCATTTGTATGTTTTGTATACATGATGTTGTATTGGCCAGAAGAAGCAAAAAGTGACATCCATGGAAGTGTGTCTTCCCAGGACACATTTGTCTTGCTAATGTTAGAATTTGCCCTTTATGACAGGGGGTTCAGAAGAACATACATATTTATTTATTAGTATATTTTTACAAGTTTTGCGCCAAAGAAAACATGTGCACCATGTATGTTCATCACAGAAACTCCTTGTTGGGTGAAAAGCTCATCTGTAAGTTTGCGTGGTGCATCGTCTGTAAACCTGATAGAAGTAATGGAACAGTTCAGTTTTTGCCAACATGCATTAAACTAAGTATCTACGTTTTAAGTTTTAACTGTTTATATAATGCTTTCCAGGCAGGAGCTCGAGCCTGATCATCATGATCGCTTGCAACAAAAAACATGCAGTGACCCATGGCCACATGAGTTTGTGGCAACATCTTGTTGTCATTGGCCACTGCATACAGGCATGGTTTAGCCAATGATGTGGCACCAAACCCTTTAAAAAGGGAAGAATTCCAAACTGTGCTCTTACGCACAGATATTTAGGCCAATATTAATAACTGTATAGTTTTAAGACTGTTTAAGGTTGGGCTCACAACAGAGGTTGGGCTCACAACAAGTATTTTGTTCTGCATTTTTTACCCAAAACTGGAGTGGAACCAACAGAGAAAACGCGATTAAAAATATTTCCAGTTTTTTCTTGTGTTCTTAACCTACTCCAAATACTGACCAACTAAGAACCCTGTGGGAACCCAACCTTACAGTGTTCTCTTTGCATTTGCAGGTCCCAAAACTTAACCAGTGAAATATACTTACAAAACAGTGGTTCCATTGGGTAATCTCTCCAGATAATCACTCAAGGCCGAATCGGTGTCATGACAAAGGAGTCTTTCCTACAGTCTGTCCAGTTGAGTTCCGGTCTTTGTCCTAATTGAATTAAGAACATTTTAGAATATTTTTATTTTATTTTATTTTTTTTAAAGAGATTAGTCCCTTAAAATTCACAGCTATATTTTCATCATGTAACTGAACACTTTTTTTCAAGAATAACATTTTTTCTCAAGTGTTCTTTGAGACAACTGACATAGTGACATGTCACCAGTTACTAGAATGAAGTGACAAAAGCAGTCACCTTAGCGCTGCATCCCTTAGAGTGAAAATCTGTATAACTTTCTCAATAAACATTGGTCTGATTCAGTGAATTACATGTGTGAATAAGTTATTTTTTCAGTGTGGGTCTCAAGCACCGGCCCAAGTGAATTCACCATTTCATAGATGCAATTATCACATGTAGCCAGTTAGTGTTTGAGCATAACAAGTGTTAATGTTAAAGAAGTGGTCAAGCAGGAGACAGCATCTAGAGATCTTGTGGGCACCAACAGTTACCAAGTAATCAAAATCCAGAAAAGCATGGGTGGTAATAAGCTCTGAAGAAATTTACACTTGGCATTGCTGCATAGTGCACAGCCAGGTTCCTGGAGACAATGGGGGAGATTCATCAAAACCTGTGCAGGAAAAGCCCACAGCAACCAATCAGATCTCTCCTTTCATTTGTAACAAGGCGACATACAGGGGTGGACTACGCATTTCGGAGGGGCTCCCTCCTTCCTCAGGCCAAGATGCTTTACCCATCAGTGTAATCTGGACCTGAGGAAGCCCCTCCAAAACATGTAAAGAACCTAGACCTGAGGAAGGAGGGAGCCCATCTGAAATGCGTAGTCCATCCCTGTAGGTCACTTTTTATGATTGCTAGTAAAACGTACTACTATACACCCGACTACTGTGTCACCATGCCAGTGTAGTGCTACAGTCGGATCTTCACTGGAAGGAAAAGGAAACCCCTGCGGGGATTTCCACCTCCCACATCAGTACTCCTGAATTCTTCACCGTCCTCGATGCAACCGACAGCCAGCTACTCCCAACACACCAGCCACCTGCCCAAAGCGATTGTCAGTGTTGTGCCTGTAATATAGCGCAACCTGTAAAGGTGAGCAGGTCCTTTACCTATCTGTTTAACTCTGCAAATACCGCAGATATTATAAAGCGACTATCATTTGTTCTCCTACATCTCCTATTCATTTGTAACAAGGCCTCTGCAAAGTGAAAGCAGCAATCTGATTGGTAGCTATAGGCAACTTCTTCTCTGCACAGGTTTTGACAAGTCTCCAAGATACTGGACCTCATTGAAATCAAAGTGGCCATCATCTTTCCTTAGACCTTTTTCATGAGCTCTCAAAAGGCTCTAGGAGCCAGAGAGAAACAAAACTGAGCAAAGCCTGGAAACACACAAAGAGCAAGGGTGCAGCAAACACCCGGACTACAAGAATCAGGAAGCACAGACTCAAAGGGCATACTTCAAATACCTTGTTAGCGCAGTTCTGTGTGAATTATAAATATATGAAGCTAATACAGTGTTTTGATGCTATAAAAATATATAAATTTAGTTTTTTTTCTGAGTGCAGGTGACTGTCCACGTGTCTTTTTGGTGACCACCAGCAGGTCCAGATACCTTTTTTCTGTGGGCAGGAACAGCCCAGCACATACATGAGGTTAGCCATCTCCTGAATGCCATGCTCCAGAAAAACCTTCAATCCCAAATGTTAAACCCCCTAGATCCTGCGATGAGGTCCTCACAGTCAGCCCCCACACCACCAGATCACCTAGTTATCTCCTATCCTGTGCATAGGGCATAAGTCTTGAAATTTGGGAATACCTCTTACAGCAATAATGTCAGCCTGTCAACTAAGTGTAGAAGGACCTCCTATAAGGACCTCCTATACTCACAACATACGCTATAAGTGATTACAGTGCAGTAACATCTGGTGAAGTCCGATCTTATTGGAGTCGTTCACTTTTCTTCCTTATTTGGCCCAGATCATTATGGCAATTTCTTCGACATGAACCTACCAGAGAAACATATGGGAGATCAAAACTTGTTCAGAGGAAACGTTGTTCAGTTGCCAATAGCAACTAGATTGCTTCTTTCATTTTTCAGAGGCCTTTTCAAAAATAAAATTTGGGCAACTTTTGATAAATCTCCCCCATTAGGCTCTGCACTGTCTCAGCACTTGTAGTGCCCCAATAAAAATAAAAAAAGATAGACCACTTGTCGCTGTAGAAACTTGAGTCCTGTTCTGAATTTATTCATATTGCTGCCAGACAAACAGGCAAACGAGGACACAGGATGGTAGGATGAGAGACAAATTGAGAAACTAACACAGGGGCAAAACCATGCTCTCTCAAGCTTGTGGTTATGTCATAGTCCGGTGTTTCTTCAAATACAATAAGTAGGAAGTGCAAGTTAAATACACAATCCAACATAATGCTAGACATTAAAGAATAACACCCATAACGAATGTTTTAAAAAAAAAAAATTGTATTGTGTATCTAGGTTGCCATAGCAACTTGCACTTCCTACTTATTGTATTTAAACAAACCCCAGATTAGGACACAACCATGGGCATGAAAAAGCACAAACATGTGCCAAACAGTGTCGCCCCGGTGTTAGCATTCCCCCCCCCGCCGCCATCCTGTGTCCTTGTTTCCCTGTTTACAGTACATGATATTGAGTTCTTATGTTTTTAATGGATTTGTATTGAAGAATGTTTTTATGCTCGGTCTCCTTCCTGTGGGATAACCCCTAATATCTCACTTGTGTACAGGCAATAGTGTTGTATCCATGCTCAAATAAAATAAAAAAAATGGAGTAAGGATTTTTTTTTAACAAAAAAAAATAAAGACTCCGCACTGCATAATCCAGCCTTTAACTAAATTCAGGAAAACCCCAATTCTACAGAAAAGTGGTGTTTACATTCAAATGAGAACAGTCCATAAATAATCCAAAAAGATAACTAAAAAAAAAAAAAAAGCACTCACCACTGTAGAAGCTTAAAGGGGTACTCCGCCCCTAGACATCTTATTCCCTATCCAAAGGATATAGGGATAAGATGTCTGATCAAGGGGGTCCCGCCACTGGCGACCCACGTGATCTCCCTGCTGCACCTAGCGTTTGTTTAGAGGGTCCGGTTCAGCACCGGAGGCTTAAGACATCATGGCCACGCCCCCTCAATGCAAGTCTATGCGAGGGAGGGTGATGGCAGTCACACCCCCTCCCATAGACTTGCATTGAGGGGGCGTGGCAGTGACGTCTCAAGCCTCCGGCCCGCATCGCCAGTCATCCGGCACAAAATGTCTGGGGTGCTGCAGCAGAGATCACATAGGTCCCCAGCAACACAACCCCCATGATCATGGGGTTATCCCCTATCCTTTGGATAGGGGATAATGTCTAGGGGTGGAGTACCCCTTTAAGTCCTGCTCAGACTTTATTCATAAATCTGAACAAAACTTAAGGGTTTAGTGTCTCCTGGGGTAGATGTATAAAAGAAGACTTGAGGATTTTGGTGCAACTGAGCACAGCCAGTGGAAACAGCTAAAGACAAGATGGAAGAAAAAAAAAAAAAAAAAAAGCTCATACCCTACACATGAAGGTACCCAACATAATGCCGTCATATAACCTGACAGCAAACACAAATAATACAGCCCATACAACCTACTGTAGCCCCTCACAGGATCATCACACCAGCCCCTTCCCCCCAGGCTGAGAGAGAATGTACTGACTGAGCTGCAGACTATATAAGGCCCCCACACCTGAGCCCTATTACCCCCAAATCAGACAGCACTCTCTCTAGATGAAAAAGGCTTGGTTCACACTACAGGGAAGATTTACCAATAACTAGTGCGGAAGAAAACTGGAGCAGTTGCTTACAGCAACCAGAAAAGGAGGAGAAAAGAAGAAAAAAGAAGGTGTGTGCAGCTCACCACTGAAACAAATCAGAGTCTATATTGGACTAACACCTATACCCCAAGGTGCTAGAAAATTTTTATAAAATTATTCAACAGTCCAAGCCTCAAGGACGTCACCAGTCAAACTAATAATGCTAATGTATGATGAAAGGATGAAAAAATGAATTATAAGACCGTGCTTCAAATACACAATGAGGGGCATTTACTAATCTTTTACTATGTAGTCTGGTTTTTACCCTGTTTTTTTCTACTTCATTTTTGACTATGTGCGACAAATTTACTAAATTGTTGCACGGCATTAATAAATTTGGCACACATAGGCACAAGTGGGAAATTTACTTCATGTAGTAGAAAAAATAGTCTGTTCCTTTTTCCTGCTGTCTGAATAGGTTTGGCTGCTGGTTTCCTTCTGGATCTTTTGTTTTTGAGTTTTTTTTAGCTTTTTCGCCACATCTAAATAATTCAATAACTACAGTGGTCCCTCAAGTTACAATATTAATTGGTTCCAGGAAAACCATTGTAAGTTGAAACCATTGTATGTTGAGACCATAACTCTATGGAAACGTGGTAATTGGTTCTAAAGGCACCAAAATGTCATCCAAAATAGGAAAAAGTGACAAAGAAAAATAAGTAGATAACTGATATAGATAAAGCAAATCCTTACATATAAAAGTAATAAAGATCTGCTGGGAGCTGTAACTCCTTTTATTATAAAAATAAAAAAAACAAATCTGATACAAAACATAAAACAAAAACAAGCTTAACCAGCTATAACAAACATAACATAAATAAAATTACAAAAACAAAATCTGCCTAACCGGCCAGCCCAAATTTACTAAAATATACTTTTACTTTTTTCACATACCAAAAAACTAAATATCACACTCAAACACGCATTCCAAAAAGAACATAAAAATAGCCCAACTTGGCTTTATAAAAATATATAAAACATAAAATAAGCACGACTTGGCTATAAAACAAAAGAAAAGGAACATAAAGGTAGCACAACTTGGCTGTAACTCAAAAATGACCCTTACCCAGGGGGAAAAAAAAAAAAAAAAAAAATGAAAAAAAATAAATAAATAAAAATAAATAAATAAATAAATAAATAAATAAAAAAAAATAAAAAAAGTAAAAAAAATATTTCAGCACAACTTGCTAATAAATAACACTCTGCCTCACAGCCAGAGATCCACCGGTGAAAGAAGGGCAGGGAAAAGCAGCGCGGAGACGCAGCCGGAGAGAGGGCCCAAAGAGCCCAGCCCCACGCACCGCCCCCGCACGGCCGCAAGGCCAGCGAAGCACGCCCAGCACGGCAAGGAGCCGAGGACGGCCAGAGAGGATCCGCGCGCGGCCCAGAAACCGGCGAGCCGCCGGACCCAAAAAGAGCAAGCCACAACCGAAGAAAAGGACAACACCGCCGAAAAGCGAGACCGCGAAGCCGGAGGCGAGGAGAACAGAGACACCGGAGGGGAGCAGCCCCCCCAAGGAGGAAAAAATAAAATATAAAATTTTTATACACAAACATGTATACATGCATATACGCAAGCATACACATACATATACATACATATATATATATATATATACATACACATGTATATACACATAAACGCACACATATACATACACATAAACACATATGACACTACTTAACTACTGGCCCGACTGCACTATACACTATATAATATAAAACAATATAAATACAAAACCCAATATATACAAAACACAATATATACAAAACTTACTGAAAATACACAAAAATATACTACGGAAAACACCTACACTAAAACTGTCCCCTCACCCACACCACCCCTCCTGTACATGGGTCAGAGTCCATACCGTCCATACAGTTATCAAAGTCCAGTCCTTAACTGACCCATGTCAGGACCCCAAAACACCACAAAACCACCACCCACAAATACACCCTCCCCACCTAACACTCCTCCCAACCAACTTATATACAAACTTATACATTCTGAACCACCACCCCCTTTAGGCCCAAGTTTGGTTGCCTGTAAGCCCTTCATACCATGTAAATTGAAAACAAAACAAAAAGCTAATGTGCACATGCATCAGCCCACCACCAGGGAGAAGGATGGCAGACCTGATACATAAATCATTTTATACTCTTTCCCTAACTCCCCCTACAATTCTCCCTAATTCTATCCCTACAATAAATCTGACCCTACCCTCACCCTATCTCTACCCCTATAACACTGCCCCTAACCAAAAATAAAAGGTACTCTACCCAAAAGGTTTAGTACCTAGGGCACATGAAATGAGAAACCTCTCCACAGGAGAGAAGCCCTACTGGTACCAAGACTGCCATACTCCAAAGACCTGATCTTCCCGAGGTCACCAGTGATGTTCCTACAGACCTCCACCTCGGAGAGGATTTTCTGTTGGGTCGACACTAAGCACCGTGCGTTCCACGTGTAGTACCTAACCACTAAACTGACTAAAAATAAAGTGCCCCGATCTCGGCCACCCAGGTTCCTGAATGCCCCATAAGCCCACTCCGGATAGGCAAGGCCGGCAAGTTGACTCCAGCCGATGGAAGCGCCCACCCTGTTGTAGACCCCTATGTTAAAGGGACAATGAAGCAGGAAGTGGTCCATGCTTTCCAGCGTGTCCCCGCACTCTTCTCGGGGACATCCCCGGTCATCAGAGTTCCTGTACTTCAGGTTGTCCTTTACACATAGCTTCCCCTGAAAGCAGCGCCAGGCCAAGTCCCAAAACTTCTGGGGGATCCTTTTCATGTTTAAAAGATACAACCCCTCCCTCAGATCCCGACCTGGGCAGTCCCTGAGCGCCAGAGGCTTCTGGAAGTGGGTCAACAGAACCCGTTTGTCAAGGAACTGCCTTGACTGGGTCCTGATCTCCCACACTCCCAGACCCCACCGACGTATCGCCTTCAGAGTCGGGGTAGCATAAGCCGGAAGATATCCATGGGGCGTACGGAGGTCCTTCACTTGCCCTCCTGTCTCCCATTCCTGGAAGAAAGGCCGAAACCACTCCTTGCAGGAGAGTACCCACGGAGGAGCCCTCTCTTTCCAGAGGTTTGCAATGTTGGCTTTCAAGAAGGTGTTCGTTAAGAACACCACGGGGTTTACCATAGATAAACCCCCTAGTCTCCTCGTGCGGTACGTAACCTCCCTCTTGACTAGGTTCAACCTGTTCCCCCATAACAGTTGGAAAAACAGGCTGTAGACCCTAGTGTAGTAAGCCTCTGGTAAGATACATACACTGCCCAGATAGATAAACAAGGGGAGCAGGTACGATTTGATCAGGTGTACCCTTTCCCTGAGGGTCATAGACCAACCCTTCCACTGGTTCACCCTCTGAGTGGCATCCTGGAGCTTACCGTCCCAGTTTTTGGTGGAATAATCATCCTGGCCGAATGTGATGCCCAGAATTTTTGCTGACTCTTGGAGCCCTGGAAGGGTGTCAGGGAGATCAAACGTGGGATCTCTCCCTCCCAGCCAGAGACTTTCACACTTATCCCGGTTGATCTTGGACCCGGATGCCTCCGAGTAGCGGTCCACCTCTGACATCACCACATCGACCTCCTCCCGTGAGGAGACGAAAATAGTGACATCATCAGCGTACGCCACTACTCTCTGGGCGACATCCGGCTCCGCCAGAGTCATCCCGACTCCCGTCAACGGCCCACAATCTACCCTCCGGACGAAGGGATCGATTGCGAACACGTATAACAGCGGGCTCAAAGGACAACCCTGACGGACTCCGGACCCCACCTCAAAAGAGCGGCCAGACCAACCGTTCACCAGCGGGAAACTCTCTGCCCCTGCATATAAGGTGACAAGCCAATTCACAAAAGTACTCGGTAAGCCATATCTCAGGAGGACGGACCAGAGGTACTCGTGGTTCACCCGATCAAATGCTTTGGCCTGATCCAAGGACAGCATGTACCCCTTCCAGAGACCCGCACTACTCCGCTCCACTGCCTCCCTGACACTGAGGACAGCACTTAAGGTGCTTCGGCCTGGAACAGAGCAGTGCTGGGCCCCCGAAAGGAGCCGGGGTGCAAATTTCACCAACCGATTAAACAGTATCTTGGCCAGAAGCTTCCTGTCCGTATTGAGAAGAGCTATGGGCCTCCAATTCTCAATCCGGCTAGGATCTTTACCCTTTGACAGAAGAATCAGGGCTGACCTCCTCATTGACTTTGGTAGAGTGCCCGAGGAGAGACACTCATTGAATACCTCAGTCAAGAGGGGAGCTAAAGACTCCTTAAAGGTCCTGTACCACTCGGATGTTAAGCCATCCGGACCTGGCGACTTCTTGGGGGCGAGCCCCTCGATCGCCAGTCTCACTTCCTCTTCCCTGATTTCTTCTGCCAAAACATCAAGAGAGGGGTCTACCCCTGGCTCAGGAATAGTTTCAGCCAGGAAAGCCGACATCCCGTCTCGATCTAGATCCTTCCTTCCCAAGAGGTGCGAGTAGAAGGATCTGACGACCTCCAGGATCCCTGATCTGGACCGATTCAGAGATCCTGTACTATCAATCAGTCCTGAGACCACTTTACTACTCACTGACATCTTACAGTTCTTGTAAGGGTCGGGTGAGCGGTACCTCCCGTAATCCCTCTCAAAAACCAAAGATGCGTGCCTATCGTACTGACACCCCATCAGCAAGGATTTCACTCTGGAGATATCCTCCCGGCTACCTCCAGTCGAGACAAGGAGCTCGAGTTTCCTCCTCAGACCCCGATACAGGCGGTACCTATTCAGGGACCTGAGGCTCGAGAGCTGGCGGAAGAACCCCGCAACCCGCTTCTTGAATATCTCCCACCACTCTGACTTACTACTACAAAAGTCCAGTAAAGGTACCTGACTCTGAAGAAAATCCTCAAAGGACTGTCTTATCTCCGCTTCCTCCAGGAGGGACGAATTCAGCTTCCAATAACCTTTACCCATCCGGGGGGTCTCTGAAACATTCAAGGAAAACAAAATCATACAGTGATCGGAGAATTCCACCTCAACCACGGACACTGCGGAAGAGACGGCTTCCTCCTTTAAATAAAACCTGTCTATCCTAGACCTGCAGCTACCTCGATGATAGGTGAAACCCACGTGGCCTGAGGGGCTCCGGATGTGGGCGTCCTCTAGGCGAGCTTCCCTAACTATATTATTGAGGGCCACGCTATCGTAAGCCAGCGGACCATTGGAACCTCTCCTATCTTGGGACCTCGTGACATTATTGAAGTCCCCTCCAAAAATCACTTGCCGGCTAGTAAAAAGGAAGGGCTTAATCCTCATAAAGAGATCTTTGCGGCCCCACTTGGTTTGTGGGGCGTAGATGTTAATGAGCCGGAGCTCTTGCCCCTTCATGAGGACATCTAAGATCAGGCACCTCCCCATTTCTAACTCAATAACCCGTCGGCATTCAACCGGAGCGGTAAAAAGGACCGCCACCCCACTATACGGCTCAGCCGCAAGAGACCAGTGGGAGGGCCCACGCCTCCACTCTCTTCTGGCTTTTACCAGGGAGGCTAGATCTGACAACCTGGTCTCTTGCAGATACAAAATGTCGGCTTCAACACGGCCGAGAAAATCAAAGGCTGCGAATCTAGCCGTATCCGACTTTATGCTGGCACAGTTAATGGATGCCAGCGTCAATGGGGTGAGTGCCGCCATCATGGGTGATTAAGTTAGACGGCCTCACCTTTATTTCTTCTTCCCCTTCTTCTTCGTGCCCTCATCCCCAGAAGAAGAAGAAAGGGCAGGACCACTTTTAACCCTTTTTTTGGACTCGCTCTGATCCATATGGTCCCCGTCTCCGTCCGACCCCGGTCTAGCCCTGCCCTCCGAGGAAGGTGCCTCAACAGGACAGGGCCCAGTTCCCCCCAGAGGCTCTCTCTCCCTAGGCACCTCGCCCTCACCCTCCCCCTCCAAGGAGGGGGAGGAGATGTTATCAAGGACGAGGTACCGGTTTGACAGGTCAACCAGAGGGGGGGCAGTCAGGCTTCCGCTTTGGACCCGGCCCGCAGTACGAGGGAGAGAGGGCTTGGACCTCTTCTTTCTCCCTTTCCTTTTGCCCTTGTCTTTCTTTTTGGCCTTCTCTACACTCTCCTCATCCACACTTTCATAGTGGGAGGAATCGGAAGAGTCGGCCATATTGCCTTCCTCTTCGCCCAGTCTCCTGACCTCCTCATCCAGCACGTCCTCCTCCAGGGCTTCAGTCATTTCAGGGCCAGCTTCAGGAGCAGGGGCCGGAGCTACCCCCGTCACTTGGGCACTCTCCTGCTCCCTACTCCTCCTCCGATTTTCCTCCCGCCTTAGTTTGGCGGGGCCCTTCTTCCTCACTAGCCCTGGTGCGCCCCCATCCCTGCTCGTACCCTCTCCAGCCGAGGCAACTTCACAGCTCTCCCCAGCCGGAGCGGCCGCCGCACGGGCGAAGGCGCTAGGACAACGGCTGAAAGGGTGCCCGAGGACACCACACAGATGGCAGCGGATCTGCCTACAGGATGCGGCCAGATGACCCACCCCACCACACAAAGCACAGACCTGTACAGTACAGGCTGCGCTAAAATGGGTGGGGCTACCGCACCTGTGACAGACCTTAGGCTGCCCCTGGTAGAAGACCTGGATCCTGTCACGTCCAAGGAAGGCGGCTGACGGAATGTGGGCAACCGTACTCCCTGAACGCCTGAGTTTGACGGAAAACGTCCAGGCCCCGGACCAGATCCCGTGCTCATCAATGTTTTTCTTGGGCATGTCCGTCACATCCCCATACCGACCGAGCCAGGTCATGATGTCGTAACAAGAAAGTGACTCGTTACGGGTCAAAACGGTCACCTTCTTGACCGAGTTCTGACGGGAAATTGCCTTTACGGCAAAATCCCGCCAGCCGGGCTCGTTCTTCGCCACCTCGTAGTTTGACCAGAAGAGTTCGAGACCCTCTGGCCGAACGAAACTGACGTCAAACTCGAACGTACCGTAGGGGTGGATCAGGGCAAAGATGTCACTCGCCCTGAATTCCATCTGGAGGAGGAGCTCAACCACTTTAGCGCGAGGTGGGCACGCATCCTCACCCCTCCAAATCAGACGGACCACATTCCTGCGGTTATTGTCCTGCCCGGTTGTCGGGAGGGACCAGACCACCTCCCCATTCTGCTCTCGGAAAGCCCCCAAACCGTGCCTCTCTATCCAGAAAGACAGGTCGATCTCACCCCTTCCCTCTACCTGGATCGACCTGTCTCCCCTACGCAGAGCCTCCAGGAGGCGCTGTTGCAAGTAACCCCCGGGGATGGACGGAGACGGGGACCCCCCTGGACCCCCGGCAGCGACATTAGCATAGCTCCTAGGAGCAGTCACTGCCGGGGGGGCAGCCGGGCCAGACCCAGACCCAGAACCACCATTCACACCTTCACTCACACCACCACTCACATCATCCTTTTTTCCATTCATACCACTACTCCCACCAACATTCACTCCACTGACTCTCCTCTCATCCACAACACTACTACACTCAGCATTCTCACTCATACCCTGCCTAACTGATTCTGGGCTGGCTGGGATTTGTAGTACCGCTGGCTTAATTACAGTCTTTTTTTCCGGCTTGGCTGCTGCTGCTGCTGCTGACGATGGCTTCTCCTGACTGGGCAATGATCCTGGCACCGGGACACTCCCCCCCCTCACAGGGGAGTTCCCCGCAGTGCCCGCAGAACAAACTGAACTCGGGGGACCGCCCCCCGAGCACACGGACTCAACGCTCTCTGGCGCCCGGACACTCCCCCCCCTCACAGGGGAGTGCCCCGCGGCGCCAGTAGTGCCCACAGTACTCGGGGAACCGCCCCCCGAGCACACGGCAGCGTAACTTGCCTCTGGCACTTGGACACGCCCCCTGCCACCCTGGGGCGGTCCTGCAGTGCCAGAGCTGCCCGGCATGAGCCCATCCTGCCCTTCCCTACCGACAGGATGGGTGGGCTTCACAACTATTGCGCCCTTAGCCGTTGCTGACGCCTTACTGTACTCCCCGTGCTGGCCCCACTCCACCACAGGAACGGGGTCTGGCAGTTTGGGGGAGCCCGCAGCCTGAACCAGCTTTGCAGCTGGCCCAGACTGCTGGAAGGGGACAAATACATATTGTACCGTCTCCTTTGTCTTCCTTTTCTTGGACCTCTGCTTGACCACCACATCTTCACACTCCTCGTCCCCAAAGGTGAAATTCTGGAGGTGGGCTGGGGACTCCTGCATCACAATTGCCCTCAGCAGACCCCCAGCCTCACCCTCCACGTCATCCTCCTCACTCTCGCTTGGCGGAAGTGCCACCTGTCCAGCCTCAATGTAGCTGTCCTGGGTCTGGGTGTCACCTGGAGTAGCTACAACTCCCACACTTTCCTCCATCTTCTCCTCTTCACCACCATCCTCACTATCTTCGCCGCCACTACTCTCCCCATCATCCACCTCCACCTTACCTGGGGATTTCGTGGCGGCAAACCGATCGCTGTTGATCAGCTTCTCCTTGAAGAGACCGCTCCCCTCCAGTATCTCCGCTCTCCTCGCCTCCAGCCTCACAATCTCGCCTTTCAGCGATGTTATCCTCTTCTTCAGTTCTGGCTTGCTCTTTCTGGATCCGGTACTCATCAGACTCTGGGTCGCACGCAGATCCTCTCTGGCCATCCTCAGCTCCTTGCCGCGCTGCTCGTACTCCGCAAACCTTGCGGCCATGCGGGAGCAGTACGTGGAACTGGACTCGCCGGGCCCACTCTCCGACCACATCTCCACACTGCTTTTCCGTGCCTTTCTTCCACCAGTGGATCTCTGGCTGGCACCCGTAGCCTGGGTAGCAGAGCCTGCATTGCTGCAGACTCTGCCCGATCTTCTCCCGGCCGGAACAATGGCTGTCGAAGTTTTCACTCCACTTCCCGCCAGCCTGGAACGGGGAGTGGAGCCACGAGGCTCCATTGCAGGAGCTTCTTCCCCAGGAATCTGCCACAAACCTGGGGAAGGCTTGTTGGAAATCTCTGCTTGGCTCTGCTCTGCTGGAAGTCTCAGGAGACACACCCGCACACACCCTGCTGGGAGCAGTAATCACTGCCTATGTCAGTGTTTCCCAAGCAGGGAGCCTCCAGCTGTTGCAAAACTATAACTCCCAGCATGCCTGGACAGCCAAAGGCTGTCCGGGCATGCTGGGAGTTGTAGTTTTGCAAAAGATGGGGCCACCCTGCTTGGAAAACACTGGTCTATGTAGAGGACAGGAGCTTCTTCAGGGGTCCTGTACAGTACAGGCAATGTCCCAAACAAGTAATGGAGTCGCCCTCACCTGGTGTCCAAAAGAGCAGCTAACCCTGATACAGGTAAAGTGTACAGAACATGTAATACCAGACACCAGTCAGTGCATACACTTCAGTAATACAGGGGTTTTACCAGTGAATGCCCATTTTGATTGGTTGGTTCTTCCAGCCATTGACACGTTTTACAGATCTGGACTGTCTGTAGCATTGTATGTTGAGTCTGGTTTCAACTTACGATGGTCCAGAAAAGACCATTGTATGTTGAAACTATTGTATGTTGAGGCCATTGTAAGTTGAGGGATCACTGGAAATTGTAGTCATGGCTCAGAAGTGGTAAACGGCGTTTAGTGTGTGTGTGTGTGTGTGTTTATTACATTTTTTTAACACAGTTTTTTTCTCCCTAAATGTACTTACACTTTTTTTTTTTTTTGCTTACTTCTTCTACAGATCTGTGTATCCTGTGGACTCCTTCGGATTCGGTGGACTACTTCGATGACCAGCGTTTTTCTTTGCTTGATGTTAATAAAATGGTTAACGAGGGCTTGTGGGGGAGTGTTTTTTGTAATACATTTTTTTTTTTAAACCTGTTGTGTTTTATTTTACTTTACTAGACAGGCTTAGTAGTGGAAGCTGTCTTATAGACTGAGTCCATTACTAAGCCGGGCTTATCGTTAGCCACAAAAACAGCTAGCGCTAACCCCCAATTATTACCCCGGTACCCAACACCACAGGGGTGTCGGGAAGAGCCGGTACCAACAGGCCCGGAGCGTCAAAAATGGCGCTCCTGGGCCTAGGCGGTAACAGGCTGGCGTTATTTAGGTTGGGGAGGGCCAGTAACAATGGTCCTCGCCCAACCTGGTAACGTCAGGCTGTTACTGTTTGGTTGATATTTGGTTGAGAATAAAAATAGGGGGACCCTATGCGTTTTTTTTAAATATATTTAATTATTTATTTAAAAAAAAAAACGCATAGGGTCCCCCTATTTTCATTCTCAGCCAAATACCAACCAAACAGTAACAGCCTGACGTTCCCAGGGTGGGCGAGGACCATTGTTACTGGCCCTCCCCAGCCTAAATAACGCCAGCCTGTTACCGCTTAGGCCCAGGAGCGCCATTTTTGACGCTCCAGGCCTGTTGGTACCGGCTCTTCCCGGCACCCCTGTGGCGTTGGGTACCGGGGTAATAATAGGGGGTTAGCGCTAGCTGTTTTTGTGGCTAGCGCTAAGCCCAGGTTAGTAATTGACTCTGTCTATAAGACAGCTTCCACTACTAAGCCTGTCTAGTAAAGTAAGAAAAAAACACAACAGGTTTTAAAAAAATTTTATTGCAAAAAACACTCCCCCACAAGCCCTCGTTAACCATTTTATTAAAATCAAACAAAGAAAAACGCTGGTCATCGAAGTAGTCCACCGAATCCGAAGGAGTCCACTGGATACACGGATCTGAAATGAGAAGAAAACAAAAAAAATGGGTTAGTACATTTATTATCACCTGCTCACACATCTCCCGCCCCGCACGACTACAACTGCCAGCATGCCCTTACAGTAAGGACATGCTGGGAGTTGTAGTTGTGTGGTGCAGGAGATGTGTGGGCAAGTGACAAGCTTGTCCCCTGCCCCCAGCTGCAGGACTACAACTCCCAGCATGCCCTTACAGTAAGGTGGGGCGGAGGCCGGGCACAGTGTTTCCCAACCTGGGACTTGTAGTTTTGCAACATCTGGAGGCACCCTGGTTGGGAAACACTGTTTTAGGCCAGTGTTTCCCAACCAGGGTGCCTCCAGATGTTGACAAAACTACAAGCCCCAGCATGCCTGGACAGTCAAAGGCTGTCTAGGCATGCTGGGAGTTGTAGTTTTGCAACATCTGGAGGCAACCTGGCTGGGAAACACTGGCCTAAAACACTGTTTCCCAACCAAGGTGCCTCCAGATGTTGCAAAACTACAAGTCCCAGCATGCCTGGACAGTCAAAGGCTGTCTAGGCATGCTGGGAGTTGTAGTTTTGCAACATCTGGAGGCAACCTGGCTGGGAAACACTGGCCTAAAACAGTGTTTCCCAACCAGGGTGCCTCCAGATGTTGCAAAACTACAAGTCCCAGCATGCCTGGACAGTCAAAGGCTGTCTAGGCATGCTGGGAGTTGTAGTTTTGCAACATCTGGAGGCAACCTGGCTGGGAAACACTGGCCTAAAACAGTGTTTCCCAACCAGGGTGCCTCCAGATGTTGCAAAACTACAAGCCCCAGCATGCCTGGACAGTCAAAGGCTGTCCAGGCATGCTGGGAGTTGTAGTCTTGCAACATCTGGAAGCACCCTGGTTGGGAAACACTGGCCTAAAACAGTGTTTCCCAACCAGGGTGCCTCCAGATGTTGCAAGACTACAACTCCCAGCATGCCTGGACAGCCTTTGGCTGTCCAGGCATGCTGGGAGTTGTAGTCTTGCAACATCTGGAGGCACCCTGGTTGGGAAACACTGTTTTAGGCCAGTGTTTCCCAACTGTTTTAGGCCAGTGTTTCCCAACCAGGGTGCCTCCAGCTGTTGCTAAACTACAACTCCCAGCATGCCCGGACAGCCAAAGGCTGTCCAGGCATGCTGGGAGTTGTAGTCTTGCAACAACTGGAGGCACCCTGGTTGGGAAGCTTGTGCAACTTACCGGCTTCCGTAGGATCCAGCACTGCACGACACTGCCGCGCGACGATCTCCGACAGCGATCGTCGCTGGAGCCTCGGAAGGGTAAGTGAACTTCTTCGCCGGTCCCCTTCAGCTGTTTAGTTTTGCAACAGCTGGAGGACTACAGTTTACAGACCACAAACCAGTGGTCTGCAAACTGTGGCCCTCCAGCTGTTGCAAAACTACAACTCCCAGCATGCCTGGACAGCCAATGGCTGTCCAGGCATGCTGGGAGTTGTAGTCTTGCAACATCTGGAGGCACCCTGGTTGGGAAACACTGTTTTAGGCCAGTGTTTCCCAACAAGGGTGCCTCCAGCTGTTGCAAAACTACAACTCCCAGCATGCCTGGACAGCCAATGGCTGTCCAGGCATGCTGGGAGTTGTAGTCTTGCAACATCTGGAGGCACCCTGGTTGGGAAACACTGTTTTAGGCCAGTGTTTCCCAACAAGGGTGCCTCCAGCTGTTGCAAAACTACAACTCCCAGCATGCCCGGACAGCCAAAGGGTGTCCAGGCATGCTGGGAGTTGTAGTCTTGCAACATTTGGAGGCACCATGGTTTGGAAGCTTGTGCAACTTACCGACTTCCGTAGGATCCAGCGCTGCACGACACTGCCGCGCGACACTGCCGCGCGACGATCTCCGTCAGCGATCGTCGCTGGAGCCTCGGAAGGGTAAGTGAACTTCTTCGCCGGTCCCCTTCAGCTGTTTAGTTTTGCAACAGCTGGAGGACTACAGTTTACAGACCACACACCAGTGGTCTGCAAACTGTGGCCCTCCAGCTGTTGCAAAACTACAACACCCAGCATGCCCTGACAGCCAAAGCCTATGGCTCTCAGGGCAGGAGCCCGGGCTGACATTACAGTGCAGCCGCCCGGGCTCCTCATACGGTCTCCCCGCTACCCCCCTTGTCTCCCGCCCGGGCTCCTCATACGGCCTCCCCGCTACCCCCCCCGACCCCCCCCCCCCTTGTCTCCCGCCCGCGCCGCTCAGCTCCCGCTGCTACAAGACTACAACTCCCAGCGTGTCCTCACTGTAAGGCCATGCTGGGACTTGTAGTCTTGCAACAGCAGATAGATGGGAGTTGTGTGGCGCTGGCAGGTGAGAGGGGGGGGATGTAAATCACTGTAGTGTCCCGGTAGCGCAGTGAGGGTAGCGGGGAGAAAGTATGTCGGAGCCCGGGCGGCAGTAGCTTTTCCTGCTCCATGTTGGAGCTGGAGTAAATTTAGTCAATTTTTATGGCCGTTGCGACAGTTTATTGCGCAACTGCGACTGTCTCAGTTAATAAATTCCTGACCACTGCAAGTCAAAACTGAAAACTTGCGTAAATTAAGCGGGAATTTTTTTTTTT
The DNA here is from genome assembly GCF_029499605.1 of Hyla sarda. NCBI lineage: Eukaryota > Metazoa > Chordata > Amphibia > Anura > Hylidae > Hyla > Hyla sarda. Next base: position 46,032,757 of record NC_079194.1, on the reverse strand, counting down.
ACTTTCTAGCTCTTGCTAGGGAAAGTCGCACAATTTATAGGGTAGGCGCAATTGCGACAATTTTGCGCCAAAAATAGTCAGAAAAAAATGACTAAACCCCTTAGTAAATGCCCCTCAATGTGATTTATTAGGCTGGAATTCCACTGAGGATTTCCAAGCAAAAATGCCTTAAAAATGCCCATTTTGCCACACAGCATTTTTTCGCAGAAAAATCCAGATGTTAGCTGCAAGTCAATAGTAAACTGCAAAATGCCAGATCCACTTTTTCAGTTTGGCATTTTTTTTTTATCCTTTGGTCGTTTTTTTTAGCTATTTTGGGCTCAGAGGCTGGTTTTCAAAAACGCCCTACAAATCCTAGTTTGGTGTTTTTGGCACAGAAATTGTGGCGTTTTCCTCCCATAGAAGTCTATGGGAGAGCAAAAACGCCAAGAAAAATGCCATGTTGGTTTTTTGCCGGCGGTTTTTATTCTTTTTTGGACTTTAGTGATCCAAAAAAGTGATACCCTACAAAATGTTATTAAAAAAAGGTATCATTAAAAAAAAAATAATAAAAAATATACAGTAGTAATGGAAAAAATAGTATTTAAAAAAATGTATCTTTTTATAATGACATTTTTATAAATTTTTAAAAAGGGATCAATTTATGTGGGTGGGCAGGGCACTAAAAATGTAGCCAACAATAATAAAAATGTAGTGTGTGTGTTTTTCACTTTTTTTTTTTACTTTTTTTTAGGTAGTACTGCTACTCCCAGCATGGAACACACTGTTCCATGATGGGAGTAGTAGTATCTGTACTGATTGACAGATCATCCTGGGTCCGTTGCGATCCTCCTGTATAATTTATAGATGTGGCCGGGCGTTCTTCTACGGTCCCCTGCACTGACGTATATATACACCTATTCATATTTACCGTAGAGAGGTGTGATTGGCCAGATAGTTCCAGCTAATCACAACTCTCTGTGGAAAATATGAATAGGTGTATATATACGTCAGTGCAGGGGACCATAGAAGAGCGGCCGCCCGCATCTATAAATTATAGGGGAAGATATAATTGGTGCATAAAAACATACATAATTGGTTTAGTCAAACTTACATGTGGCACTGTGAGAGAGGAGTCCAGCATATTTATGAGGCACCGCTCCCCTGCCCATCTGCTGATGATTGACAGGCTTCCCTCTATGCACAGTGAATGGGAGAATCAGGATGAATACGTCAGAGTCATCACTTGCCGCACTGGGCGCATACTTCAACATGTACTATGTGTCTGCATATGAAACACTGCTGGAAACAGCATGTCCGTATGATAGCACGGTATGTGGCGGACATGCTGTTTCCAACGGTCTTTCAACATGACACTCGCTGCGATCTGTCTCATAATACAGGTACTACAGCTCCCAGCGTGGAGCAGAGTGTGCTCCATGTTGGGAGTAGTAGTACCTGCAGTTAAGGACAGATCACAGCGAATATCACTCCTTACACCCGCTGTGATCATCCTATCTCTTGCAGAGATGTGGAGCAGCTCTATACATCGCTCGCATCTCTGCTCTGTACTCCGGCCAGTGATATGAATAGAGCATCGCTCATTCATATTTCCCTCTGAGAGCTGTGATTTGCTGCCCCCATCTTGCCAATCCCCACTCTGGGCGGAAAATATGAAGGAGTGATGTGAATTTCTATACACATCACTGACCGGAGTACAGAGCAGAGATGCGAGCGCTGTATAGAGCAGCTCCACATCTCTGCTATATTATCGACAATTGCATCGGGTGTCAGGAATAACACCTGGGGCATTATATCTATTAGCACTGGTACTACTACTCCCATTATAGAACAGTCTGTTCCATGCTGGGAGAAGTAGTACTCCCTAAAAAAAAATTAAAAAATAGAGAGAAAAAAGAGTGAAACACACACACTTTATTAAAAATTTATAAAAATGTTGTTATAAAAAATTAAAAAAATTGCTAAATAAATTTTTTCCATCCCTTTTTTTTGGTACCCAACAAATTTTGAAAAAAAATAAACGCCACAGGGGCCAAAAAAGGCAAATTCCACATAAAGGTAAAAACGAAGAAAAAACGCCAATACGCAGGGAAAAACAGGGGCATTTTATCTGGCATTTTTAAGCCTATAAAAACGCAGTGCAAAAACCTCAGTGGAATCCTAGCCTTAAAATACAATAAAATTTCATAAATGTATATGCACATCCCGACACGGTGTAATAGATGTTTCTATGGTTTCCTTCCATGTAAAAAGATTATTCATTTAGGAGGCCCCTTCCCCATCTGCCCCTCCCCTCTCTGCTCACTACATCGCTCCCACCATCCTGGCCCCTGCCATCGTGTGAAGACTGAACAAAAGAGACTTGTGAAACAGTTACAGAAAGTTGAGAGACACGAGGACAAGGCACATCCCCCATGCTATTTGCCCACTCCCTATATGCTAGAACATCCCTGAATAAATCTGAAAAAGATTTTATTCTTATACATGAACCATCTTTACCTATTTTTTATTACTTACCAAAGGTTCATAAAAATACCGAAAATCCACCAGGGCGCCCTATCGTATCTGGGATAGGCTCTGTGTCTTCCAATTTGTCACATTATTTAGACCTGCTGTTGCATAAATACGTTTTTAAATTGACCTCCTACCTCAAAGATACTACAGATTTTATTTCCTCCATTTTAGCAGTAGAATGGAAGACAGAATACCTCTTGGTTACAATGGATATCCCTTCCTTGTACACGGTGATAGACCACGACCTGGGGATTAATGCTGTGACTCATTTTCTAAACAATGACCCAGAACTCCCACAGGCTCAGCGCGATTTTATTCAAAAAGGTCTTCGCTACGTTTTAACACATAATTACTTTGAATTCCAGAAATGTATTTATGCACAGCATACCGGCACCGCAATGGGGTCACGCGTGGCACCCAGCTTCGCTAATCTTTTTGTGGGCTTATTTGAGGAGACTTTTGTTTATCCAAACCATCTATTTCGACACTGTGTTTATTTTAAACGTTTTATTGATGATATATTTTTTATTTGGAATGGTTCCACTGTTTTATTAGATGAATTTTTAACATATCTTAACTGTAACAACTGGGGCCTTCATTTCACACATAATGTTTTTAATGATAATGCTGAGTTTTTAGATGTTGTTGTTTTCCACAATGACCTAGGAGCTTTGAATACTAAAACCTTTTTTAAAAAAGTAGATAGTAACAGCTATCTTGATTTTACTAGTTCACATTTTAAAAAATGGCTCATAAATGTGCCTTATGGGCAATTTAAACGTATTAGACGAAATTGTTCTAACCTCAATGATTTTAAAGAACAGAGTGACATTCTAAGAAAAAGGTTTAGGGCTAAAAAATACCCAAAGGCCATTGTGGATTCATCTTTTAAGAGGGCTAGCACTCTATCACAACAAGAATGCTTGTCCAAAGGAAAATTGACCCCGAGCAATGAGAAAGATTGGTCTATAAATTTCATTACCACTTTTTCTAGAGAGCACAAACACATTAAAGACATTTTACACAAACACTGGCCAATTGTAATGAATGACCCCTTTCTACGAGACACTCTCCCCCAAAAACCAGGTGTTACATTCAGGAGAGGTAAAACACTCCGTAATATTATAGCTCCCAGCAGATTAAAAACTCACAACCACCAACCTGTGAATTTCCTCACCACCACAGGCGCCTATAGATGCGGGCATAATCGCTGCAAATGTTGTGCAAATCTCCACCACCGTGCCAAAACTTTCACCTCTAAAACCACGGGAGAAACATTCCAGATTAAAACCTTGCTGAACTGCTCCTCCCAATACGTGGTGTATCTTCTGGATTGCCAATGTGGTCTACAATATGTGGGGAGAACCACTATGTGTCTACGGGAAAGAATCACAAAACATAGGAACAACGCCACTAATGGTTTTCTCCTCCATAGTGTCTCCCGGCATATAACTGAACAGCATGGTCAAAACTTCAATGTTATTTCAATTACCCCAATAGAAAGTATATCCAGGGACATTCCACATAGGTTTAATACCTTAAGTAAACGAGAAAATTACTGGATATACAAACTTCAAACATTGGTGCCCACAGGTCTTAATGAGATGATAGAATGCTCCCTATAAATAAGGCCATCACCTTGTCATCAGATAATTCACTCCTGCTCTTACTTTATTCTTCTGTTTTACAACTTCCCCATGCATATGCAGTTGAAACCATTATTCCCTATATGGTTTTGTATATGTTTATGCATGTGTGTAGACGGGTGTATGTGTATGTGTATATGTGTATATATGCATATGTGTATGTGTATATGTATTTGTACATGTGTTTTCATTACTACATGTTCTTATAGTACCTAGACCCATTTATATACATATATTTATTTTTAACGCCATGCACATATTTATATTTCTTAACGCCATGCACATATTTATATTTCTTAATGCTATGCACATATTTATATTTTTACTAGGTTACAAAGAGTGTTCTGATCCATTATACACCAATGGTTGATATAGGGTTTTATACCTATTATGGCCCTTAAGACACAGCATATCACTCCATATGTTATCACTACACAAGTTCCTATCAATACCACATACCTAACATGGTCCGATCATGACTAAAATAGTAATCTTGTTATCAGTTATTACCTGGTTATACTATACCATGCTGTTACACATCATAATACCACACCAGCATGTCCTCTTTTACATATCACCTTCATCTTTACCTATGACAATGTGAGTCTCCCCCTTACAATGTGATCACTATACAGGCAGTGCTTACTTCTTCTCTGCACTGATTAACAGACTAATATCCCTGTATAGTTCTCTATTAACATCTTGTCTCCCTCTCATGCCTCCTTATCCCCTAACAGTGCGATCCTCACAGGATTCACATAGCCTGAAGTGTCTAAGAGACTGTCAGTATCCCCTGACAGCACGATCCTTATATATACAGCTCACAGCCCACACTGACCAGGCAGCTAGTATCCCCTGACAGCACGATCCTTATGTATACACAGTGCTCACACAGCCCACACTGACCAGGCTGCTAGTATCCCCTGACAGCACGATCCTTATATACACAGTGCTCACACAGCCCACACTGACCAGGCTGCCAGTATCCCCTGACAGCACGATCCTTATATACACAGTGCTCACACAGCCCACACTGACCAGGCTGCCAGTATCCCCTGACAGCACGATCCTTATATACACAGTGCTCACACAGCCCACACTGACCAGGCTGCCAGTATCCCCTGACAGCACGATCCTTATATACACAGTGCTCACACAGCCCACACTGACCAGGCTGCCAGTATCCCCTGACAGCACGATCCTTATACACACAGTGCTCACACAGCCCACACTGACCAGGCTGCCAGTATCCCCTGACAGCACGATCCTTATATACACAGTGCTCACACAGCCCACACTGACCAGGCTGCCAGTATCCCCTGACAGCACGATCCTTATACACACAGTGCTCACACAGCCCACACTGACCAGGCTGCCAGTATCCCCTGACAGCACGATCCTTATATACACAGTGCTCACACAGCCCACACTGACCAGGCTGCCAGTATCCCCTGACAGCACGATCCTTATATACACAGTGCTCACACAGCCCACACTGACCAGGCTGCCAGTATCCCCTGACAGCACGATCCTTATATACACAGTGCTCACACAGCCCACACTGACCAGGCTGCCAGTATCCCCTGACAGCACGATCCTTATATACACAGTGCTCACAGCCCACACTGACCAGGCAGCCAGTATCCCCTGACAGCACGATCCTTATATACACAGTGCTCACACAGCCCACACTGACCAGGCAGCTAGTATCCCCTGACAGCACGATCCTTATATACACAGTGCTCACACAGCCCACACTGACCAGGCAGCTAGTATCCCCTGACAGCACGATCCTTATATACACAGTGCTCACAGCCCACACTGACCAGGCTGCCAGTATCCCCTGACAGCACGATCCTTATATACACAGTGCTCACACAGCCCACACTGACCAGGCTGCCAGTATCCCCTGACAGCACGATCCTTATACACACAGTGCTCACACAGCCCACACTGACCAGGCTGCCAGTATCCCCTGACAGCACGATCCTTATATACACAGTGCTCACACAGCCCACACTGACCAGGCTGCCAGTATCCCCTGACAGCACGATCCTTATACACACAGTGCTCACACAGCCCACACTGACCAGGCTGCCAGTATCCCCTGACAGCACGATCCTTATATACACAGTGCTCACACAGCCCACACTGACCAGGCTGCCAGTATCCCCTGACAGCACGATCCTTATATACACAGTGCTCACACAGCCCACACTGACCAGGCTGCCAGTATCCCCTGACAGCACGATCCTTATATACACAGTGCTCACAGCCCACACTGACCAGGCAGCCAGTATCCCCTGACAGCACGATCCTTATATACACAGTGCTCACACAGCCCACACTGACCAGGCAGCTAGTATCCCCTGACAGCACGATCCTTATATACACAGTGCTCACACAGCCCACACTGACCAGGCAGCTAGTATCCCCTGACAGCACGATCCTTATATACACAGTGCTCACAGCCCACACTGACCAGGCTGCCAGTATCCCCTGACAGCACGATCCTTATATACACAGTGCTCACACAGCCCACACTGACCAGGCAGCTAGTATCCCCTGACAGCACGATCCTTATATACACAGTGCTCACACAGCCCACACTGACCAGGCTGCCAGTATCCCCTGACAGCACGATCCTTATATACACAGTGCTCACACAGCCCACACTGACCAGGCAGCCAGTATCCCCTGACAGCACGATCCTTATATATACACAGCTCACAGCCCACACTGACCAGGCTGCCAGTATCCCCTGACAGCACGATCCTTATATACACAGTGCTCACAGCCCACACTGACCAGGCAGCCAGTATCCCCTGACAGCACGATCCTTATATACACAGTGCTCACACAGCCCACACTGACCAGGCTGCCAGTATCCCCTGACAGCACGATCCTTATATACACAGTGCTCACAGCCCACACTGACCAGGCTGCCAGTATCCCCTGACAGCACGATCCTTATATACACAGTGCTCACACAGCCCACACTGACCAGGCTGCCAGTATCCCCTGACAGCACGATCCTTATATACACAGTGCTCACACAGCCCACACTGACCAGGCTGCCAGTATCCCCTGACAGCACGATCCTTATATACACAGTGCTCACACAGCCCACACTGACCAGGCTGCCAGTATCCCCTGACAGCACGATCCTTATATACACAGTGCTCACAGCCCACACTGACCAGGCTGCCAGTATCCCCTGACAGCACGATCCTTATATACACAGTGCTCACAGCCCACACTGACCAGGCTGCCAGTATCCCCTGACAGCACGATCCTTATATACACAGTGCTCACACAGCCCACACTGACCAGGCTGCCAGTATCCCCTGACAGCACGATCCTTATATATACACAGTGCTCACAGCCCACACTGACCAGGCAGCCAGTATCCCCTGACAGCACGATCCTTATATACACAGTGCTCACAGCCCACACTGACCAGGCAGCCAGTATCCCCTGACAGCACGATCCTTATATACACAGTGCTCACACAGCCCACACTGACCAGGCAGCTAGTATCCTCTGACAGCACGATCCTTATATACACAGTGCTCACAGCCCACACTGACCAGGCTGCCAGTATCCCCTGACAGCACGATCCTTATATACACAGTGCTCACAGCCCACACTGACCAGGCTGCCAGTATCCCCTGACAGCACGATCCTTATATACACAGTGCTCACACAGCCCACACTGACCAGGCTGCCAGTATCCCCTGACAGCACGATCCTTATATACACAGTGCTCACACAGCCCACACTGACCAGGCAGCTAGTATCCCCTGACAGCACGATCCTTATATACACAGTGCTCACACAGCCCACACTGACCAGGCAGCTAGTATCCCCTGACAGCACGATCCTTATATACACAGTGCTCACACAGCCCACACTGACCAGGCTGCCAGTATCCCCTGACAGCACGATCCTTATACACACAGTGCTCACAGCCCACACTGACCAGGCAGCCAGTATCTCCTGACAGCACGATCCTTATATACACAGCTCACAGCCCACACTGACCAGGCAGCTAGTATCCCCTGACAGCACGATCCTTATATATACAGTGCTCACACAGCCCACACTGACCAGGCAGCTAGTATCCCCTGACAGCACGATCCTTATATACACAGTGCTCACAGCCCACACTGACCAGGCTGCCAGTATCCCCTGACAGCACGATCCTTATATATACACAGTGCTCACACAGCCCACACTGACCAGGCTGCCAGTATCCCCTGACAGCACGATCCTTATATACACAGTGCTCACAGCCCACACTGACCAGGCTGCCAGTATCCCCTGACAGCACGATCCTTATATACACAGTGCTCACAGCCCACACTGACCAGGCTGCCAGTATCCCCTGACAGCACGATCCTTATATACACAGTGCTCACACAGCCCACACTGACCAGGCTGCCAGTATCCCCTGACAGCACGATCCTTATATATACACAGCTCACACAGCCCACACTGACCAGGCTGCCAGTATCCCCTGACAGCACGATCCTTATATATACACAGTGCTCACAGCCCACACTGACCAGGCTGCCAGTATCCCCTGACAGCACGATCCTTATATACACAGTGCTCACAGCCCACACTGACCAGGCTGCCAGTATCCCCTGACAGCACGATCCTTATATACACAGTGCTCACAGCCCACACTGACCAGGCTGCCAGTATCCCCTGACAGCACGATCCTTATATACACAGTGCTCACACAGCCCACACTGACCAGGCTGCCAGTATCCCCTGACAGCACGATCCTTATATACACAGTGCTCACACAGCCCACACTGACCAGGCTGCCAGTATCCCCTGACAGCACGATCCTTATATACACAGTGCTCACACAGCCCACACTGACCAGGCTGCCAGTATCCCCTGACAGCACGATCCTTATATACACAGTGCTCACACAGCCCACACTGACCAGGCTGCCAGTATCCTCTGACAGCACGATCCTTATATACACAGTGCTCACACAGCCCACACTGACCAGGCAGCTAGTATCCCCTGACAGCACGATCCTTATATACACAGTGCTCTCACAGCCCACACTGACCAGGCTGCCAGTATCCCCTGACAGCACGATCCTTATATACACAGTGCTCACAGCCCACACTGACCAGGCAGCCAGTATCCCCTGACAGCACGATCCTTATATACACAGTGCTCACACAGCCCACACTGACCAGGCTGCCAGTATCCCCTGACAGCACGATCCTTATATACACAGTGCTCACACAGCCCACACTGACCAGGCTGCCAGTATCCCCTGACAGCACGATCCTTATATATACACAGCTCACACAGCCCACACTGACCAGGCTGCCAGTATCCCCTGACAGCACGATCCTTATATACACAGTGCTCACAGCCCACACTGACCAGGCTGCCAGTATCCCCTGACAGCACGATCCTTATATATACACAGCTCACACAGCCCACACTGACCAGGCTGCCAGTATCCCCTGACAGCACGATCCTTATATACACAGTGCTCACACAGCCCACACTGACCAGGCTGCCAGTATCCCCTGACAGCACGATCCTTATATATACACAGCTCACACAGCCCACACTGACCAGGCTGCCAGTATCCCCTGACAGCACGATCCTTATATACACAGTGCTCACAGCCCACACTGACCAGGCAGCTAGTATCCCCTGACAGCACGATCCTTATATATACAGTGCTCACACAGCCCACACTGACCAGGCTGCCAGTATCCCCTGACAGCACGATCCTTATATATACACAGCTCACACAGCCCACACTGACCAGGCTGCCAGTATCCCCTGACAGCACGATCCTTATATACACAGTGCTCACAGCCCACACTGACCAGGCAGCTAGTATCCCCTGACAGCACGATCCTTATATACACAGTGCTCACACAGCCCACACTGACCAGGCAGCTAGTATCCCCTGACAGCACGATCCTTATATACACAGTGCTCACACAGCCCACACTGACCAGGCTGCCAGTATCCCCTGACAGCACGATCCTTATATACACAGTGCTCACACAGCCCACACTGACCAGGCTGCCAGTATCCCCTGACAGCACGATCCTTATATATACACAGCTCACACAGCCCACACTGACCAGGCAGCTAGTATCCCCTGACAGCACGATCCTTATATACACAGTGCTCACACAGCCCACACTGACCAGGCTGCCAGTATCCCCTGACAGCGCAATCCTTATATACACGGTGCTCACAGCCCACACTGACCAGGCTGCCAGTATCCCCTGACAGCACGATCCTTATATACACAGTGCTCACAGCCCACACTGACCAGGCTGCCAGTATCCCCTGACAGCACGATCCTTATATACACAGTGCTCACACAGCCCACACTGACCAGGCTGCCAGTATCCCCTGACAGCACGATCCTTATATACACAGTGCTCACAGCCCACACTGACCAGGCTGCCAGTATCCCCTGACAGCACGATCCTTATATACACAGTGCTCACACAGCCCACACTGACCAGGCAGCCAGTATCCCCTGACAGCACGATCCTTATATATACACAGCTCACACAGCCCACACTGACCAGGCTGCTAGTATCCCCTGACAGCACGATCCTTATATATACACAGTGCTCACACAGCCCACACTGACCAGGCTGCCAGTATCCCCTGACAGCACGATCCTTATATATACACAGCTCACACAGCCCACACTGACCAGGCTGCTAGTATCCCCTGACAGCACGATCCTTATATACACAGTGCTCACAGCCCACACTGACCAGGCAGCCAGTATCCCCTGACAGCACGATCCTTATATACACAGTGCTCACACAGCCCACACTGACCAGGCTGCCAGTATCCCCTGACAGCACGATCCTTATATATACACAGCTCACACAGCCCACACTGACCAGGCTGCCAGTATCCCCTGACAGCACGATCCTTATATACACAGTGCTCACACAGCCCACACTGACCAGGCAGCTAGTATCCCCTGACAGCACGATCCTTATATACACAGTGCTCACACAGCCCACACTGACCAGGCTGCTAGTATCCCCTGACAGCACGATCCTTATATACACAGTGCTCACAGCCCACACTGACCAGGCTGCCAGTATCCCCTGACAGCACGATCCTTATATACACAGTGCTCACACAGCCCACACTGACCAGGCTGCCAGTATCCCCTGACAGCACGATCCTTATATACACAGTGCTCACAGCCCACACTGACCAGGCTGCCAGTATCCCCTGACAGCACGATCCTTATATACACAGTGCTCACACAGCCCACACTGACCAGGCTGCCAGTATCCCCTGACAGCACGATCCTTATATACACAGTGCTCACACAGCCCACACTGACCAGGCTGCCAGTATCCCCTGACAGCACGATCCTTATATACACAGTGCTCACAGCCCACACTGACCAGGCTGCCAGTATCCCCTGACAGCACGATCCTTATATACACAGTGCTCACAGCCCACACTGACCAGGCTGCCAGTATCCTCTGACAGCACGATCCTTATATACACAGTGCTCACACAGCCCACACTGACCAGGCAGCTAGTATCCCCTGACAGCACGATCCTTATATACACAGTGCTCACAGCCCACACTGACCAGGCTGCCAGTATCCCCTGACAGCACGATCCTTATATATACACAGTGCTCACACAGCCCACACTGACCAGGCTGCCAGTATCCCCTGACAGCACGATCCTTATATACACAGTGCTCACAGCCCACACTGACCAGGCAGCTAGTATCCCCTGACAGCACGATCCTTATATACACAGTGCTCACACAGCCCACACTGACCAGGCTGCCAGTATCCCCTGACAGCACGATCCTTATATACACAGTGCTCACACAGCCCACACTGACCAGGCTGCCAGTATCCCCTGACAGCACTATTTGCATATAGATAATAATCGCACAGCTTACACTGAATAGGAGCCTGTCAGTGTCCTCTGCCAGTACGATCCTCACAGCCTTCACAAGTAAGGAGAAACCACATTCAGAGCTGATTGGTAGAGAGCTGACCATGTGACCTCCTAGCATAGCAACGCGTCCAGGGCAACCAGCCCGTCTTCAGAGCTCACTGCTATTGACGTGCTTCTCACACAGGAAGTGCCTTGGTTACACTGTTCACATGCTGCGGCTGACCGCTTCCGGCCCACTGCGATTCTCCAGCAGTTGCTAGTCATGGTCCAACACATAACCTGACCTTATATTACCACAATTTGTAATTGTATTGCTTCCTAATGTATATTCATACTGTATATTATATGTAAGTGCTGTTTCTGTTCCTGTACTTTGATTTTCAAGTTTGGATTGTTACTCCTCCCATGTGTTTTTGGCGCCCATTTTTGGGCTATATAAACCTGCTATTGTTGTACTGTCCTTATCCTGATCTGAGGAAGGGAGGGATCCTCCCGAAAAGCGTAATCTTGTCCATTTTATTGTTTTTTAAATAAAATGTCCTGCTGAGGACTTTCCTATTACCTTTGGCATCCACCTCATCTGTCTACAAGAGTCTGCAGCGCCATACCTGAGGGTTTTTTCCTGTTCTACTTCTAATATTGACTCCCAGGACAACTTGTTTCCTCCTGCAACCCATCGGCATAGCAGCGACTCGTACTACAGTACCCAGATTATATCGTGGGTGATATGCTTTTTTGCATAGATCTCAAGGTGAGCGGCCATCTATAAGCCCCGTGGGGTTGCCCCCCCCCACCCACCACCCGATCTATTGAGGGTAAATACACGAGGCGCCGTCCGTAGGTCCTTTCTTTTCTTTTCTCTACAGATCCCACTAGAGATGGTGGGAACTTATGTTAATGACAAAGGTGATATAAGCTTGAACGATTTGAAATAAAGCCAGTGGACGGCACACAGAACGCTAAAGCACAATGGCTCTGTCTGATTTATTTCTCTATGCTTCGGTATATACATTCTGTACAAGAACGATGAATTAATCCAGGACAGATGTCGCCCAATGTCATGGGGCTGGATTATAGGCCTCATGTGCAGGTCAAGTCGCAATACCCAGACTAGACGATTGAACAAAGGCGGACGTAGATGGGATTCAACTCCAGGCGTACGGTAGGACATACTTATACCTAGCCAAAAACACCCATGTCTCCCCTTTGTTTTGTCATGCTTATCTAGCTGACTTGCATGTGACCTAATAGAGAAAGACAGATAAATTCTCGTCCAGCCAATTACCCATGTATAAGATATCATAATGTATCTATCTTACTGCCCGAGTGTGTATGAAGAGTGTGTGAGTGAATAAGTGGAATTGGGACTGTTCATTGGGGAGTTGAGTTGCGGAGTACGTTGTCATAAATAAGCATTGGGATGTTAAGGTATCATCAGAATGTTAAGGACAGAGTCATAAATAGATAAGTGATCTAGGACGGATATGGTGCTGGTTGCCTGGTATAACGTCATAATTAGAGCTTATTTAGAACTGGGGGTACAAGGGATTTTCCCGGTAGTAGCAGACTTCTGGAACTTGTCCCATTATAACTGATTGAATATGTGATATGTGTCTTGTCTTGTCTTACTGTGTCCATGGATTATTGTCAAATTAGCTAATTCAGACGAAGAGGGGGAAATAACTTCCCTTCTAATACTAGATCTAATGTATTAGTGTTTTAAAGATATCTCCTAAAAGTAAGGGTTTTTTGAGAGGGCTTTAGTTTGCAACAGCTGGGGACACCCTAGAGCTTGTTGGTTTCTGGTTTTTAGGAGACAGAGGGGGCTATAGCTGCAAGGGGGGCTGAAGAGAACTGCAGGGCTTTGGAATGTGCAGAAGTAATCTGATCTCATTGATAGAATTGCATATGGAGAGGAAGTGGGGGAAGGGAATTACACAGAGTTGTATAGAAAGAAAATTGAGTTTTGATTGAAAGCATGTGGTGAGTTCAAAATGGAATTGATAAATTATAGATATTAAGGCAGTTGCAAGTTTGAAATATATTGATGGTTGCTAGGAACCAAGAAGGTTTATATATATGGAGCTAAGAATCCCTTATGGAGTGACACCCTAATACTAATCCCTAAAGTTATAACCCAGATCTTACCTTTCTTCATTCCATGCTTTTTTCTCTCTTTCTTTCTCTCTCTCTTTCCATGAGGCTGCTAGTCTCTGCCACATGCTTATTCTGTATGGGGGCAGCCATGTTACACTCCCAGAAGTGAAGTTCCTCCCCCAGCAGCCATTTTGGCTTCTACAATTAGTTCTCACCTCCACTCCCCTGCAGCCATTTTTTAACACATCTAGTCAATCGAAACATATATGATAAATTAGGAATACACGAAGTATGACCAGTGAATGGATTTAGGTGAAACTGTGTATGTACTTGATTATGTCATAATGAAACTACTTGATGTTATTTTATTAATCTCAAGTTTGTTTTCGCAGGAGTGCAAGATGGATAAAAAAAAAAAAAATTTTATAAGGAAATGCAATTAACTGTCTGATTATATTATAGGAGTAACGGGAGAAGTTTGGCCAAGGAGAATAAAATAAAATTTAAAATAAATGAAAAAGTGATCACTGTTTAATTGAATATTACTTTAAAGGGTAGCTCCCACCATCCTATTTTTTTTTCTGTCCTTGCCTATTGCCAATCTATCCCTAACACCCTCCCTGCTTTTAATTTTTATTTTACTATATTAAAAATGCTTTTTGTCTGCCTGGCAGTGTGCTCACTACCAGGCAGACTTCCCCAGCAGGCACCACGTCACTGATGCCTGCTGGGGGGGACTTCCGCCCTTAGTTCATCTACACAGGGTGCCTCCAGCTGTTTCATCACTACAACTCCCAGCTTGCCCTGACATCTATTGGCTGTCAGGGCATGCTGGGAGTTGTAGTATTGAAACAGCTGGAGGCACCCTGTGTAGATAAACTATTAGTTACATGTAGCGCTAGCCCGTCCCCTCCGTCTCCCTCCCTCCCCCCCGCGTCATACCCCGTTCCCTCCATCACAACACCGAAACCCCCCCCATTACACTTACTGCATAGTCCAGCAGCGGGCGTGCAGGGACGGCGGCGATGAGGCGGAGGCGGCCAAGTGCGGGAGAAGTGGCCTCCCAGCCAGTGGCCGGGGAGCCAATGCGCTCGCTCCCTGCCTGTCTGATTGACAGGCAGGGAGCGAGCGCAGGCTGAATGAAAAAGGACCGATGCCCGGCCTCGGCCCTTTTTCAGGCGTGACGTCACGCCAGGCTGCAGCCGGCCACTAGGAGGGAGACCCCTAGTGGCCGGTTTTCAAATGTAAATTAAACAATTTTAATTTAAAAATAAAAATAAAAGTATATTAGAGATATGTTGTAGTACATAAGTACTACAACATCTCAAAAAATAAAGTTGGTGACAGTGCCCATTTAAGAGTTTAAAATCAGCTAATGATTTAGTGATTATAAATAATGAGCATTGAAGATTATTTTTTCCCAATTTTTGAAAGAGCTCTGTATATATTTTTATTCTTTTACATTTTATTTTTGGTGAGAATGTGGGGCCTGTCTGGGTGTGTTGTATGTTGAGTATTTGTAAATGTTGGTATTGTTACATGTTACATGTGTATGGTATGTCTCCATGTAGGCACTGATTGCTCAAGAATTTTTGAGGAATGAACAAACTGAAAGACAAAAAGCCAGACTCAAAGGGGTGGTGACCAGTGACATAGAGGAGTGGGAGGAGAAAGGCGGGACTTATAGGAAGATTGACAGAACAGCCTTGGTCTAATGAAACACAGTCAAATTAAATTGAAGGAACTACAAGTCTACTGTTTAAACTTGAATGTGTTATAGTACTTGCATACACAACGTGATATACCGTATATACTCGAGTATAAGCCGACCCGAATATAAGCCGAGGCTCCTAATTTCACCCCAAAATCCCAGGAAACGTTATTGACTCGAGTATAAGCCTAGGGTGGGAAATACATCATCCCCCCTGTCATCATCCAGACCCTCATCATCATCACCCTGTCATCATCAACGCCTGTCATCATTCCCCCTTCCTCATCCCCTTGTCATCATCCCACACCCCCCCTTCATCATCCCCTTGTCATCATCCCACACCCCCCCTTCATCATCCCCTTGTCATCATCCCCACCCCCCTTCATCATCCCCTTGTCATCATCCTCTTGTGAACTATCCGCCCTCAGTGGTCTTCAACCTGCGGACCTCCAGAGGTTTCAAAACTACAACTCCCAGCAAGCCCGGACAGCCTCTGCTGGGAGTTGTAGTTTTGAAACCTCTGGAGGTCCGCAGGTTGAAGACCACTGCGGCCTTCGACATCATCCAGCCCCCTCTCACCCCCTTTAGTTCTGTACAGTACTCGCCTCCGCTCAGCGCTGGTCCGGTGCTGAAGAACTGTCCGGTGAGGAGGTCGTCCGGTGGGATACTGGTTCCGGGCTGCCCGGGCTTGCTGGGAGTTGTAGTTTTGAAACCTCTGGAGGTCCGCAGGTTGAAGACCACTGAGAGTGGAGAGTTCACTCGAGTATAAGCCGAGGGGGGTGTTTTCAGCACGAAAAATCGTGCTGAAAAACTCGGCTTATACTCGAGTATATACGGTACCTATACATTCTACATTATATTTAATTGAAGAACATCAATTTTAAGTGGATAACTTTATAATGATATTTAGCGTAATATGAAGATGCTGATTGTCTTAAACTTATAAAAAAAAATAAAAAATTCAAGAGCCATGATAGGATATCGGAGAATCCATGGTTAATGCTGAGTCATAAATGTAAGTTTGTTCCAAGTAATGTAAAGATGTAATACATAAGACAGGATATATGGTGACCACACGCAGAATGAAGTTCTACTGCAATAAACCACTCGATCTGAGCTGGTGGTTCAGAGAAGTAGGGTTGAAGGTATTCACTGAGATGTGTAAGATATCTAAAGGTATGACACAATGAGTACGGGTACATTTTAATTATCGCCCACAAGTATGGGCCTATTGACGTAAGAGTGTTCTTGAATCCCTGAGCGAACCAATCTGTAGTTTGTAATTCAAGTGTTCAAAGTCCTAGAGCGGCCAGAGAAAGCGGCCATCGTAAAGATCAGAGACACATGAAGGAAACATCCCCAGAAGCCAAGGGGACTGAATGGTGAAGGAGGCTGCCAAGGCTGCAGCGCTCCTGTTCCCCCACAATGATGGTACAAAGTGTACAGGTGGATGGGCAATGTGGAATTCTCTGGTTAGGTCTCTTGCAGGAAACAGCTATGCAGGCTGAGAGAGACCAATGGAAAAAGAAAGAGGTGGTACAGGGCAAAGACGGCATCCGGAAAGAGTTGGTAAAAAAATGTATGTTCCAGCAGTCTTGTACCCCATGGTAACATATATGACCCCATACACTAAGCAACGGGGAGCTATGTGCATAGTAATGTCAGTACATTGGGTCGCCTCAGGATTCAACAATGCAGAAAGAAGGTTTGTACAGACATCATCATTTACATCTGACATATGACCTAGGTAAAAACAATAAAGGTACCTGACCAACACGCTCCATAAACATCTTACCTGTTTCAGAGAATATGAGTAGACTTCATCCAACTGCCTGGGGTAGGTCAATATCAGTATCACCTAGTCTAATTGTACTGATCCCTAACCATAGATACAGTAAAGTATACAATTAAGAACCTTTTGTGAAACTGTACCTAGTTCAGATTCTGTAATTGACACCCATTTCTTCAAAACCTATGCAGGAAATAAGTGAGGAAAGAGAAGATTGCATATGATGATCCCGTATAGATGTATCTCTGATAACTGTTAAATCTATGTCTGTGCATAACCATGGTTGTTCCAAAGGGAAAGATAATCACAACGGATTGTTAGGAGGGGACGTATGAGGAGAATCAGTAGGTGAACATGTACAGATAGCGGGGTGCAACAAGTATTT
This sequence comes from Hyla sarda, assembly GCF_029499605.1. NCBI lineage: Eukaryota > Metazoa > Chordata > Amphibia > Anura > Hylidae > Hyla > Hyla sarda. Next base: position 46,014,650 of record NC_079194.1, on the reverse strand, counting down.
CAGTGAGTAATAATGTTATAAAGGAAAGGAATACTTGGTGTAAGATTATAGAAAGGATAGACCTAGCTAGCGGGATGAGTAAATGGTAACTATCGTAAAGTATGGGATATTTGGGGGATATGAAGTTTAGAGTTAAATTAGAAAGGAATTAAACTGGGGAGTACACATTAGTCAAGACACGTCTGCCTATACACACTTCCATTACCGAACCAGCAAAAGAAATCTAAACCACACTTTAGAGGAAAACGTGCAGCCCCTGCTGGGAGTTTTGATCCCTTTGTGTATATTGATGTTAAAGGAGTCCTAAGGGTGGCCCCAGATGAGTTTTATAGCTAAAGGTCAAATAAAAAGACGGAGTTGAGTCAATAATATCCCAGATTTCCATAAGTAAAATTAATTATATCTATTATAACCAACTAAGATTAATACATTTCTTTGTAAATGTTCTTCAAGTTTAGACCAAACAACTAAGAGTCCCATCCGCTATAATATTCCAAAATGGTACGGCATTAGATATGATGTATGGTGTAAAAGGAAAAAGGGGGGTATACTAGATGTTTGGGAGACTTGTTGCATATATATCTCAGCCAATATAGAACCAGTAAAATAACCATACTTATAATTCTAACAATCTTGCTTTGTTGTGTGTTGTGTTTTGCCTTGCCTAAAGAAGAAGAAGTGTGAGACGACTGCCACGCCAGTGATGACAAATGTGGACTTTGAGATTACAGATGAAGCCTATACCCCATTACTGAGCTTCAATGCCATCTATAACACTAGTGACCCATAGGGACAGCATCTGACTCCATATGTGTAAAGTCTGAGGCTAAGGGGGTCCATGGATAAGCCATGGGTCGTCTATAGTACAGTGAAACGTTCGAGAAAACACATTTGGGCAGATGAGTTAGGATGATGGAAATTAGGGAAAGGTAGAATAATAATTTTTTAGGGGGGACTGTAATAGATGTTTCTATGGTTTCCTTCCATGTAAAAAAATTATTCATTTAGGGGGCCCCTTCCCCATCTGCCCCTCCCCTCTCTGCTCACTACATCGCTCCCACCATCCTGGCCCCCGCCATCGTGTGAAGACTGAACAAAAGAGACTTGTGAAACAGTTACAGGAAGTTGAGAGACACGAGGACAAGGCACATCCCCCATGCTATTTGCCCACTCCCTATATGCTAGAACATCCCACTAGAGAGGGTGGGAACTTATGTTAATGACAAAGGTGACATAAGCTTGCACAATTCGAAATAAAGCCAGTGGTCAGCACACAGAACGCTAAAGCACAATGGCTCTGTCTGATTTATTTCTCTATGCTTCAGTATATACATTCTGTACAAGAACGATGAATTAATCCAGGACAACGGCACTTGTGAGAAAATATATTGAATATAGATACCACTAGAAGATGAATTAGTCTCTAGCAAGCTACAAGATAAAAAGAGTAATGAGAACTGGTTAAGGAGAACTTTGAGTCCAGGTAACCATCAATGAAATTCTTGTAATTGGTTTGAAATGTTACTTACGGAGAGAAATGTCAGTATTGGAGGTACAACCGTGTATTTCCAGGATGCTATGTGTTGTGAAAGTAATTTTGTAGTGTATGCAATTATCAGTGAATGCAAAAGGTTTCATATAGGTTGTACCATTCACGCACTACATATTAGATTTAGAGAACATGCTACTTCATTGAGAACAGGGAAGGGATCCCCTAGACTGATAACCCATATGAGAGAATGCCACGGTGCCGATTGCAAAAATATGCGGATTTTAGGGCTAGAAAAAGTTGTGAGACTAGGTGAGTGGGGGGAGGATAATAAAGCAAAGAAAGCAGACAGTGGGATGGATAGGTTAGAGAGGGGTCAGGACATAATGGTGGGTGGAGAGGGTCCTGTGGGGGGAGGTTAAGAGCAGTGGATAAGGAGATCCATGGGTTACAAACCATCCGTGAAAATAAATGTAGCCCGAAAAACTGTAACCCCAATAATTCAAAAAATTCCATTAGCCCCAATAACTCAATAACTACAATAGGCCCCATTAACTCAAAAAATACCATTAGCCCCAATAACTTAAATAGTACAATTAGCCCTTATAACTCAAATAATAACATTAACCCCAATAACTCAGAAAATCTCATTAGTGAGACTATATGTGTAAAACTTAATGGAAATATGAAGTGTATGTTCACAAATGCCAGAAGCCTAGCAAATAAAATGGGGAAGCTTGAGGCCTTGATACTGGAGGAACATATTGATATAGTTGAGGTCACTGAGACATGGCTGGACTCCTCGCATGACTGGGCTGTTAATCTGCAGGGGTTTACATTGTTTTGCAAGGATAGAATGAACAGAAAAGGTGGTGGAGTCTGTCTGTATGTTAGAAGTGGTATGAAAGTCAGTGTGAATGATGCCATAGTGTGTGATGATTCTGAGGATGTGGAATCATTGTGGGTAGAATTACAAAAGGAGGGAAATACTGAAAAAATTGTATTTGGTGTAATCTACAGACCCCCTAATATCACTGAAGAGATAGAAGGTTGGCTGCATAAACAAATAGAGAGGGCTGCCCGGGCAGGTACAGTGGTAATAATAATAATTTTAACTATCCAGATATAGATTGGGGTCGGGGCTGGCTAAAACTACAAAGGGGAGAAAATTCCTAAATTTATTGCAGGATAATTTTATGGGCCAGTTTGTGGAGGACCCAACAAGAAGTGATGCCTTGTTGGATCTGATCATTTCCAACAACGCAGAGCTGGTTGGTAATGTAACTGTGCGGGAAAACCTTGGTAATAGCGACCACAATATAGTTACTTTTGACTTAAAATGTAGAAAACAAAGACAGACGGGGAAGGCAAAAACATATAACTTTAAAAAGGCAAATTTCCCTGGGCTGAGGGCTGCACTACAGGACATAGACTGGTGGGAAGTTTGTTCTCAAATACTGATACAGAAGGTAAATGGGAAATTTTTAAATCAACTCTAAATAACTATACAGCTAAATATATACCAAAGGGAAACAAATATAAACGATTAAAACTAAAGGATGTTAAAAGAGCAATAAACAACAAAAAATAGCCTTCAAAAAATACAAATCTGAGGGGTCAGCTATAACATTTAAACAGTACAAAGAGCTTAATAAAATCTGTAAAAATGGAATAAAAACAGCAAAAATTCAAAATGAGAGACAGATGGCCAAAGAAAGCAAAACTAATCCTAAATATTTTTTAGATATATAAATGCAAAAAAAAAAAAAACAAGGAAAGAGCATGTAGGACCCCTTAATAATGATAATGGGGAGGTTGTCACGGGCGATCAAGAGAAGGCGGAGCTACTGAATGGGTTCTTTAGTTCTGTATATACTATGGAAGAAGGAGGAGCTGACATTGGACAGGTCAGTGCTGGTAACACATCATGTAATGTACTGAACTGGCTTAATGTAGAAATGGTACAAGGTAAGTTAAGTAAAGTAAATGTAAGCAAATCTCCAGGACCGGATGGACTACACCCAAGAGTTCTTAGAGAGGTAAGTTCAGTAATATCTGTACCCTTGTTCATGATATTTAGAGATTCTCTGGTGTCTGGTATTGTGCCAAGGGACTGGCGCAAGGCGAATGTGGTACCAATCTTCAAGAAGGGCTCTAGGTCTTCGCCAGGCAATTATAGACCGGTAAGTTTAACGTGCATTGTGGTAAATTGTTTGAAGGACTTATACGGGATTACATACAGGAATACATAGGGGATAATTGTATTATAAGTGATAGTCAGCATGGGTTTACTAAGGATAGAAGTTGCCAAACCAATCTAATTTGCTTTTATGAATATGTGAGTAGAAGCCTTGACAGAGGAATAGCTGTGGATATAGTGTTTCGGGATTTTGCTAAAGCATTTGATACTGTCCCTCATAGACGTCTGACAGGTAAGTTAAGGTCTTTGGGCTTGGAAACTTTAGTTTGTAACTGGATTTAACACTGGCTCATGGATCGTACCCAGAGAGTGGTGGTCAATGATTTGTACTCTGATTGGTCCCCGGTTATTAGTGGTGTGCCCCAAGGTTCAGTACTGGGCCCACTGTTGTTTAATTTATTTATCAATGATATAGAGGATGGCATTAATAGCTCTGTTTCTATCTTTGCAGATGACACCAAGCTTTGTAGCACGGTACAGTCTATAGAGGATGTGCATAGGTTACAAGATGACTTGGATAGACTAAGTGTCTGGGCATCCACTTGGCAAACGAGGTTTAATGTGGATAAATGTAAAGTTATGCATCTGGGTACTAATAACATGTATGCGTCGTATGTCTTAGGGGGCATTAAACTGGCAGAGTAACTGGTAGAGAAGGATCTGGGTGTACTTGTAGATCACAGACTTCAGAATAGCATGCAATGTCAGGCTGCTGCTTCCAAAGCCGGCAGGATATTGTCATGTATCAAAAGAGGCATGGACTCAAGGGACAGGGACATAATACTCCCCCTTTATAAAGCATTGGTACGGCCTCACCTGGAATATGCTGTTCAGTTTTGGTCGCCTGTCCATAAAAGGGACACTGCGGAGCTGGAAAGGGTGCAGAGACGCGCAACTAAACTGATATGGGGCATGGAACATCTTAGTTATGAGGAGCGATTAAAGGAGTTACAATTGTTTAGTCTTGAGAAGAGACGTTTAAGGGGGATATGATAAATGTATATAAGTATATAAATGGCCCATACAAAAAAATATGGAGAAAAACTGTTCCAGGTTAAACCCCCCCCCCCCCCCCAAAGGACGAGGGGGCACTCCCTTCATCTGGAGAAGAAAAGGTTTAGTCTAAAGGGGCGACACGCCTTCTTTACCATAAGGAAAGGAACTGGTCACAGCAGGAACAATTAATAGCTTTAAAACAGGGTTAGATACATTCCTGGAACAAAATAACATTAATGCTAAAGCAGAATTATAAAACTACATCCCTTCCCCTTATCCCCTTACACCCTTCCCTTCAATTCCCTGGTTGAACTTGATGGACGTATGTCTTTTTTCAACCATACTAACTATGAAGGCAAAAGGTAAACATAAAGCATTGCTACAGCAGGAAGCGCTTTGGATACTGAAAATAGACGCACAGGGTAATTTAGGTCTGAATGACTCCTTAGACATGAGCGTCTTTATATACTTTGGACATCGTTCTCACCCCCTTGTCCTTTATGTTTCTCATATAATCGTTACTCTTCGGTGCTGTGTAAGTCACTATTTGATATTTAGAACTGATCTTCACCTTGTTTTAGTGGTATTTCCTCTGCTATTGTAATGATCTAATGCATGTAGCCAGGTTTATTACACCCACTCCCCCATGACCTCAGAGGTTTTCAGATATTTACCTGACCTCCTGTTCTGGAGGAGGCGTGTCTGATGAAGCGCTGTGTGGGGCGCGCAATAGCTATCACTATCATGGCTCTTGTATGACTGCTGTCCGGCGCCCTAACAAATTGTTTTTAATGCACTTGAAATAAAGGAGAAACCTTTGCACCGTCCAGTATTGTGAGTGCCTCCTTATTTCTTTCTTCTTTGGTTATTCATGAAACATATAGTTGTTGCATACTCCGGCATTCTATAATAGGGCAGGAAAGTTAAAATCATTAGTAAGTTTAACCGTTAACTTATTTAGGACTAGCTGAGTACCTGCCGTTGCCCGGTTTTTCCTTCCTAATCCTTGTTGGGGAGGAACATAAACAAAGGGCAAGCTTTTGACTTCATATCCCGTCCTCATATATTGTTGTCATATCCCGACCTCCTATCCCGTCATCATATCCCAACCTCCTATCCCGACCTCCTATCCCGTCCTCCTATCTCAACCTCCTTTCCCGTCCTCCTTTGCTGTCCTCCTATCTCGACTTCCTTTCCCGTCCTCTTTTCCCGTCCTCCTATCCCGTCCTCCTATCCCGTCATCCTAATCCCGTCCTCCTATCTCTACCTCCTATCCCGACTTCCTATCACGACCTCCTATCCTGTCCTCCTATCCCGACCTCCTATCCTGTCCTCCTATCTCAACCTCCTATCCCGGTCCTCTTTGTCACGATGCCGGCTGGCAGAAGGTGGATCCTCTGTGCCAGAGAGGGGTTGGCGTGGACCGTGCTAGTGGACCGGTTCTAAGTCACTACTGGTGTTCACCAGAGCCCGCCGCAAAGCGGGATGGTCTTACTGCGGCGGTAGTGACCAGGTCGTATCCACTAGCAACGGCTCAACCTCTCTGACTGCTGAAGATAGGCGCGGTACAAGGGGGTAGACAGAAGCAAGGTCGGACGTAGCAGAAGGTCGGGGCAGGCAGCAAGAATCGTAGTCAATAAGGCAATAGCAGGAGGTCAAGTACACAGTATGGACAAACACAGTAACGCTTTCACTAGGCTCTAAGGCAACAAGATCCGGCAGGGGAGTGCAGGGGCAGTGATCAGATATAGTCTGGGAGCAGGTGGAAGCCAATTAAGCTAATTGGGCCAGGCACCAATCATTGGTGCACTGGCCCTTTAAGTCTCAGGGAGCTGGCGCGCGCGCGCCCTAGAGAGCGGAGCCGCGCGCGCCAGCACATGACAGCAGGGGACCGGGACGGGTAAGTGACCTGGGATGCGATTCGCGAGCGGGCGCGTCCCGCTGTGCGAATCGCATCCCCGACGGCCATGACAGTGCAGCGCTCCCGGTCAGCGGGACCGACCGGGGCGCTGCGGAGAGAGAGACGCCGTAAGCGCTCCGGGGAGGAGCGGGGACCCGGAGCGCTAGGCGTAACAGTACCCCCCCCCCTTAGGTCTCCCCTTCTCTTTGTCCGGTAACTGCCTCCCCTGGGATGAGGACACCGGGAAAGAATGGAGGGTTTCCTCAACGGCAGGCAGTACAGCAGGAGTGGGAATGGGGAGGGAGGGCAGAGGGCGAGGCCTGGCACGGGGCAGTGTGACACCAGGACGGGGGCCATGAGGAGGCACCGAGGCTTGCCTGACAGGACTGGGAGGGGGGGAGAGGCACTTCTTATGGCCGGCAGAGTCCATAAAGACCTTAGGGAGACCGGTTACAGGGGGAACCACAGGGTCACGGCAGGGAGTACTGGGAACCGGTTTAAGGCAGTCCTTGAAACAAGAGGTACCCCAGCTCTTGATCTCCCCTGTGGACCAATCCAGGGTTGGGGAATGGTGTTGAAGCCAGGGTAGTCCAAGGAGAATTTCGGAAGTGCAATTGGAGAGGACCAAAAACTCAATTTTTTCGTGATGAGGTCCGATGCACATTAGGAGGGGCTCCGTGCGGTAATGCACGGTGCAATCCAACCTGACTCCGTTGACCGCGGAAATGTAGAGTGGCTTGACGAGACGGGTCACCGGGATGCGGAATTTATTCACCAAGGAATCCAGAATAAAATTCCCAGAGGCACCGGAGTCCAAGCAGGCCACGGCTGAGAGGGAAGAGTTGGCTGAAGGAGAAATCCGTACGGGCACCGTGAGACGTGGAGAAGCCGACTTAGCATCAAGAGACGCCACCCCCACGAGAGCTGGGTGCGAGCGTGTTTCCCAGACGTGGAGGACGGATAGGGCAATCCACCAAGAAATGTTCGGTACTGGCACAGTACAGACAAAGATTCTCTTCCCTACGGCGATTCCTCTCTTCCTGGGTCAGGCGAGACCGATCCACTTGCATGGCCTCCTCGGCGGGAGGCCTAGGCGTAGATTGCAATGGAGACTGTGGGAGAGGTGTCCAGAGATCTAAGTCTTTTTCCTGGCGGAGCTCTTGATGTCTCTCAGAAAAACGCATGTCAATGCGAGTGGCTAGATGAATGAGTTCATGCAGGTTAGCAGGAGTTTCTCGTGCGGCCAGAACATCTTTAATGTTGCTGGATAGGCCTTTTTTAAAGGTCGCGCAGAGGGCCTCATTATTCCAGGATAGTTCAGAAGCAAGAGTACGGAATTGTATGGCGTACTCGCCAACGGAAGAATTACCCTGGACCAGGTTCAGCAGGGCAGTCTCAGCAGAAGAGGCTCGGGCAGGTTCCTCAAAGACACTTCGAATTTCCGAGAAGAAGGAGTGTACAGAGGCAGTGACGGGGTCATTGCGGTCCCAGAGCGGTGTGGCCCAAGACAGAGCTTTCCCAGACAGAAGGCTGACTACGAAAGCCACCTTAGACCTTTCAGTAGGAAACTGGTCCGACATCATCTCCAAGTGCAGGGAACATTGTGAAAGAAAGCCACGGCAAAACTTAGAGTCCCCATCAAATTTGTCCGGCAGGGACAAGCGGAGGCTAGGAGTGGCCACTCGCTGCGGAAGAGGTGCAGGAGCTGGCGGAGGAGATGGTTGTTGCTGCTGTAGCTGAGACTGAAATTGCTGTAGCTGTGACTGAAGCTGCTGTAGCTGCGACTGGAGTTGCTGTGTCATGGTGGTCAAGTACGACAGCTGGTGATCTTGTTGGGCGATCTGTCGGGCTTGCTGGGCGACCAGTGTAGTGAGGTCGGCGACAACAGGCAGAGGAACTTCAGCGGGATCCATGGCCGGATCTACTGTCACGATGCCGGCTGGCAGAAGGTGGATCCTCTGTGCCAGAGAGGGATTGGCGTGGACCGTGCTAGTGGACCGGTTCTAAGTCACTACTGGTGTTCACCAGAGCCCGGCGCAAAGCGGGATGGTCTTGCTGCGGCGGTAGTGACCAGGTCGTATCCACTAGCAACGGCTCAACCTCTCTGACTGCTGAAGATAGGCGCGGTACAAGGGGGTAGACAGAAGCAAGGTCGGACGTAGCAGAAGGTCGGGGCAGGCAGCAAGAATCGTAGTCAATAAGGCAATAGCAGGAGGTCAAGTACACAGTATGGACAAACACAGTAACGCTTTCACTAGGCTCTAAGGCAACAAGATCCGGCAGGGGAGTGCAGGGGCAGTGATCAGATATAGTCTGGGAGCAGGTGGAAGCCAATTAAGCTAATTGGGCCAGGCACCAATCATTGGTGCACTGGCCCTTTAAGTCTCAGGGAGCTGGCGCGCGCGCGCCCTAGAGAGCGGAGCCGCGCGCGCCAGCACATGACAGCAGGGGACCGGGACGGGTAAGTGACCTGGGATGCGATTCGCGAGCGGGCACGTCCCGCTGTGCGAATCGCATCCCCGACGGCCATGACAGTGCAGCGCTCCCGGTCAGCGGGACCGACCGGGGCGCTGCGGAGAGAGAGACGCCGTAAGCGCTCCGGGGAGGAGCGGGGACCCGGAGTGCTAGGCGTAACACTCCTATCCCGATCCTCCTATCCCAACCTCCTATCCCGACCCGTAATATGTGTACCAGTTATTGAAATATCTCAAGCCGTACGGAAGTTATGTGGGAACATACATTTCCCATTGATTTGCATGGGACTTTAAACAAAAACCCCGACCCTCACAAATGGGGGTAGTTAAGGGTTAAATTAACTATCCTATATTTTAAGTGGACATATAAGTAACATGTGACCAAGTATTATCAAAATATCTCAAGCCGTTTGGAAGTTATGCAGTAACATATATTTCCCACTGTTCACACTGGTGTGGTGCTGTGCGGCGTCCGTTGCTGCCGTGGCGCCGTGTCTGCGGGGAGGTGCGACCCATGTATTGGTTTGAGTGGCATTGGGGCCGCTCTGCCAGTGGGTCGTTTCCCCCCCCGTGGGCACTGGTGTTGCGGCGTTGGTGGTCGCCGCCCAGTGCTACGCCATTTTATGCTAGGGACGTTAGGGACCCACTCTAAATAGGTGGCCTTGACGTGGCGAGTGGGCTTGTACTTTTTGATCAAAAATGTATACTAACAACCTGTTAGTTTTTGATATTATGCTGAGAAGCAATCAGATCATTATACAAGATTGTAGATGTGCACCATGTCTGTTTTCTACCCGAATTAACATATATTTCCCATTGACTTGTATGGGACTTGAAACATAAACCCCGCCCCTGGCAAATGGGGGTGAGTAAGGGTTAGATCACCTATCCTATGTTTGTTGTTGACATATAAGTAACAAATGTGCCAAGTTTCATGTTAATATCTTTAGCCGTTTGGACGTGATGCTGGAACATACACACATACATACATACACACACACAAACACACACGTTGAGTGTTATATATATATATATATATATATATATATATATATTTATCTGAAATAACAAGAGACAATCAATATCTCCATATGTAAAATGTTAGTGTGGCACAATAAAGTTGGTGGTACGTGTACCTCTCACCCAGCAAGTTTGGAATATACAGCGGCAGGCTGTGTCTGTAAACCTCGTGAATTGTAGGAGACGATGCTGCAAAAGTCCTGATAACAGGGGCAAAGACCACAACTCTAAGCTGCTGGTGCTCCGATGACAGGGAGCAGAGACTTCAACTCAGGGCCACAAGGTCCAGGTACAGAGCGCAGCCACGGCTCAGCAGATGGTGAAATCGATCCCCGTGTTACCCGATGGTGAGGGCAAACAATGCAACTGCCGGACTGGATGGTCCAGGACACTCGTATGTCAGCGTCTGATGTAAGGCTCCTGGTCGAGCTAGGTGAGTAAAGGTGGAAAACAAACCCAAAGCAATGCCAGAATGGCGAAGTAGAATATCCAAAATAGAAATCTTTCTAGTCTATAGTGGTATATGAGATGCACAATGCATTAAACGCGTTTTAGGGTACTGGGACAATTACCACATGACCCCTTCTTCAGTAGTTGAAGGGGTGTCTTTAATTTTTAAAAAGGTCTCTGCATATAAAAGAAGCAATCTAATTGGTTGTTATGGGCAACTGCTCCACTTTCCCTCTGCATAGGTTTTGATAAATCCCCCCCCCCCCCACGTTCCTGCCTCCGTTAATCTATCTGTTGGCATCCCGCCAAAAATGAAATGCTGACGTACCCATTCACCTAGTGACTCCGTTCAGGACATATGCGATATTTAAAAAGTGCAAAAGCCCCAGTTATGAGTCCACTTAAAACAGCTGCCTTGTCCCAAACTGAGTCACTAGGGGATTTCATTTGCACCTAGAAGTGAATGGGGTCCTCTTCTCCCATTATCAGTATATATCAGCATCCGTTTTCCCCAGGATGCCAAAGAATACGATTAACCGGAGGCAGGAACGCAGTGTGGACATACCCATCCTGCCAAAAACGTAACCACCCGAAGGTATACCACTGGATCCTGGGCTAGGCACAACGGCAATGAAGACACCAAGCCAAGTTACAGACAAAGGTAGCTTTACTGAGGGTAGACAATTGTTACATTCTATACAGTTATGCCAGGGCCCAAGGAGTTGACCAGTGACACAAAGACCTCACAGGTTTGCTGGGACTTGTAGTAGACAGGAGAATTTCGTGCAGGCCTCGCTGGATAGTAGTGTTGCTCGCGAATAATCGCAATTAAAATTTTATTCGCAAATTTGCGAATATCGCCTATTCGCAAATTTGCGAATATTCGCGAATATAGCACTATATATTCGAAATTACGAATATTCGCTTTTTTTTTCACAGTACACATCACAGTGATCATCCCTCTCTGCTTCCAGCTTGTGTGGTCTAAAGAAGGCTCTAATACTACTGTGTGAGACCTCCGGGCGAATATTCGCATATACGAATATTCGCGAATATTGATCCCTATCTTCTTTTAGGTTGTGGGCCAATGAGAATGATGCAAATACAGTTTTCGGAGATTAGCAACATACATATAAAGTTAATAAATTTTCACACATTCGAATTTTCACATATGCGAAAAAAAAGCGAATATTACGAATATGCAAATTTAGCGAATATATGATGAATATTCATCCATATATTCGCGAAATATCGTGAATTCGAATATGGCCTATGCCGCTCAACACTACTGGATAGACATAAGACTTGACTTGACTGACAGGACTGTAACTTTAGCTTACTTTGCATTTGTTTTGTGGCTGCAGGACTTGACTTAAGGCCTCCAATGTTCTGGACACACACACACTAAGACGACTTGACTGCACTGGACCTCAGGAACAAATGACAGAAGCTATTTCCACCCAGGGTTTATATGGGGGAGACTAGCAGGTAGCCTATAGGTCACCTTTGGGGTCAGCTGGTCACTAGTACCTCCTGGGTAACAATCACAACACTTTATTAAAGTCACAACACACAATAAAATGCATACATTTTTTTTTTATAATATAGATATATATTTTTTCATATTTGTTTTAATACATATTAACAAAACAAAAAATGAACCCCCCCCCGCCACGCCTTGCTGCAGTAAAGAGTGAATAAAAGAAAAAAAAGAAAGAAAAAAAGAAAAAACATTTTAAAACGTGTATAAAATTTAAAATGCTAAACCTCTCCTATTTTCCCCTTCCAGTCCTTTCATTTGCATATTTTTCATATCCACCTTCTTGCTATCAGCAATTTATCATAGAAGAGATATCTGTTTACCCTATGTCTACTTTCTTTTCTTTGATCCTGATCTTCCCCTTCTCCACCAAAGATGGCAATCTTGGGACATGGCTTAATCTTCCCTCCCACCTTCCTACCAATTTCCATATATACATCATTTCAATATTTTCTAATTTCAGTGCACCCCCACCACATATAGTATAAATCAGCATCCTGCTCCCCACACCTTGGACAACTGGAGTCAAGTCGTTTCCCCATTTTGTGTAATATCTTAGGGCAATAATAGATTCTATGAGTCCATATTTGCATTAACCTGTGATTACTATATATTGAGCACCTATTTACATTCCTGTATTTCCTCCCCTATTCCTCTTCTCCGATTTCCCTTAAGTCTCTGTTCCACTTTTCTTTCCTATTTTATTATTAACATATTTTTTACAGTAGACCCCTAAGAGTCTCTACACTGAAGATCTCTTTCTCTTTGGTGGCCAAGAATGCATATCTAATTTTAGCATATTCGTACCATGCTTCTTCTTCCAAATCAAACTTTTCTTTTAGGTACTCTCAAGCTTACCCTCTTTTATCAAGTCAGAAATAATTTTTAATATCTGAGAATGATAATTCACCTTTATCTATTGGTACAAAAATGCATTCCACCTTTATACTTGTATGCTTCCTCCCCCAAATTAAGGAGTTAAAAATAGCAATAATTTGCTTAAATATTTGATCTCCAAACCATATGGGAGTCCCACAGAACAAATATAGCAGTTTTGCAATTATTATAGCTTTTATAAGCACTATTTTAGCTGCTGTAGAGATTGGTAGCTTACTGTATTCCAGGCTATAGCCTTCCTTTCCATTTCCCTTATCACAGGGAAGGTATTTAATTGATGGAACTCCTGTACACTCCTCAATATCTGTATCACCAGGTATTTACATTTTTCATTCTCTTAAAATTTTTACTATGGGGTTACCCAAATCTATAACTATTCCTTCCGACATCAAAATTGATTTTTCCCAATTTATAGTCAATCCTGAGTATTTTCCAAATATTTTTATTTTTTCCATAACCAAGGACAACGAGGTATGTGGGTCTTTAAGATAGAACAGAAGGTCATCCGCATATAGGGATAGTTTATCCCTTTTGCCCTCCGCTCCAAAACCTTCTATCTTTGGGCCATCTCTTATCTGGGTTGCTAGGGGTTCAATAAATAGGGCAAACAGAAGAGGGGACAATGGGCAACCCTTTCGGGTCCCCCAAGAGAGAGAAAACCATCTTGAAGAGTCTCCATTAACCTCCATATTTGCTTCTGCGTTCTTATACAGTATATTCACCATTTTAATAAATCCCTCCCCTATGCCAAACTATCTCATTGTCCCCCACAAGTATTCCCACCCTGTCAAATGTCTTTGCAGCATCCAAAGACAGGCTGGAGTGGGACCATTTCTCTCCATTCATTTGCATATTTGTGTATAATCTCCTAAGATTACATTTGCCCATACGTTCTGTGATAAACCCATTCTGATATTTATGAATTATTTTTCTAATAGTCTAGCATATATTTTATTATCAGTGTTTAGAAGTGAAATCGGTCTATAAGACTCAATTTCCCAAGGATTTTTGTCAGGCTTCAAGATAAGTATTATTTTAGCTTGGAGCATTGATCTTGGGAGAGTACCATTGTCCAATGCATCTGTCAGTACTCTAAAAAGACAGGGGATAAGATATTCCTCATATCTCCGGTATACTTCATATGGAAATCCATCCGATCCAGGAGAAGAGTTCCCTCCAATTGATTCTAGAGCATTATTTAGCTAACTTAAAGTTAGTGGAGCATCAAGTTCTATTCTATCCTTTTCCGATATTGCCAGGAAGTATATCTGCTCTAAATATGACCGAACCTCGATCTCAGAGCAGGATACTTCAGAGGAATAAAATGCATAACATATTTACATGGGGTAAAACAACTACAGAGGGCCCTGTGGACACTGCCTGACAGGGCAGGAGAGTACGGGGAAACACCATCCTGTACTGGGCCATCACAAATATATGTGGGCAGAATATCAGTATATACGACTAACAAGTGGCAGGAACATAGTATAGACTGACCCAGAGGCTAGGTGAACACTGAGTTTTTGCAACTCATTTATGTCTATGGTGCAGTGTATGATAACCTACCTTGTGCAGTACGTTTGCATGTCATTTTCTGATAAGTATCTGTCAGCATCTCCTTTTGAGTTGAACACGATCTCCTTGCAGTCGTTTAGAACGTCAGGAGGCTAGTGACAGCGCAGGAGGCTTGTGACATCGCGGCCACGCCCCCTCAATGCAAGTCTATCAAAGGAGGCGTGGTGATGTCACAAGGGAGGGCATGGCCATGACATAGTGAGCCTCCAGCGCCGCATCGCTAGTCATCTGGCACGGAGCAAAGTTTGCTCCGTGCATCGGATGACTGGGGTGCCACAGCAGACATCTTATGGGGTGCCGATCAGACATCTTATCCCCTATCCTAGAGGCAGAGTACCCCTTTAAGAAATAGTGCATAGGTTCTAAACGCAGTCACTGGGTGACTCTGTTCAGCCACAGAAATGAATGGGGTCCGCTGCTCCTATTACCAGAATACATTATCATCCCATTTTTTGCAGGATACCTCTAATTGGAGCACTGCTGTGTGAATTTACCCTTATTGCCCATTATCAGTTAGTTGAACAATATTTCAATGGTCATTTTTTTTGCTTATGAGTAAAGCGAAAAAAAAATAGGGGGCCAAACTCCAATGAAACCCCCCAAAAGTGAGGTCAAAATTGGACCTCTGGCCCCCGTCAGGTGGTGGGGAGTCTATAGAAAAGTTTGCCATATTCAATAGTATTTCTTGATTAATACAGCAGACACCACACACTTGGTGTAAAAAGTGTTGTTCTTCGTGACTGATGTTAAAGGAAGCTTTCTTTAATATTGGTGGGAGATTTTTTTGTACTCACCTTAAAATCTCTTTCTCGTAGCCTTCTTTGGGGGACACAGAGACCATGGGTATTATGCTGCTGTCCACTAGGAGGCAGACACTAGGCAACAAAAGAAGTCAGCTCCTCCCAGAAGGATATACCCGCCCACTAGCACTGAGCTAATCAGTTGTGTCACAAAGCAGTAGGAGAAGCCAAACCACAAAAGGAGAAAATGTCCGAAGGACATCAAAAGTAATAACAGGCAACAAACAAACTAACCAGGTACCCGTAAATGGGTGGGTGCTGTGTGCACTAATGAAGGCTACGAGAAAGAGATTTTAATGATGAGTACAAAAAAATATCCTTTTCTCGGTCGCCTTATTGGGGGACACAGAGACGTCCCAAAGCAGTCCCTGGGGTGGGAAAAAGAACCATCAGAGAAGGGAAGGTCAGACCAGAGACTGAGCCATAACCATTCACCCAAGAAAGTTGACAAGGCTCAGAGAAAGCCTGCAACCTGCAACCAACCACCAAGAAGCCCCCGCAAAATATGAGGGGCGAGCCAGGACCCAAAAAGGAAGGAACTGTGCAGGGACTGGAGTCCGACAGGCAACCAAATGAAACAACAAATGGTCGCCCTGGAGGCCTGCTGGGCCGAATCGGTCCTGGCAGGAGAGCAAAAAATACCTCTGATGAAAAGACAGAAGATGCCGGACCACAAAGGCCTGGCTAAAACGCAGAAGAGAGAGAGATAAGAGAACCTCTAATGCAGAGATTCGTCCAAATAAGGCAAACATGGCGAGGAAAGGCCACTCCAAGAAGAGAAACGCACCGGAGAAGCTGGAAGGGAGAGCCCTGACAGGAGTCCAACCGCAACCATAGGGCAGAGGCGGAGGAGAGAGAACAATAAAAAAAACATCTGAGCATGCCCAGCAAGAAGGCAAGGCTCAGAAGGCGGATATCATAGCTGCTAGAATGGGGCGAAGAGAGAACTAAAGCAAAACTCATGTACAGTCTTGAGCGCCCAAAGAAACCGGGCTGGAAGAAGGCTAGGGCAGATGCACCTGCCGACCACCCGAACAGAGAGGGCCAGACTCAACTCCTCAATCCTAAGGCCACCCCATGAAAAGGAGAAAGGGAGAACCCAAGAGTACGCTGCATAGCCATGAGAGCGACAAGGTGGACTACGCCCGTAATGCCAGACTGTGCAACCAGGACGACCGGCAGGCCCTCTACCCTGAGACCCTACTATCCGGGCCCATCCTACTCCGGAGGGATAAGGAGAAATGCAAATAGACCAGAGGGAAGGAGCAGAGTCATCCGGAACACCGTAGCTGTCGCCCATAGAAACAAAGGATCCCAGATCCAGGAAGAAATGGACGGACCCTGGAGTCCCAAACCAAGAGAGGCAGAGAAACTCAAACCAGAGTGAACACTCCAGCTGACGAGCACCTAGGCCGGGGCAGGACATGGAGTGGTGAACAAAGATTGCCTCTGCAGAGAAATGGGAGGAAGAGAGAAATAAGGTAAAGCTCATGTACAGTCTTGAGTGCCCGAAGAAACCGGCCCGGAAGAAGGGTAGGGCACATGCACCTGCCGACCACCCGAACAGAGAGGGCAAGACTCAACTCCTCAATTCTAAGGCCACCTAACAAAAAAACGGAAGGAAGGGAGAACCCAAGAGTACACGGCATTGCCATGAGAGCAACAAGGTGGATTATGCCCGTAAGGCCAGACTGGGCAACCAGGACGACCGGCAGGCCCTCAACCCTGAGACCCTACTATCCGGGCCCCTCCTACTCCAGAGGGACAAGAAGGAAAGCAAATAAACTGGGGGGAAGGAGCAGAGCCATCCGGAACACTGGAGCCGTCGCCCAGAGAAACAGAGGATTCCAGATCCAGGAAGAAATGGAGGGACCCTGGAGTCCCAAACCAGGAGAGGCAGAGAAACTCAAGCCAGAGTGAAAACTTCGGCTGACGAGCACCTAGGCCGGGGCAGGACATAGCGTGGTGAACAAAGACTGCCTCTGCAGAGAAATGGCGGAGAAGAACGGGACCAGAACCTCGCCAAGGCCAGAAACAAGAACCTCCAGAATGGTGTAAGCATCAGGAAGAACCACCCCCAAGCGCAAGGCATGGAAAGGCCACCGCAAGAGAGCCCAAGGCAAGGAGAGCCTGAAAAGGCAAAATACCAAGGGAGAGGGGCCAGAATGACTCTGGGGCCCCAGGGAAGAGTGACCTACCCTAGGGGTGAATAGTGGCCAAAAGAAAAAGGCACCGCTACCCCTGAGGTCACAGTGCCGCCCGGCACTCACAGACACAAGAGACTAGGGGATAGACAAGGCCAATCAAGCAGGGGACTCCAATGGTCGGAATGGACTGGATGACTGAGAGAGTATGAGTAAGGCCTCCATGTAGGCTGAAACGAGTCACCTTGACTGTCCGCACCCATAACTGCATATTACTATGGAATAAACTTTAAGTTTTATTACAAAAGTTTTCCGGCTGGACATCCTCTTTCTGCTGCCAGATGACCGAGAGAGTAACAACCCAGAAGGACAGTCACCGAGAGGAAGACAGAGGGGACCCAGCGAGATGTCAACCCAATCAAAGCAACAAGGCAAGGTAAAGAAGACATTACCAGGACATTACCAGACTGGTGGGCAAGCACAGGACAATGGACACACTCAAAAAAAAAAGAGGAGTGACTTGCCACAGCCGAGACTGTCGAGAAACCCCGGGGAGCCAAAGGAACCCAGAACAGAAAGGCCTCAAGAGGACGGCCTAAAAACACTCTAAGCAGAAAGATCACTGGCGAGTAAGAGTAGAGAACAACAGAGCCTTCACATCCAGAAGGACCACCAGGATGGCTTCCAAGCAAGATGTACCCCGACAGGTAGAGAGAGGGCAGCGCAAGGGGCTGGAGAAGCCAGGGTATGGACCTGGCAATAACCAACAGAACCCCACCCAGAGAAAGAGGGGAGAAAACAGGAATTTCCCCGGTAGGACCAAAAAGTGCCCCAAAGGGAATAAAGAAAACCTCTGATACTGGGAGATCGGAGGACAACAGCTGCAAAAGCAAAGGCAGGAACTGTACAAGGGCCACACAATCCCTTAAAAGACGGGGGAAGCGCGAGGCCTGAACCTCGATAGCAGACACCCAATAAGCCATAGAAGTCTGGGAAACCTGGATGCATGGAGGGATACCCTCCCAACAACACCCAGGACTGCAGGCATGGACATCATGCCCTCCATGGACATTGCAGAGGGTTTAATAACAAAAGTCAACTCTGATATATAGCAGGGTACCGAAGCTGCAACCACGGGTGCGGCAGACGTTGCCACCTCTATGGATGGTGTGGAGGATCCATGGTACATTGGTCAACTCTCACTCACAGTGGAGTACCGGAATTAGCAGCTATGGCAGACGAACCAACCTCCATGGGTGGTGTAGCGGGGTCCATTGTACAGCTGTAAACTCTCACCCATAGTGGAGTACCGAAACAGCAGCTGCGGCAGACTACCAACCTCTATGCATGGTGTAGAGGGTCCATTGTATAGCGGTCAACTCTCACACACAGTGGAGTACCGGAATAGCAGCTGCACCAGACGGCACATCCTCCATGGGCGTTGGAGAGAACCATGACCACCCACGAGAAGTTTGCAGATAGTCCATTTCCCACACAGGGGCACCCCTTTAGTTACTTCACCCAGGAAGTATGACACTGGGACTGCAGTTGCAGACACAGCGGATGCTGTAAGGGTGAAGTAACTAAAGGGATGCCCCTGTGTGGGAAGGGAACAGGCTGAATGTCACTCCCTGTGCAAACACACAGCGAACATCGTGTAGATGTTGTCCTTCAAGGGATCTGAACCCAGGACCCCAGCATTGCAAGGCAACAGTGTTAACCACCCTTGGTGAGCAACTCTGGTTACAGTCCCCAAGTCCGAACCTCTGGCATAACTGCACATCCCAGCGAAAATGACCAATAGGGCAAGGGAAAGCTGGGAAAACCCAAAAAAGAGGTTACTCAGGAACAGGAGCGAGAAGCACCTAGTGCAGCCTATTTGAGCATAAAGGTACAATGCACAAGGCTTGTGCCGCATACACGAGCAAAAGCCAAACATTCCAATATGTGAGGTGCACCAGCTTGCAGAAACAGACCTATCAGTCACAAACCTAGGGTGACTGAAGCAAGCTTCAAAATTGGCCCCCATTCTGAAAAATGTATTAAATATATGGTTCCTGGATAGGGGACATATCAGATATTAAACCGATAAGAACAGATACTACACTTGATCTTAGCCAACAATCGATAAGAATGCCCTGAAGACATACTAGGAAGGCAGGGGATCTGAGGGTAAAAACTCCAAACTGATAGACAGGAGCACAAGGAAGGGCCATAGAAAAAATATGTCGCTGTAATGACAATTTTTGGCCACTAGAGGGGAACCTAATTCTCTCTCTCTCTCTCGGAGAGTGAGAGAGAACAGTGCTGAAAGCAATGCCGCCATTCAGCCACTGGAGGGCACAGAGCGCCCGTGAGAGGCTGTTTATTTTTTTACCCTTCCCCTTGTCCTCCTGCATACCGCCCGGCCCTGGGAGAGCGGGTGCGCTATAGGAAACAAGCCCTCGGTGCCGCCTGCAGACGGCCTACAGTAAATGGGGAACCCGGGGGTTAAATTCACAGAGCGCCCGCGGCCCGCCCCCGGCCGCATGGACGGGGTGATGGGCACACGATCATGGCGCCGGCCGCCTGAAAAAAGAAGGTGCACTGGAAACTGCGTCTCCCAAGCAGCTGCTGGGGAGACTAGGCCGGGGACTGGATGCATGACGTGGCTGGTCCCGTCTCCACTGCTGCCCTGTCTAAAGAAGGTCCAGCCTGCAAGGTAATAACATGCGGCCAGCTCACTGAGCCTGGAAGCAATACGGCCAGAGGTGGCAAGAGTGGGGGGGAGGGAGGAATTGCTGGTGGGGAAAAAGATCCCTTAAACTTGCCGACCAGGAGCCTGGCAGCCACAGGGGGAGCGGAGACCTGCTGCTCCAGAGACACGGGGCAGCAAGCAGAGTCTCTGCGAGCAGATATGAAAAGACGCGGCCAGGCTACTGTGCCTGTCCGCAAAACATGTGCCGTGGGGGGAGGGGGTGGCGCCGGAGGCCATGAGGGGACCGGCCCAGCACAGCAATGTGTAAAGGCACTTGAGGAGCTGTGCACTATAGAGAAGGGGGGGGGCTGAAGTTCATACTCTCCCACAGACTCAATCTTCTTATTCTCACCCTTGAAGTCTTCAGTCAGCTAAAGGCTGTGCTGCATCGCGCCAAGCTGCCATAGCGACACAGGCATGTGGGGGACCCAGGGTACTACTGCCAGGTGCTGACCATTGGCGAGAAGGGGTTGGCGGCCCATACTTTATGCACTGTGTCGCCTGTGGGAGATCAGGTAGTGCCATGCTCCTGTCACCCAACCTAGAAAAATAATAAAGGAAAAATGCTAACTAGATGTACCGAGCTAGAAAATAATAAAAGAGAAAAGACCAGGGCTGGAGAGCTCCAAACCTGTGTCTGCCTCCTACTGACACTAAGCTAAAACTGATTAGCTCAGTGCCTGTGGGTGGGTATATCCTGCTGGGAGGAGACAACTTCTTTTTTTGCCTAGTGTCAGCCTCCTAGTGACAGCAGCATAATACCCACGGTCTCTGTGTCCCCAAATAAGGCAATAATGTACTTGCAGATTTAGGGTAAGTTCACATTGCATTTGCCCTTTACATTCGGTATATACATTTTCAATCTGTCAAAAAGGCCATTGTATACTATGATGTACTGGCAGCGGGCCTATTGAGTTCACTGGGCTGATCAGTCAATAAGGCCGGGTTCGCACATCCGGACGGAGATTCTGAGTGCGGGCAGTGCTGACTTGAATGAGTCGGCGCCTGGACATTGGATTTGGCAGTATGAATGGTTTCACAGAAAACCCATTAAGGGTGCGTTCACACTGAGCAAATCAAGAGGAATTCACGCTGAAAAATGTATGTGCGGAAAAAAGAATTTTCTTTTCGCATGAAATTCGCGCGGAAATGGGGGGAGAAAGAAGTGAAAGTTTTTTCAGCCATTTCCGCATTAAAACGATGTCGGGTGGAATTTTTTTTTACCATTGACTTCTATTGATTTCTTCTAGCAGATTCCGCTTGAAGAATGAACATGTTCTTTCTTCAAGCAGAAAGGAATTCAGCGTCGGAATTCCGCTATCAGAATTTCCGATGTGTGAACAGGACAGCTGAAGAAACATTAAAGTCAATGGGCAGAGAAGATGTGCATTAATTTGGAGTGGAGAATTCAAGAGGAATTACTCGAGTAAATTCCTCTTGAATCACTCAGTGTGAACGCATCCTTACCTGCATATTAACCTTCATGCAGCAGAATTACGGTCAGAACCTGTCCTAAGTGATCGGCACATTTTCTAAATTCACGTTTATTTTGCAGTACTCAGAAGCTTGGCTGCCTGCGCTTTTTAGTTTAGAAAATGGTCTGAACGTATAACTAGTTCATCACTAAATTCAAGCCCATAAAACTCAATGAGGGACATGTATCAAAGATTTTACCCGTTTTGAGTTCAAATTTTTGCGCAAGCTGTTTTTTTGCGTCTTTTTTTGCGCACATGCTGGTGGAGCATTTCCTCCAGATGTGTAGATTTCGGTGTACCTTGGAGTGACCTATTTAGTACGCACAAATTTATTAACTGCGTACATTTCCTTTACCCGCAGAAATCTTGCACAATTACCATATTTTAAACGCAAATATAAGCCATCTTGGACTGCACTTAGCAAGATGCCCTAAATCAGAGGTTCCAAGGAGATAATTACTCTGCTTCTGCCACCAGTCAGATTATATCTGGGATACTTAAAACCTTTCCATGTTCCTTTTAAAAACAATGCAATGTTTATGGACGCTTGTGATCACCCTTCCTCCCCAGTCTAACCCCATACACTGGGATAATACACCGGGATAATACACGGGATAATACACCGGGATAATACACCGGATAATACACCGGGATAATACACCGAGATAATACACCGGGATAAAACACTGGGATAATACACCTGGTTATAGTGTGGGTGAAATAGTTCCTGGCACAATTCATACTTCCAACTGTGTAAAATTCAAACTCCAGCTGTTCTTGATGAGTGCAGGAGATTGTACCTGTGTAGTTTAACCATATTGACCATACAGCTAAGAATATACCACTGTAT
Source organism: Hyla sarda (assembly GCF_029499605.1). Lineage (NCBI taxonomy): Eukaryota > Metazoa > Chordata > Amphibia > Anura > Hylidae > Hyla > Hyla sarda. The sequence continues at coordinate 45,992,103 of NC_079194.1, read as the reverse complement.
GTGCAGGGAGGGGGAAGGAGGTACAGCTGTTAGGTCTATGTTTATGTGTGATTGTGTGTATGCAGCAGAGTTGAGTGTGTCAGAGTGTGTGTATGTAGCAGAGCTGAGTGTGTGTATGCTGCAGAGTTGAGTGTGTGTATGCAGCAGAGTTGAGTGTGTGTATGCAGCAGAGTTGAGTGTGTGTGTATATGTAGCAGAGCTGAGTGTGTGTATGTAGCAGAGTTGAGTGTGTGAGTGTGTATGTAGCAGAGTTGAGTGTGTGAGTGTGTATGTAGCAGAGCTGGGTGTGTGTGTCTATGTAGCAGAGCTGAGTGTGTGAATGTGTGTATGTAGCAGAGTTGAGTGTGATTGTGTGTATGTAGCAGAGCTGAGTGTGTGTATGTAGCAGAGTTGAGTGAGTTTGTGTATGTAGCAGAGCTGAGTGTGTGTATGCAGCAGGATTGAGTGTGTGCGTATATGTAGGAGAGCTGAGTGTGTGTGTATATGTAGCATAGTTAAGTGTGTGAATGTGTGTATGTAGCAGTGCTAAGTGTGTGACTGTATGTAGCAGAGCTGAGTTTGTGTGTATATGTAGCAGAGTTGAGTGTGTGAGTATGTATGTAGTAGAGCTGAGTGTGTAAGTGTGTGTATGTAGCAGAGCAGAGTGTGAATGTGTGCATGTAGCAGAGCTGAGTGTGTGTGTATATGTAGCTGAGTTGAGTTTGTGAGTGTGTATGTAGCAGAGTTGAGTGTGAGAGTGTGTGTATGTAGCAGAGCTGAGTGTTTGTGTATATGTAGCAGATTTGTTGTGGTTCGTGGCTCTGTGGTTGAATTGGATTTGACTCCAAGGATTACACGCCCAGTTATAATCTGCAGACCATGCATCAGAGACACAAAATGGCTGAGACCATGCGGACTAGTGAATACAATATATTCACACAGACCGCAGATATTTTACTAGCTGTATCACCGGAGACCAAACGCAATCATAAACAACCCACAGACCAACCTATTTTTAGGAATTTTGGAAGAGTTATATCCTAGCATCCAATGCACAAATTAACACTACACACCCAAATGCGGACTAAATAAAGATGTTTAATACACAATTGAAAAACTAAAACACACTAACTGAAGGAGAGAAAAGAGGAAAAGATATTACTAATAGATACAACAAATATAGTAGAAAACACTATTGGGTGGATTTTCCTTAAAAGATACAACTATATATAACACACAAAAGAATATAACTGAGAATACTTAGCTTCGGGACTCCCTAAAGGCAAGTATGAAAATGGAGCAGAGGCAGTGGACAAGTGGTTGCATTCCTTTGTTTCAGGATTCAGGCCCCACAGGAAGTGAATAGAAGGTGTGATGGTATCCAGCCCCGGAAGAGAGAAGAGAACGCTTGGGCCTGTTCAATTGGTTTTATATTATGTTGTCTCCGCCCCCCTTAGCCAGCCCCCCACCCCCCAGGTGGTCTGTCTAATGTTACAAAAGCCCCTGTAATCTGACTAGTAGACCCCAGGTAAGAGACTACATTTTGCCATTGTTCCAACTCCATGCGGCTTTCCTGGACTAGGATCACAAGTATAGCAAATAAAATGTATGTCATTTTCATGTCCATAACATTCCACCTTTTGATCCTATGCCAGAAAAACTACATTGAGGGTAATCCTCTAAGCTCAGTATTCACAAGTCTATTAAATATACAACAGGTACCTTTTAGGAAAACATACAATGAAATGCATGTTAGTACCGCAAATAACATTCCATGTATTACAGTATTTCCCAAACTTCCCAACAACCCAAACAGTCCCAAGTCCGGTGCTTCATGAAGTTTGTCTTTTACTTCTGTCAGTTTAGACAAATCATGGTTGATTTCGCGTTCATAATTCACAATATAGCTGGAGCATTCTTTTCCCACCAAAGCACACACTCCTCCTTTGGCGGCAAGGACTTAGTCCAAGGCTAGTCTATTTTGGAGAGCTACTGCTCTGATTTGTATCTGCTCCTGAGACAGTTTTTTAATAGAGTCCAATGCGGTGTCCAGAGCATCTTCAAACAGTTGTTGGAGGGCCTCAATGCGATTTAAAGACCAATAAACGCCCCAACTAGGGAATACCACTCCAGTGTTGGCTTCATGAGTCCCTATAAAATCTCCCCACCTCTTGTTCCTCATTTTCCCATTAGGAAACTCATGGGTTTTCCGGATTGCAGGAATCACTGACCCAAGATAACACTCACCCTCCCAATTCAATGGCAACTATTTGTATGCCATTTCCCACATAAAAAGTAGGTGTTTCTTGGCAAAACATTGTAACTTCCATCTGTGTGATGAGTGAAACAGGTTTCCAGGAGTTGGGTTACAAAAGGGTAGTTCAATCTCTTTGTGGTGTACCTGGTGGTGGACTTGATAAGTTTTATTATTGGGGTACTTTTGTTTATATGCATACCCCAGGTATCCCCATACCTATAGCCTGTGATCCAGGCTTGGGAGCAGTTTGATTCTCCTAATCTTGTTATGTTTTGGCCAATGCCTTTGGAATAAATACATACAGCTCCTGCTGTAGGAGGGTTGATGATATGTATTCTTTGCTCTGTAGTGGGTTCACCGTTTTCACAATACCATCCAAACCCGGTTCCATTTAGTTGCTTCATCTCAGAGGCCTCCCATGGGACTCCAAGTAATGGGTAACCTCCTTCCTCGCTGACGGGAATTGCGCCACATATCCAGCAGTCAGAGGCATTGGTAACTTTTGAGTATCTGGCCAAGAAATTCATAAACATGTTGGATGTCCATGGGTTCAGTGGGGCTATACGGCCACTAACCTGTTGGATGGAAAGAAGAGAGGTTTAGTATCTCCATTTAGTAATACAATTTTAGTATTACCTGGACCATCTGATATAAATTCCCCTTTCTGTCTATGTTGGTCAGTAGCTTGTGGCAATACCCACACTTTTGACCCCACTTGTATCTGCTGGTTTTCATCCCAAGATACCAATATTTTATGGGGCACCCAGATTGCAATTTCTCCTAGAATCGCTCCATTAGCTATTCTACTTTCATGTGCGTTGTAAAGAGATGCACTCCACACTCGTCCATCCACACTCACATTCCCTGTTGTACTCCAAACCTCTTTAATTAACTCCTCAGTGAGCATTAAAGTTACCTCTGTACCTTGAGGCATACTGCCTGCTATTGGAAGGATTAATTTCTGCCCCTCCCTCTTGTCACCTGAACTCAGAAACTCAAAATCATTTGTCAGTTGTATTGAAAATTTGTTTTTTCCAGTTACTTTGGGTAAACCACCTGTGAAATGTAATCTTAAACTAACAGTCGGATCAGTATTCCTGCAAATAAGCCTTTGGTAGGGAGATGTGTGTCCTATTGTGCGGTTATTTGGGATCATTAGTGCCTGTGAAATCACCTTATCCCACCCCCTTAGTGACAAGCTTGGGGATAGCTTCCGAATCTGTTCTTTTAAAAGCCCATTGCACCTTCCAGAGTCCTGAGCCCACTGTTGAACTAACTGACCAGTAAAGTGGGTACCATTGTCAGTCTGTATTTCTGTGGGAATACCGTATGCAGTTACTAGAAGTTGCAGCATCTTTAGGGTAAAGGCTTGATTGGCGCTTTTACAAGGAAGTACTCTCATCAGTCCAGTGTATGTGTCTACAGCTGTACAGCAATACATTAAGCCTCCTCTACCTTTTGGTAGTGGACCAATGTAGTCCATCTGCCATATTTCACCTGCAGAATTTCCCCTTTTCAAGTATCCCTTATGTTGCGGAACAAGGGGCCACTTTTTTTACTTCGCTGCAAATGTCGCATGCTTGCTTGGCTGTGGTCACAAGTTCTAGAGTGACGGGAAGTCCCCTTGCTCTTGCCCATTCCAGAGTTGCGTTGTTGCCTTGATGTCCTCCAGTCTCATGGGCCCATGTTGCCATGCGAAGTAGAACAGGATCTACAGGATCACCATCACAGGTCTTTTGGCTTCTGATTCGGGTCAGTTCATCTGCTATCCTGTTGGGGTTCTCCTTGTCTGGATCTTTGGGGACATGGGCATCCACGTGTCCAATTTGAATCAGTCTTTGCTGGGAGGCTGTCCAGATCTTTTCCCAAATTTCTCCACCTCCCCATACTGGTTTTCTCTCCAAGTAGTCATCCATGTAGTACAAGCTTTGTAAACGGCCCAACTGTCTGTGTAAATGAAAAGTTCCTGGGAATCAGTTTCTTCAAGCAAAATGGCTATGGCCGCAAGTTCTGCATATTGACTTGAGCCACCTTTACCTTGCTCCTGGATCACCACCTCTCGACCTGGGTTATAAGCTACAGCTGTCCAGCGTCTTCCTTTAGGGGTGATTACAGCTGATCCATCCGTAAACCATGCATTTAGTTTCTGACAGTCTTGTAGTTCCTCATAGGGTAAAGCAGTCTTTATGGGAGAAGGCTGAAGCACGGGTATCTCACAAGTATTTGGATGTGATAAGGTTTCATATGTCACAAGGCCATTGAGAATCCTGGTTAAGTCCTTTACTTCGCCAGCTTGCACTCCACCTCGCTCTTGAAGGTACCATTTCCATTTTAAAAGAGTCTGACTTTGGGCCACCTCTGCACGTATGGGTAGGTCTTCGTCTCACACCCAACCTGCAATTGGTAAGTCTGTTTTCACGGAGACTGGGGCCTTTTGGGTCATAGTCTCTACATGCTGCAAGGCTGTATAGGCAGCTAGCAAGTTTTTCTCCAGTGGTGAGTACTGTTGCTGAGCTCCAGTTAGTTGCTTGGACCAGAACCCAATTGGTACCGCTCGTTGACCTTTAACTTCATTTGGCTGCCACAAGCCCCATGACATGACGTTGTTGGTCACCATCACATCAAGTTGAAAAGGGAATCCATCTTTGAGTGGAACAAAACCTTGATGCTGTAAAAAGGCTTCCTTGGCTGCTTTAAATGCTGTTTCTTGGTCCGCACCCCAAACAAATGTAGATTTTTTGCGTGTAACATTGTATATGGGACGTAGCAAAAGTCCAAGATAAGGTATAAATGACCTCCAAAATCCAAGTGCACCGAGAAACTTTTGTTCATCTTTCACAGTCTTTGGCGTTGGGGTGTTTTGTATTGTATCCAGTATTGGTTGGGGAATCTTGCGAACAGGACCGGCCCAGATCATTCCGAGGAATTTGACTTCCTGGGCAGAACCCTGCACTTTGTCTTTGTTAACAGCCCATCCTCTGGCAACCATGTGATCAATCAAAACAGTCAATGCTTCTGCCACTTCCTCTTTAGTTCCGGTAATCATGATGTCATCAATGTTGTGGAAAACAGGTACTTTCAGGTTTAACAGGCTTAAGTCTCTGGCAACCAGTCCATGGCATATGGTGGGGGAGTGTATATATCCTTGGGGCACTGTTTGCATGGTGTATTGACGTCCTTCCCAGGTGAAAGCAAAATGGTCTTGCGACTCAGGTGCAACAGGAATTGAAAAGAATGCATTTGTTAGATCAATCACTGCGTGCCACTAGCCGGCCTGTTTGGCTATGTCCTCAACGACAGACGATATTGGGGACTGCAGCACTTAATGGTGGTGCCACTTTATTGAGTCCCCTATAATCTATCGTCATACGCCATGAACCATCTTGTTTCTTAACAGGAAACACCGGACTATTAAAAGGGCTTGTTGCAGGACGAATTACACCTGTTCTCAATAATTCAGCGATTGTTCCACTGATTTCTTTCTGTCCTCCCGGCAGCCGGTACTGCTTCATTCCTTCCTGGGAGGAGGAATGACCACAGGTGTCCAATTTGCATTTCCTCTCACCACCTCGTTGACTGCATTGACATAAGAGGGTTTGTGAGGAAAGCCAAACTTGAACACCCCCCACTGTGTCTCTATACATCGACCTAACCTATAAATCTATCCCCAAGATATTGTCAGGTAAATCGGAAACCAAAATATTAGCCTCAAATCGGGGACCTTTGTTAATGGCTAACATGACAGTTGTCTGGACAGCTTTAGTTACTCTACCCCCCAAACCCTCTATGTGGACTATGGGGCCTGCAAAATGTGAGGGGTTACCCTGAAGCACTTTTACCTCCGACCCCGTGTCAACTAAAGCTAGAACTTTAGTGTTGTGTTTTCCTTTTCCCCACCAAACCGTTAGAGGGACATGGGGCAGTCGATCCCCAGCCATGACTGGTAACATTTTCGGTGTCGGGGATCGGCCGTCCCATCAGTCCAGTAAATTTTGCTTGGCAATGGCCTTCAACTCAGCAGTTGGATACAAGGACTTTGGTTTCCTAGGAGTGGCAACAGGAGGACAAGAATTAGTATAAGGGTATTTAACACCAGATTGCTTATGTTTCAGACCTTTCTTCGTGGGTGTAGGCTTAGAAATGAAATCATCCTCAAAAGTAATTAACTTTTCAACTTGTACAGGACCCGTAGATGCAGTGTGAACCTGAACCCTTTTCTTTAATGCTTTCCACCTTTTAAACAAGGCTCCGGTACCAAGATTTGTAAACGACTCATTTATACCAGCTTCCTGACGATCCTCAATCATCTTTCCTAGACATTCTAGTGCGTTTTGGAATATTCAGATTTTTGTTCCATGCGGGTTTACCCTTGGGAGATTCTACAGTGTCCCCTCTGTCTGACATATTGGCCATAGAGATACCTCTTCTCTGGTTAACCTTTTCTTCCATTTCATACTCCCCCAACTCTGCTAACCTTTGTGTGATCACAAAAATCTGTCCATTTTCGGCTGTACCATTTAGCATAGATAATAAGGACCCTCTTTTAGCACTGGGGGCTGTCTTTAGAAACCTAGACCTCATGCTTGCCGTGAATTCCTCTGCATCAGGCCCTTCCCAGTGATCTTTGTCTAGACCTGCTACACAACCCATAATACGGACTCTAGTTATAGCATCTTTTATGTTGTGCCATTGAATGTGTGGTTCGATGTCAATGTGGGAAAACTTTTAGTAATGCATGTTTAATTATATCCATTAAACTGAAATTACCTTGAATGTTTCTCACTAACCTCAACACCTGTGTGATCTGTGGATTACTTGTGAGCTGACCAATGCTTACGGCTTCATCTGCATTAAGAATGATCTTATCTGCCCCAGAATCCCACACACGCAACAACCACTCACCAATGCTCTCACCCGGAGTCTGCTTATAAAGCTTTGTAATCTCGGTTAGCTCTAGTTGTGAATAACCTCTCACTACCTCATTTATTTCATCTTGTGCACTCTCACGCATTCCTTCGTGACCATCATGGTCCATGGGTACTCTACGTTTTCTCTGTTGAGTGATAAGGGAGGGGGGGGGGGCTTTGTAGTTATCCACCCTCTCATCATCCTCAGAGGAGACATAATAGTATGAATCGTCTTCAGAGGAAGAGAAAAATTACTTATCACACTCATATTGTTTAGTCATTGTTCTCACCTTTCTGGTGTGGTATGGCACTTTACCTCTTTTAGATCGACTACGGTTTATTTTGTAAATTAGCAAAGTATTAGTTTCCTGTAACTCCTCCTTACGGGCATTGTTACTTTCCAAACATTCATTTGACCACAATAACCTCTCTTTTACTTCAGCTAATTCCTTTTCTAGGGCCTGTCTCTGCTCTCTCTCATTTTTTAAAGCATGCAAAATAATCCACCCTACTTCTGCCGCAGTTCTGCTCTCAGGTTTGGAATAGACCCCTAAATCAAGCTTCAGAGCCATACCTCCTATCTCTTCCCCTATCTCTGGGTAAACCGGCGCACCATAGCGTACAAGCTCTTCTGCTATAACACGCCATTTTCCCATAGTGGTAGCCCAATGTGGTACAGCCCCATATTTGGGCCTTCTACCCCCCCCATCAATGAACAAAACTTCTTTCTAATGAAGCTCATTCTCGCAGTCAGATATACTTGGAATGTGATCAGACAAAGGAATCTCAAGCACAATATCAGATGGCGGGACAATAACACGTGTTTGCAGTAAGCCTTATTACTAGTATATATTGTACCACTAACACATACAAACAGGCTACACTGGGGTATCTCGCACAAGCGTGTATGCCCTCTCCCACTAGTGAATATTGTGTAACATGTACAACAGGAGACTTTCTTTATGCTTTAAAATCTGTGTCTAAATAACGATCCTGTATGCAATACAACCAACCATTACCTAGAAAGCAATACTATTAATTACCAGTGACAATCACTAAATAACTATCATGTATGTAATTCAAGTTACCCTTAAAACAAGGAACACAAAAACAACAGTCTATTAGAATCCTGTATAACTAGTCCAGTGCTACACGAGATAACCACAAACAGATTAACCTATTGTATTAGAGTACAACAAAACATGCCCCTCCCCCGACAATGTGCTTTCTTTGTCCCCAAAATGGCCACCAGACTATATAACAAAACGGAAACAGGAAGTACAGACCAACATACAAATCACCCTTTTAGTTAAGAAGACCCTTGAAGACTACAAAGTTAATCATCATAAAAATATTCCTTAATATAGAAGTTTCATAAATAAATTATAATTGCTAGGAAAATGTTGTTAATTTGGTCGATTGGATACTAATATTCATAACTCCTGCAAAATCCCATCCTCGTCGCCATTTGTTGTGGTTCGTAGCTCTGGGGTTGAATTGGATTTGGCTCCAAGGGTTACTCGCCCAGTTATAATCTGCAGACCATGCATCAGAGACACAAAATGGCTGAGACCATGCGGCCTAGTGAATACAATATATTCACACAGACCGCAGATATTTTACTAGCTGTATCACCGGAGACCAAACGCAATCATAAACAACCCACAGACCAACCTATTTTTAGGAATTTTGAAAGAGTTATATCCTAGCATCCAATGCACAAATTAACACTACACACCCAAATGCGGACTAAATTTGTTGTCTCCGCCCCCCTTAGCCAGCACCCCCCCCCCAGGTGGTCTGTCTAATGTTACAAAAGCCCCTGTAATCTGACTAGTAGACCCCAGGTAAGAGACTCCATTTTGCCATTGTTCCAACTCCATGCGGCTTTCCTGGACTAGGATCACAAGTATAGCAAATAAAATGTATGTCATTTTCATGTCCATAACAGTAGCAGAGCTGAGTGAGTGTGTATATGTAGTAGAGTTGAGTTTGTGAGTGTCTATGTAGCAGAGATGAGTTTGTGTGTATGTAGAAGAGTTAAGTGTGAGTGTGTATATAGCAGAATTGTGTGTGAGTGTGTGTATGTAGCAGAGCTGAGTGTGTATGTAGCAGAGCTGAGTGTGAGAATTTAGTGCAAAAATTGTAAATTTTTAGCACCAACTGTTACATCCAAGAAAATTCTGGTGGAAACATCTCACGAAATATTCCATGGTTATTTGTGCCCAGAAAAGTGAGAACTGTATAAATAAAAAATTCTGAGCTTAAATGTGAGTGCAGGTGCAGTGACCAAGAAAAAAACAAAAAAATAAAAAACTATATATTTAAAAAAAAAATATTTATCAATAATAATTCTTTTTTTTATAATTACTTACATAACACTTCCCCCCCTCCCCAAAAAAAGAAGAAAAAACAAAACAAAACAATAAAACCACAACCATTTCTGTGATTTCTACCCTATCAAAAAGCTAGTGTGAAATTTTGGTTGTAAACTGGACTCTCACCCCTTTGAAAATATCATGTAAATCAGACAATATACGTGGACACGCCCACTTTTACAAAACTGACATGAAAAGTGTAAACTGCGGCACAAAGCTCTATGAAAATGTGGTCGATAATTTTCATGCCAAAATTGATTTTTTTCTTGGTGCAAAATTCTTTGCGAATCTCCCCCTCTGTGAACTTTATAAAGATTTATGATTTTACTATTGTGCAGTTTTGTTTGGCACACACTGCTGCTCCAGCACTTCTAGCTATGTGAGCAGTGTGCAGCGGAAAAAAGCCACATCTTTGTGAAGTGTGCGGACAAGGAGTGTACGGTAGAGCGAGGGGGGAGTGTTTCTATATTTGCACAAAATTTATCAAAGGACGTGCACAACTTTAGTAAATCTTGAGCAAGAGTGTAAATTAGACAAGCAGTGTAAAGGGGTAGTTTTGTGTCTACAATAGACACCTAATGATAAATCTACCCCAATGTGCTCACTGTCTGTATATTATTGTATATCCCTTTTGACAGGTTGCCCACATATATGCTGAACAAGGGTTTTGAAAACAGTTTGTATCAAAATGTGAGGAGGGTAGGGACGGGTGATGACTATGAGCATGGTTTGACTCTTCTCCATTCACCTCAGTGATCTGCGCAGGCATTCTGCAAAAGACCAATGATGTAGAAATCCCTCCAAAAATACAGGTCATATGATGAAAATGCACATGTAGAAGTTCATTCATATTTAAAAAGTGCAGTCAGGTACACTTCTAGTGGGTAAATACCAATGACACAGATAACACAACCCCACTTATAGGAGGGGGGATCATATCACCCCTATGTACTCCCAGGGTGTACGTAAATGGACCATGTGACGTCTGCTAAAACAGCAATAAGCTACAAACACTGATATCAAAGAAAAGCTGTGGCAGACATGAGTAGTAAAAATAAACTTTATTGTTTTAAAAACAGATGATCGCGCCACCGGGTCCGGGTGGGATGACAGGGCCGAAGCGCGGGTTGCGGCAGGATCAACCAGGTACACAGCTGCACCTATTACATATGTATGTGATTAGCCAACAAGTTTTATAAATATTCACCGTCATTGTGATTTAGCCACTCCCGGAAGAAGGACTTTGTCCGAAATGGTCGTAGGGGTGAACATCTCTTGGTTACATTTACGCTCTGCACATGTGGGTATCTGTTAGCTTGCACCTGTCAATCAGTGTTGCTTCCTGAGTGGACAGTGTGATTTCACAGAAGAGTGACTGACTTGGAGTTACATTGTGTTGTTTAAGTGTTCCCTTTATTTTTTGCAATAGGAAAAGCAGTAGAAAAATAGACCGATCCTGGCGCTGGTACTCTTGATATAAGAAGGACTTGGAATCCAATGGTATTCCTTTCAATGGATTTTATTTTACAAACATATATGCAACCCGTTTCTGGTGCGAAACGGACCCTTCGTCAGGCAAGGACACCTTGCCTGAGGAAGGGTCCGTTTTGGACCAGAAACGCGTTGCATATGTGTTTGTAAAATAAAATCAATTGAAAGGAATAACATTGGATTCCAAGTCCTTGGATTTAAGAACGCTATCTGAGGTGTTGCGCTCTGAGTGCAACCGAACTCTGAGTTTAATTTTATTTTCACCTTAAACTGATCTGTAACGTCCTTCACTAGGGGGCGAAAATTCCCCTTCTTTTTCTTAATTTTTTTTGAGCAGTGATAAATGTGCATTAACCCCTTCCCTGAAAAAATTTGAATCACCCCACTTTTCCCATTTATCAAATAAAATTATGTAAATTTTTTTTTTTTAAACCTATGGGGTGTCACCGCATGTGTAAATGTACAGGGAGGGGCCATTTATATGGATACACCTTAATAAAATGGAAATGGTTGGTGATATTAACTTCCTGTTTTTGGCACATTAGTATATCTGCGGTGTTGCTATCAGTGTGTGAAGAGTGGGAGAAGAGGGTTGCATTGACAATCCAACACAATGGGCAGCACATTGAACACATTTTATAAGTGGTCAGAAACTTGTAAATAACTCATGAAAGAATAGTTACGTTAAAACCAAGCACATCATTGTTTTTCTTGTGAAATTCCCAATAAGTTTGATGTGTCACATGACCCTCTTCCTATTGAAAAAACAAAAGTTGGATTCAAAATGTCCGACTTCAAAATGGCCACCATGGTCACCCCCTATCTTGAAAAGTTTCCCCCCTCACATATACTAATGTGCCACAAACAGGAAGTTAATATCACCAACCATTCCCATTTTATTAAGGTGTATCCATATAAATGGCCCACCCGGTATATTAAGATATAAGGTTAGGTAATCTGCACGGTCAATGGTGTAAGCATAAAAAAGTGGTCAAAAGAGGACAATTTTTACAAATTTTTTAAGTAGTAAAAAAAAAAAAGTAGCAAGCTAGTGACACTTCCTTCATCTAAGGGACACAACTAGCCTCTTCTCTTGTCCCTTAGATAAAGCTAGCCTGCTCGCATGTGTGTGATTTGTGCAAGGTAATTCCCGATATCGATAACGTCCAAAATCGGAAATACCGGCCAATAATATCGGCCAAACCGATAATCGGTCGATCCCTTATATATATATATATATATATATATATATATATATATATATATATATATATATATATATATATATAGTAAATTTGAGTAGCCATATTAGTCCAGTGATGCAGATGCAAATCATAAAATGTTGCAGTATCTTGTAATACCTTTTTTATTGGACTAACAGCATTTTGTATAGACAAGCTTTCAGGATTCCTCCCTTTATCAAGTCCAAAGCAAATCTAATCTCACAAGTAGAAGACACAGGTTACATCTCACAAATATGCAGGGGTTAAGACAAAAGATGTGGAGAATTCACACTAAGATGGGCCATAAATTGTCCTGTTATGGTAATTGTCAGTCTTGTTCCCATAACAGGAAAATTTATGGCCCATCTCAGTGTGAATTCTCCACACCTATTGTCTTAACCCCTGCATATTTGTGAGATGTAACCTGTGTCTTCTACTTGTGAGATTAGATTTGCTTTGGACTTGATAAAGGGAGGAATCCCGAAAGCTTGTCTATACAAAATGCTGTTAGTCCAAAAAAAAAGGTATTACAAGATACTGCAACACTTTATGATTTGCATCTGCATCACTGGACTAATACGGCTACTCAAATTTACTACATTACGGAAGATACCGCATACAGCCACCTTACAAAGAAAATCTTGAAGATCACAAGAAAAGAAACACAGCTTGTCAGTGACTTATAATTTCTGTCTTGCTGCAAGAGAAGCCAACTCATCCCTAAAGGACTAATGATCAAAAATCCAGTGGCAACAACGCATAACTCCCAATATGCCGAAGACCTCTGCAAACGCACCAGCGAAAAACTGAGGAATCATCTAATCCACCAACTGTACAAGAAAAGAGAAGACATCAAACATTTAAAACAATCCCTCCTTCAGGATCTATGGGAAACTCATCAACATATGGCTGAACAATTGGAAAAGGATATACAATACTTCAATAGACAACAGAAAAGAGAACTCTTCATGAAGAAAAATAAGAAACTCAGCAAACTCTCTCAAAATTTCAACCAACACCAGGCAGAGAGAGAAACCAGGATCATTACAAGCAATGGAATACCTGAAACAACCGATACAAGCAATGGAATACCTGAAACAACCGATACAAGCAATGGAATACCTGAAACAACCGATGACCTCACCACTACTCCTGACAACAATACAGAGAACACAGGGATTATAAATATTTCAGATTATGAACTATCCAACTCTGAGAGATCTGTTCTCTCTAAAGGACTATCATTCTGTCCAAGCACTAAACTGGATGACATCAAACTATACTCAGACTTGGAAGTATTCTTTAGGAGACTACGACTAAAAGAGTACTTTCATAAGAAAGAGGACAGTACTACAACAACCCTGGATTACAATATCAAGAAAAATAATTCTGATTTTACTCCATCACCAGGACGCAACAGCAAACTGGACAGCTACATTGCAAGTTTCAGATTAAGAACAGCATCCCTGGTCAAAAAACACCATTATAAAACCAAGTACAATCTCTCAAAACTAGAAATAGACGCCATCAAAAACTTAAAGAATAATCAAACCATAACAATCAAACCAGCAGACAAGGGAGGAGCAGTGGTGATAATGAACACTGAGGATTACATAAAAGAGGGAAACAGACAATTGTCAGACACTACATACTACAAGAAACTGACAGAAGACCCCACCAAAGAATACACTCTGGAATTGAAGAAATTGATTGAATCCTTCCCAAAAGAGTCACAGAAAGGATTAGAGTCACTCATACCCACAAATCCCAGGGACATTCTACATGCTTCCAAAAATCCACAAAACTGGGAACCCAGGCAGACCAATATTAACCGGTATGGACACATTAACAGAACAGATCTCTGGCTTAGTAGAAAACCTATTAAAGCCCTTTGTCAAAAACACCAGCAGCTTCATACAGGACACCACTGACTTTCTTAAACTCAATCAGATTACAAACTTGCCTGCAAACTCCATATTAGTAACAATGGATGTAGAATCCTTATACAGCAACATCCCTCACAGAGATGGAATTGATGCCTGCTCCCTGTTCCTCTCATCCCAAACCCACAACCGGAAATACAGCCCTGGAGTCATCACTAAACTAATAGAATTCATCCTAACACACAACTACTTCAGTTTTAACAGTGACATATCTACAAATGATGGGCACTGCAATGGGGACCAGGATGGCACCACAATATGCCAACCTATTCATGGCTGACCTTGAACAATGATTTCTAGACACACAACTTCACAAACCCTACAGATACTACCGTTACATTGATATTTTCATCATTTGGACAGAAGGAAAAGAAAAACTCAGAAAGTTTCATGATGCCTTTAACACATTCAATCCAACTATCAAACTCAAAATGGACTTCTCTACAGAAAGTGTGAACTTCCTGGAAACTACTGTCACAATAAACAGGAACACACTACAAATGTCTGTATACAGAAAACCCACAGACCGATCCAGCTATCTACATAAATCCAGTTTCCATCCATCACACACAAAGAAAGGCATCATATACAGCCAAGCTACCAGGTACCATCACATCTGCTCCAACCCTGATGACAGAGACCTGCACCTACAAACACTGTCTGAGAAATTCAAACAAAAAGGATACAAACCTTGGACAATCAATAGGAAAATACACTCCGCCCTTCAAACACCACGGGAACACCTGCTACAATACAGAGCGATACAACCATCACCACGCGTACCACTGGTAGCCACATACAATCCGGCCCTTGAAGAAATACGAAATATTATCAAGGACCTACAGCCGATATTGGCGGAAGATGAGATGCTAAAATAAATCTTCCCTGAACCTCCCATCTTGGCCTTCAGACAACCACACAATTTAAAACAAAAGCTGGTCAGCCGAAAATTACCTACAGAAAGAACAGACACAGAGAATGGGACCAAACCCTGCAACAAACCACGCTGCAAACTCTGCCAACATATCTGCACCAAGATGGAAGCCACCCACAACAACAAGACATATAACATTAGGGGACTATACTCCTGCACATCCCCAAATGTGGTCTACATGATACAATGCACCAAGTGTGACATGGGATGCTACATTGGTGAAACCGGCCAGAAACTCAACGAAAGGATGAATCTACACAGACATTCCATCAACCGCCATAAAGAAAATGACTACTGCACCCCAGTTGGACATCATTTTACTCAAACAGGCCACTCCATACATGACCTTACAATCAAGATACTGAGAGGGAACTTCAAAAACACACGAAAGACATTTGAAGCCAAAATGATACTGTTTTTTTTACTCGGAATGTGGATTTGAGCTTCTTATCTCATTATCAAAATTTCTTATAACCTGTGCTGTACTGTATTCTCTAATAACCTGCACTGTGTTCTCTTTTGCATCTCACTATGTCCTGCTCCAGTCTCTCCCCTGCTCCCCTCTCCCTCCCCCTTTTTCTCATTCTTATCTATTCAGTCTTGTTCCCATAACAGGACAATTTATGGCCCATCTTAGTGTGAATTCTCCAAATCTATTGTCTTAACCCTTGCATATTTGTGAGATGTAACCTGTGTCTTCTACTTGTGAAATTAGATTTGCTTTGGATTTGATAAAGGGAGGAATCCCAAAAGCTTGTCTATACAAAATGCTGTTAGTCCAATAAAAAAGGTATTACAAAATACTGCAACATTTTATGATTTGCATCTATATATATATATATATATATATATATATATATATATACACACACATATATATATATATATAGCAACAGAAGAATGCAGCAGCACACTGCCAGCACAAGGATATAGGTGAAACATGAATATGCAGTTAAAACATGGAGAGCTATAACCGCTATGGTGTAATAGATGCAAATGTGAAACAATGAAATAGTGAGGCACTTAGCTCACAAATTTGTCTCCGCCAGAGGTCAAATAGCTTGGACCGTCCCACCGCGATAAGGTGGCCTCATTGGGACGGACCCTACACTGTGAATATGCCTCTGTGTGAACAGTTCAGTAAGCATGGCAGGGTCTGGAACATCCAAGACACCTTATATACACACCTGATAGAGGTGGGTGGGGTGCAAGGCCAACATGGAGGTAGCCACTCCCCCGTATGTGCAATACAGACAAAGAATAAGTCAGCCAGCACTTTAGTTGATACCAAACTATTGATACCCAAAATATATATACACAAAAGGACAAGTGCAGCACCCCAGATGTATACAAAAAAGTGGTAGTTTATTCCACAGTGCAGACATTTCAGTAGCCCCGCTACCTTTCTCAACACTTTTTTTTTCTGGATACATTTGTGCTGCACATATCCTTTGGCTATTGCTCTGACTTAATTCTGGATCTGCTTCGTTTTTGTATTGGAGTATATATATAACACTGCCATGACAGCTTTAGGTATTGAAACAACTACAGAGCCACAGGTTGGGGAACACTGGCTTAGATGACTTTTTAGGGTGCGTGCAACTTTTTAATTCTCCGCTCCAAATTAATTCACATCTCCTCTACCCATTGACTTTAATGTTTTTTCCGCTGTCCTGTTCACACTGCGGAAATTCTGCTAGCGGAATTCCGATGCGGAATTCTGTTCCGCTTGAAGAATGAGCATGAGCAGAAATCAAAAGAAGTCGATGGTAAAAAAAAATTCTGCCTGACATCGTTTTCCTGCAGAATTTGCGTGGAAATGGCTGAAAAACCCTTCACTTCTTTCTCCCCCATTTCTGCGCCCAATTCCGCAATTCCAATTTCGTGCGAAAATAAAATTATTTTTTCCGCCCATACATTTTTCGCCGTGAATTCCTCTTGATTTACTCAGTGTGAACGCACCCTCAGGATACAATATTAGTGCTGATGTAATCCTTGTACGTTCATCCAGTTGTGTTCAGTAAAGTATTTTTTCCCCATCATAAAGTAGATTGGGATCTTTTTGACATAGATAGTTGTCAGTCATCAATTAGGACTGCCCACTGGATTCCTAAGACCAGAATGGGCAACTATTTTAATAAATAAAAAAGGATAGAAGTCTGGCACCACTAATACACAGTCATGGCCGTAAGGCTAGGTTCACACTGTGGAATTTCTGCTGGAGATTGAGCCGGCGGCACTAGGACCGCGCGGACTACATTGCTGTCCCCATAGATGGCAATGTATTTCTGAGCAGATCTCCCAAAAGATCCACCCAGAAATGCATTGCAGTCTATGGGGGCAGCAATGCAGTCTGCTCGGTCCTAGCGCCACCGGCTCAATCTCCGGCAGAAATTCTGCAGTGTGAACCCAGCTTAAATGTTGGCACTCTTGAAATTTTTCTAGAAAATTAAGTATTTCTCACAGAAAAGGATTGCAGTAACACGTTTTGCTATACATATGTTTATTCCCTTTGTGTGTATTGGAACTAAACCAAAAAAGGGAGGAAAAAAAGCAATTTGGACATGTCACACCAAACTCCAAAACCTTTTTAAAATTGTGGAAAAAAGTAGAATTTTGTACTTACCGTAAATTCTCTTTCTCGGAGCTTCTATTCGGGGACACAGGACCATGGGTATATGCTGCTTGCCACTAGGAGGCTGACACTAGGCAAAAAACAAAAGAAGGCTGGCTCCTCCCAGCAGGATATACCCGCCTACTGGCTCTGAGAAACTCAGTTTTAGTCCCAAAGCAGAGGAGAGCCAACCCCCGAAAAAACAAACAGTCTAACACAACACCCCGAAAAAGGGAAACCGACCAAAAGGGGAACACCCCTGCCCCAGAAAGGCGGAAACCCGCTGGCCGCAAACAAGACAATGGGTGGGTGGCTGTGTCCCCAATAGAAGCTCCGAGAAAGAGAATTTACGGTAAGTACAAAATTCTACTTTTCTCGATCGCTTCATTGGGGGACACAGGACCAAGGGACGTCCTAAAGCAGTCCCTGGGGAGGGCGAACCAACCCCAACAGAAGAAGGTTCAGGCGGAATCACGAACCGCTGCCTGCAAAACCTTGCGGCCCAGGCCTATGTCGAAGGACGCAAAAGTATGAACCCTGTAAAACTTGGTAAAGGTATGCAGGGACGACCAGGTCGCAGCCTTGCATACCTGCAGGGCCGAGGCCCCATGACAGACTGCCCAGGAGGCCCCTACCGCTCGGGTGGAGTGAGCCGTCACGTGGAAAGGAGGCACCTGACTCTTGCATCGGTATGCCTCTGAAATGGCAGAACGGATCCACCGGGAGATTGTGGACTTCGAGGCCGGGAGCCCCTTGCGCCTCCCATCGGGGAGCACAAACAGGGACTACGCCGAAAGGAAGAGGTGACCGCCAAATAGGTCCGCACAGCCCGGACCAAGTCCAGCTTGTGAAGGCGGGAGGGAGACGGACAGAAGGAGGGCAACATGATGTCCTCGTTCAGGTGGAAGGCAGACACCACCTTAGGCTGGAAAGAGGGTACCGACCGAAGAACCAGAAAGGGGGAACGGCAGGAGAGGGTGGCTAGTTCCAAAACTCGGCCCAGAGAAATGACTGCGACCAGAAAGGATACCTTCCAGGAGAGAAAATGGAGAGAAACCTGAGCCCGAGGCTCAAATGGAGTGCCCTGAAGAGCATCCAAAACAAGGTTAAGGTCCCAAGGCGCAGTGGGGGACCGAAGAGGAGGGACCTCGTGGGCCACACCTTGCTAGGTTCTCTATACACTCGTCCGAGGGGTCCTTAAAGGAAGCTGCATCAGCAAGCGGCAAGGTAGTCTATTTAGACAGCCTAGACACAGGGGGATCCACTGTAGGAGGAGAGGACCACTTAGATACTAGCTTTTGCGGAAAGGGAAAAAGAGCTCGAAGCTTCTTAGACCCAGAAAAGTGCCGCTCCGGATGTTTCCAGGCCGCTTCCAACAGTTCTTCGAATTCTGAGTGGGAGCTGAAAACTTGGGGAGTCCGAGGAGCTCGGCGGAAGGAGACTTCAGGGGTAGCCCCAGAAGTTTCCGGGTCCTTCAGGTGGAAGGTGTCCCTTACAGCCGACACCAGGCTCTCCACCATATCTGACATGCGGGGAATCACTTCCGAGTCAGAAGGGGGGGGGGTCCGAATCAGAGTGTCGCAGCTCACCAGGAGACGGTGAGCGCTCTGGGGGGTCCTGGAGCGGGGAGAGGCGGACCGGGAGTGGGGAGACCGGGAGCGGACATCCTGCATCTGAGAGCGGTGATGTCTGGAGGAGGTGGAATGAGAATGGGAACTCCGATGGGAAGGCCCCGGGCGGCCCGACTCGGGGGAGGACTCCGAGGGAGGTCGCCCCGAGCGGTCACGGGAGGACCGTAGGGAATGGTGGGAGCTACTCGCCCTCGGCACCACGGCGGAAGAGCGCGAAGAGGATTGCCCCAGGGCCTTGGTCAGGTCAGAAATGGACCAGGAAAGGGAAGCTACCCATTCCGGAGCGGAATCAGACCGCCCGCCGTCTGGAGTACCGCCCTGGGCGGTAGCTGGGGGGCACAGGGACGCACAGAGCGAGCAGGTGGGTTCGGAGGAACCGCCTGGCATTTTGGTCTTACAGCCTGAGCAGGCATAGTAAGTGACAAGCGCAGTAGCAGCCTGCCGGGTAAGGGGGGGGGGGTCGGACATTAGAAAGCACTAGTAGGTCTGACAATCCAGTGACAAGGAGTAATCTCACCCAGGTGCCTGTATCCGGAGAGGATCCTGGAAACAGCTGGAGGAACCACAGCGGTGCCCGAGTCTGGAAGCAGAATGCCGGCAGAGGGAAGCACTGGAGCACACTGAGCATCGCCTCCCCCCCCCGAAAGAGGGGGAGGAGAAAACGACCCCCACAGCACGTGCCAGGTGCGAGACCACCTCATAGGGTGCCTCCAGAAGCACAGCCCCCCGTGCTGCGCGCGCTCCTAGATGATAGGAGGAAGGAGCGCGTGCAAAAAGCAGAGAGGCCGAGAGGCCAAGGGGGGCTCGGAGGGCCGGCAGCAATGCCACGCAAAGAGAGTGGGAGGGGCTAGGTGCAGGCCGGAGCCACGGGCTCAATTATTGACCTAATACAAAAAGACGTGGAGCTCACACTAAAGAACACGAGGTTAACTGATTTCCTTCACTCAAAGGAGGGGGAAAAAGAAAACAATATCAAAAAAGATCAGTCCTCAGTGTTCCACTCACAGAAATGAGTGTGCTATGGATAAAAGTAATAAATTCTTAAATGCCAGTAGATATATATTATTTATTACACAATACCAAATATACTAAAAGTGTCTCTAGAAGTCTGCCTCCGCAGGGCCCTTGCGGTATATAGGCTTGCTTCAGAGAATGATTGGAGTTGCAATCAAAATAAAAACCGTATAGTGAAGCGGTTCACCCATATAATCATATTACAAACTATATAAAATGGAAAAATTCATGAAGTCCTGAAACGAAAAACAATATAAAAACCAATATAGTCCTATAATAAAAATTAGCCTGTAACAGAAAAAATTGTCCTGTAACTGAGATACATCAAAAATAATGTCCTGCAATATAAATGTGGATCCAAATCCTCAGAAAAAAATATAAAAAGAACTGATCCAAAAAATGTATCCTGTAAAATAAATCCAATGTATGATTTAATTTGTATCACATGAGGAAATGATTTATGAATCCTGTAAAAATGTAAATCTCATCAGACACTCCCGTTGTATCTGTCGATATATTGTATATATTATCAAGTGTCTGATCAGATGGTATAATATAGCCAAGCAGAACCTATACAACGTATCTGTAATAATGAAAGTCCTGTTGGAAGAAAAGTATTGGCACAATGTGCCACTCACCGCCCTTTGATGGAATTGGTGGTTCTCCGGAGTGATGGCTGTCTGGCTGGAGGTAGCGACTCCTGATATCAGGGTCTAGCCCCTTCTTACAGCCTAGATTCGCTGCCTGCCGGTAATGCTCGCTCCGCTGTAAAGATGAATGGCACCCGGCACAAACGGCATGTAGAGCCGGCAGCGTGTGATGTAATCGGTCAGCTGATTGCAGGTCAGCTGACCTTGGCCGTGTTCCGTCCCAATATGCTCCGGAGATTTCAGGTATACTTAGCGGAAGATTTGAAGTGGTGCAGAGACCGGTCGTGATCTCATGACTCACGTTCTAGATGGAAAATGAGTTGTAAAGGTATGCTGGCAATTGTAGTCCTTGATCAGAAATTGTCAGAGTAGACAGTCCTATTAATCTGGATATGACCAGGAATAAGTCCTTTTGCAATATTTAAAAGCAGGATAAGGATATGCAAATAATATATAAAAAACGCAGGTGAACCGCAGGTTAAGTTTGAACTTGTAGCAATCCCAAACGTGTTTCGGGGTACCCGTAGGTGGTTTCCTTGACCCCTTCCTCAGTGGTGCATACAAGAGACTCAAGGTGATTGAGTCTCTTGTATGCACCACTGAGGAAGGGGTCAGGATACCACCTACGGGTACCCCCAAACGCGTTTGGGATTGCTACAAGTCCACACTTAACCTGCGGTTCACCTGTGTTTTTTATATATTATTTGCATATCCTGCTTTTAAATATTGCAAAAGGACTTATTCCTGGTCATATCCAGATTAATAGGACTGTCTACTCTGACAATTTCTGATCAAGGACTACAATTGCCAGCAGACCTTTACAACTCATTTTCCATCCAGAACGAGAGTCATGAGATCACGACCGGACTCTGCACCACTTCAAATCTCCCGCTAAGTATACCTGAAATCTCCGGAGCATATTGGGACGGAACACGGCCAAGGTCAGCTGACCTGTAATCAGCTGACCGATTACATCACACGCCGCTGGCTCTACATGCCGTTTGTGCCGGGCGCCATTCATCTTTACAGCGGAGCGAGCATTACCGGCAGGCAGCGAATCTAGGCTGTAAGAAGGGGCTAGACCCTGATATCAGGAGTCGCTACCTCCAGCCAGCCAGCCATCACTCCGGAGAACCACCAATTCCATCAAAGGGCGGTGAGTGGCACATTGTGCCAATACTTTTCTTCCAACAGGACTTTCATTATTACAGATACGTTGTATAGGTTCTGCTTGGCTATATTATACCATCTGATCAGAGACTTGATAATATATACAATATTTCGACAGATATAATGGGAGTGTCTGATGAGATTTACATTTTTACAGGATTCATAAATCATTTCCTCATCTGATACAAATTGAATCATACATTGGATTTTACAGGATACATTTTTTGGATCAGTTCTTTTTATATTTTTTCTGAGGATTTGGATCTACATTTATATTGCAGGACATTATTTTTGATGTATCTCAGTTACAGGAAAAAAATTTCTGTTACAGGCTAATTTCAATTATAGGACTATATTGTTTTTATATTGTTTTTCATTTCAGGACTTCATGAATTTCCATTTTATATAGTTTGTAATATGATTATATGGGTGAACCGCTTCACTATACGGTTTTTATTTTGATTGTAACTCCAATCATTCTCTGAAGCAAGCCTATATACCGCAAGGGCCCTGCGGAGGCAGAATTCTAGAGACACTTTTAGTATATTTGGTATTGTGTAATAAATAATATATATCTACTGGCATTTAATAATGTATTACTTTTATCCATAGCAAACTCATTTCTGTGGGTGGAACACAGAGGACTGATCTTTTTTGATATTGTTTTCAATTAATGATCTGCCCGCAGCTCCGGACCTGCAAGGAAAAAACGAGGCGCTGGAGATGTTGGCCGGGGAGGGAGGCACTTGACCCCGAGCCGGCCTGCGGCGCAAAGTGCAGGCCGGAGCCGCGGGCTCAGTTAATGACCAGCCCGCAGCTCCGGACCTGCAAGGAGAGAGGCGATCACGGCGCTGTGAGCTCACAGGAGACTGAGTGAAGCGCCGGAAGAGCGGGCGGGGAAGGACCGACCCGCCGAAGCGACGCGCCTTAGCAAAAGACTGCGGCCGTGCAGGAAAAGAACACACGGCCACAGTGTTAACCCCGAGGGCAGAGTTAACTCCCCCACTGCCGGAGAGCAGAAGGAGGAGACCCCCATAAAAGTTAACCCCCATCAAATTTAACCCCCCCGCCAGCCGAGCAGGGCCTGCGGAAGAGGGGAGGGAGAGAGAAGGGAACCTCACTGCAGCCACCATCCAACCCCCAAATAATAAAGAACCCCCCTCTGACCCCACAGCCAGCGGAAAGGTAGTGTGGGGGGGGGGGGGGAGAGGGAGGGGGGGATGAAAAATGAACCCCCAATATACTTACCCCAGGAGACCTCAATACTCCCCCTGAGGGACCTCCATGCCAGGCGTCTTCGACCAGCTGATGCCGCCTGCCTTTAGCCGCCATGGTGAACAGGGGTGAATGGGGGACCCGGACCCTAGGTACACCACCAGGCGCTGGCTGCTGGCGAGGAGGGGTTAACAGTCCATCCATGATGCACCATGCCCCTAGCTCGCATGTGAGGGATCAGGCAGCGCCATGCTCCTGTCGCCCCACGCTAGATAGAACAAAAAAGGGAGAGAAATTCTAAACTGAACCTGATACTAGGGAAAAAAAACTAAAGAAAGAGCAGGTCTGGAGAGCTGCAGAGCTGCGTCTAGTCTCCTCTGACACTAAGCTGAAACTGAGTTGCTCAGAGCCAGTAGGCGGGAATATCCTGCCGGGAGGAGCCAGCCCTGTTTTGTTTTTTGCCTAGTGTCAGCCTCCTACTGGCAAGCAGCATATACCCATGGTCCTGTGTCCCCCAATGAAGCGATCAAGAAATAAGATTGTTTCAACCATGTGATGCTTCATTAAACTCACCTGGGGTAAGTAAAAAGTGTGGGCAATATAAATCCCACCTGAAAGCATATAAAAAGGAGAGAAGTTCACTTAGTCTGTGCATTGTGTGTCTGTGTGTGCCAAACTAAGCATGGACAACAGAAAGAGGAGAAGAGAACTGTCTGAGGACTTGAGAACCAAAATGTGGAAAAATATCAACAATCTCAAGGTTACAAGTCCATCTCCAGAGATCTAGATTTGCCTTTGTCCACAGTGCGCAACATTATCAAGAAGTTTGCAACCCATGGCACTGTAGCTAATCTCCCTGGGCGTGGACAGAAGAGAAAAATTGATGAGATGTGTCAATGCAGTATAGTCTGGATGGTGGATAAGCAGCCCCAAACAAGTTCCAAAGATATTCAAGCTGTTCTGCAGGCTCAGAGAGCATCAGTGTCAGCGCGAACTATCCATCGACATTTAAATGAAATGAAACGCTATGGCAGGAGACCCAGGAGGATCCCACTGCTGATACATAGACATAAAAAAGCAAGACTACATTTTGCCAAAATGAACTTGAGTAAGCCAAAACCCTTCTGGGAAAACATCTTGTGGACAGATGAGGCCAAGATAGAGTTTTTTGGTAAAGCACATCATTCTACTGTTTATTGAAAATGAAATGAGGCCTACAAAGAAAAGAACACAGTACCTACAGTGAAATATGGTGGAGGTTCAATTTTTTTATTTTTTTTTGCTGCCTCTGGCACTGGGTGCCTTGAATGTGTGCAAGGCATTATGAAATCTTAGGATTGCCAACAGATTTTGGGTTGCACTGTACAGCCCAGTGTCAGAAAGCTGGGTTTGCGTCCGAGATCTTGGGTCTTCCAGCAGGACAATGACCCCAAACATACGTCAAAAAGCACCAGAAATGGATGGCAACAAAGCGCTGTCGAGTTCTGAAGTCCAGAGAGAGTGAGAGTTCAGCAATGAGTCCAGATCTAAATCCCATTAGAGATCTTAAAATTGCTGTTGGGAGAGACCTGGAGCAGTTTGCAAAGGAAGAGTGGTCCAACATTCCGGCTGAGAGGTATAAGAAGCTTATTGATGGTTATAGGAAGCGACTGATTTCAGTTATTTTTTCCAAAGGGTGTGCAACCAAATATTAAGTTAAGGGTGCCAATAATTTTGTCCAATTTGCTTTTTTCTTCCCTTTTTTGGTTTAGTTCCAATACACACAAAGGGAATAAACATGTGTATAGCAAAACATGTGATATTGCAATCCTTTTCTGTGAGAAATACTTCATTTTGTAGAAAAATTTCAGGGGTGCCAACATTTACAGCCAGAACTGTAAATGGCAGAGAAAGTAATAATATATAGATGAAGGCATGCAGCACGTGTAACTGTGTAAGTCAGAAAATAGCTGAAGCGGTGCACTTATCCATAAAAACAGGAAGATTCTTGCTTGACAATATAGTACATAAGAGATTAAAGAAGGAGAAAAAATAAAAAATAAACCACTACTTCATATACAAATCTAAGACATATTTTAATATGACAATGTCCAGTACTTTTTAGCTTATATCCATGTGTACATTTATAGCAGCAGTAGTGACAGTGAATGCAGTTGATACAACTGTGATATTCAGTATCTTCATTGGTCTTCCAAATACCAATCATTTTCAAAGTATCTGAGGGAAGAAAACAAACACCTTGTCATAGCATGCAACAATGTTACACAGAAGGCTAGATTCTACGGTATATATTACACTAGACAAGTGAACACGAAATCACAATCTTTCGATTTTAACACTATACATGGAATGATCTTTTGAATTATTGGGCCATCTTACTGGTTATTTTCACAATACGGAATTAAGTGAGGAAAATGTCTTTGCCTAAATGGGCACTGTCAATAAAATTTATTTTGCTATTGCACTCCTTATGGAAATTTTTTTTTTTTTTAATGTACCTTGTTTAAAAAAAAAAATTATGTTTTCTATGTCTAATTTGTATTTAAAAAACCTGCCACTAGGTGTCTCTCTACTTGTCCAGAGCACATTTCCTCCCATCTCTTGCACAGACTTTGGACTCCTGCTGGCCTGGCCGAAGTCCAAACACAGGAAATGCTGAGGAGGGGGGGGGGGGGGGCAGCCTTAGCCAATCATAGTTCATCTGACACAGACTCTTATTATAAAAATATAAAACTTTACAGAAATACAAACATTATTATAAACATAAATACAAACTTTCCGTTTCTAAAGCAAAACACAAAAATAAACATGACTAGCAATAACTATAACACAAAACCACCTCAGAACCATAATCCTGCCTAACCGGCCAGCCCAGCTATAATAACTCATGACACTACACACGCAACTTAAACTAGCTTTAATTAACACCAACACTCCTATTATGCCAAAATGAATTTTTTTTCCTTTTTTTATATTATAAATAACAGAAGTATAGCTTACCTCGCTATAACAAAAAAAGTAAAAAATTCAGCTTGACAATCATTTACCAAAAAAACATTTTTTCTTCTCCTTTTATACATAAATATAAACCACCCTACCCATAAACACACAACTTACCTAGCTACACACCAATAATTAATAACACCAGCTGACCTACACCAGTGATAAGAGGTGGCTAAAAACATAACTTTTAATTGTTACTCAATAAAAGATGCATATAGTACAAATAGTGCCGTTTTGTGCATGTACCCAATGATCTTTAAACCAGAGTAATACTACTAAAATAAGAAATCAATATTCCTTCATCAATAATATCCAAGTAGGGAGTGCTATAGTATTATACAAGCACATCCTAGTGGGGTCTCTTAATAATAACAGGTTGGGGCTACATTTTATCTTCGAGACACATGATCGGGAATTGGCCTTTTTGGACATCAAAATCTATAAAGATGTCAAGGGGGACCTGCAGACTACAATTTTTCGTAAACAGACAGCAACTAATAGCTTGCTGGGATGGAACAGCTGTCACCCAGTAAGCCTCAAAAGGGGCATTCCAAAAGGCCAATACCTCCGACTGAGGAGGAATTGTTCGAGTCTGAGGGTCTTCCAACAGGAAGCGGTTGAATTACGCAGAAGATTTAGGAATAGGGGCTATCCTGATTATGTGCTTCGAAGGGCCTACAAACATGCATTAATGACCCCACGGGAGACACTCTTGAGACCAAGCACGAAGGAAGTCACGGGCAATCAGTTACGGAAAATAGGTATCTTTGATAATGCAGCATCTGTGGTTCGGGAATCCTTGACGAAACATTGGAATGTTTTAAAGCTAGACAAGGATTTGGGAGAGGTTGTAGGTGAGAGACCCATGATTACTTACCGTAAAGGGCAAAGTATAGGAGACACAGTGGTGAGGAGCCACTTGGCTCCAATGAGGAGAGGGGCCAATACGTGGCTGGACAGATATGCACAACCTTTGGGCTGCTATAAATGTGGCAATTGTAAAGCTTGTGCATATGTGCTTAAGACAAAGGAGGTTACGAGTGATGTGTACGGTGGCAATCTGAAGATCAGGCAATTCATTAATTGTAGCTCGAGAGCCGTGATTTATTTGGCCCAGTGTCCATGCCCGAGCTATTATGTGGGTAAGACTCTACGGGAACTGCGTAGACGGGTTTTTGAACATATTGGTGACATCCGCAACAACAGGGATACGCCTTTGGCCAAACATATGAGGGAACATCATCCTAATGACATGTACAGTGCCAGATTTAGGGGTATTGAACACATACGCAGCTCTCCAAGAGGAGGGGATCTGGACCGTTTGTTACTCCAAAAAGAGTGCAAATGGATCCATAAGTTAAAAACCTATACCCCCCCACGGCTTAAATGAGCAACTTAATTTTTCATGTTTTTTGTAAAGATGCACTGGGTAGAGTTTTTATTGGAGGATCTAGGTAGATAGGGGAGACCCTAGTGGGCCTTAGAGATATACCTCCAATAGGAACTCAGGAT
The DNA here is from genome assembly GCF_029499605.1 of Hyla sarda. Lineage (NCBI taxonomy): Eukaryota > Metazoa > Chordata > Amphibia > Anura > Hylidae > Hyla > Hyla sarda. Next base: position 45,964,182 of record NC_079194.1, on the reverse strand, counting down.
CGTCAGGGTTTATAGGAGGTTCCAGAGCGGGGCCATCCATTAGGGGTGAAGCCGCATAGGCATAGGGCTGTGACATTAGGGACAAGTAGGGTGGTTATCACAACTAGGGCCCACCCAGTTGGCTCATTGTATAGCCCCCCGCACTCATAATCTCGTGCACATTGCCCCTCCCCTATTGGAAGTTACATGTGACTCCTGTTTTTTGACCCTGTCTAATCAATAAATTATTAACATAATGCATAATTTATTTGATTCTCACATAATGTGTGGTACCAAATATTTTGTTTCTAAATATTTGTATATGTATCTAGATTCCTCAGTGACAACCGAGATAACTATCTTGTTCCATATTAGAAATACCAGGATAATTCATTTACTGACCTTTATGAAAATGCATGGACCATAAACAGTTAACACGGCCGGCGTGTGCTGGTAACCTAGCACCGCCAGAGGACGCGTCGCCCAGGGAAGCAGGGGGCGGGAGCACCGGACGTGACGTGTTGGTCGCGCAGGATATAATGTCAGACGCCGGCTTGCCCGGCAGCGCGCATGGCTGGATATCAGCCGGCCTCTTCGCCACTGCGAGAGTGCGCGCCGCCGGTATATTCTATTGAAGTCACGGAACAGTGAGTACACTCCATATGGAGCATTTTCTCCTTACAGGTGGAATGGACAACTGAATATTGAATAGGGCCATGTCTCTCTTTTTTACAGGGCAGCCAATTGGAGGTGTTGAGTGGGTGAACGTTATGCTGACTGATTTAAACAAAGATCAGTTACATATGGCCATTTGTCTATACACGTTTTTCTTTTTCTCTTCTTTTGCAGGATAGGCCCCCATTGGCACCGGACTCTAGGAGACATATCCATATGGCTTTCTGTTGATATGTTTATATATCTAAGTACTGCAAACAAGAGGCCATCGCATGATATGCGCATTGGCATGCTGTGGCCCCTTGTGTGAGTCCGTTTAGGTGATACATATCCTGACGGTCTTCGGAGATTGACTTCTATGTTATCTCCCCAGATGACGTCGCTGAAATAAGCGATAGAAACGCGTTGGGCATATCAGTCACCACTTAGGATGACTGAGGGAGTAATTGTATGTTGAATGACCACTAGTTGGTTAGTTACATCAGGTTGAACGTGCTCTGACACAACCTTCTATATGTGAACGGATGTGCTTGTATAATACTATAGCACTCCCTACTTGGATATTATTGATGAAGGAATATTGATTTCTTCTTTTAGTAGTATTACTCTGGTTTAACCCGTACAGGACCTAGGGCGTATGGATATGCCTTCTGTACCTGGGTCTTAAGGACCCAGGGCATACCTGTAACCGGGGTGACTGCTGATATCGATCAGCAGGCACCCCGTGCAAATGCCCAGGGGGGTCATCAGACCCCCCCCATGTCGGTGATCGGCGCAAATCGCATGTGAATTCACACTTGCGATTTGCGCCGATTCCGGGTCATTCGGGTCTATGGTGACCCAGAATAGAAGGGGGATCGCGGGTGTCTAAGACACCCACGATTTCCCTGTAGCCATAGGAGTGAGGTGGCAGAGGTGCCACCCCTCCTATCTCTGCTATTGGTGGTCTAGACGCGACCACCAATAGCAGATTAGGGGCGGGGGGGTTTACTTTCATTTTCCCCGTTCTGCCCACCCACAATAGGCGGGGCAGAACGGGGAAATGACGGGGACCGAACGCCGAAGATCCACTTACCCGTCGGTGGAAGCTGCGGGACCGGATCGGCGGCGGCGATCGGCGCGGGCGGCGATGTCGTGCGGCAGAAGAGGACGGCTCCCTGGATCCGACGGAAGCCGGTAAGTTGCCTAGCAACATCTAGAGGGCTACAGTCTGAGACTGTAGCCCTCCAGATGTTGCAAAACTACAACTCCCAGCATGCCCAAACAGCTGCTGGGCATGGTGGGAGATGCAGTTTTGCAACAGCTGGAGGTCTACAGTTTAGAGACCACTGCACAGTGATCTCTATACTTTAGCACTCTAGATCTTGCAAAACTACAACTCCCAGCATGCCCACATAGCTGTTTGCTGTATGTGCATGCTGGAATTTGTAGTTTTGCAACATCTGGAGGTCCACAGTTTGGAGATCACAGTGCAGTGGTCTCTATCTGTAGCCCTCCAGATGTTGCAAAACTGCAAATCCCAGCATGCCGAAACAGCTGTCTCGGCATGCTGGGAGTTGTAGTTGCGATCCCTAAAGCTGTTGCATAACTAGATCTCCCAGCATGCCCTTCGGCGATCAGTACATGCTGGGAGTTGTAGTTTTGCAACAGCTATAGGCACACTGATTGGAAAATACTGAGTTAGGTAACAGAACCTAACTGAAGGTTTTCCAACCAGTGTGCCTCCAGCTGTTGCAAAACTACAACTCCCAGCATGCACGGTCTGTCAGTACATGCTGGGAGTTGTAGTTTTGAAACAGCTGGAGGTTTGCCCCCCCATGTGAACGTACAAGGTACATTCACACTGGCGGGTTTACAGTAAGTTTCCTGCTTCAAGTATGAGCTGCGGCAAACTTTTCGCCGCAGCGCAAATTTCTAGCGGGAAGCTCACTGTAACCCGCCAGTGTGACCGTATCCTAAAAACACTACACTACACTAACATATAATAAAGGGTAAAACACTACACATACACCCCCTTACACTGTCCCCCCAATAAAAATGAAAAATGTATTGTACGGCAGTGTTTCCAAAACGGAGCCTCCAGCTGTTGCAAAACAACAACTCCCAGCATTTCCGGACAGCCACTGACTGTCCAGGCATGCTGGGAGTTAAGCAACAGCTGGAGACACCCTGTTTGGGAATCACTGGCGTAGAATACCCCTATGTCCACCCCTATGCAATCCCTAATTTAGTCCTCAAATGCGCATGGCGCTCTCACTTCAGAGCCCTGTCGTATTTCAAGGAAACAGTTTAGGGCCACATATGGGGTATCTCCGTAATCGGGAGAAATTGTGTTACAAATTTTGGGAGCTTTTTCTCCTTTAACCCCTTATGAAAAGGAAAAGTTGGGGGCTACACCAGCCTGTCAGTGTAAAAAAAATTAAAATTTTACACTAACATGCTGGTGTTGTCCTTTACTTTTTATTTTCACAAGTGTTAAAAGGAAAAAAAGACCCCCAACATTTGTAACACAATTTCTTCTGAGTACAGAAATACCCCATATGTGGGCGTAAAATGCTCTGCGGGCGCATAACAAGACTCAAGAGTGAGAGCGCACTATGTACATTTGAGGCCTACATTGGTGATGTGCACAGGGGTGGCTGAATTTACAGCAGTTCTGACATAAACGCAAAAAAATAAATACCCACATGTGACCCCATTTTGGAAACTACACCCCTCACGGAAAGTAACAAGGGGTATAGTGAGCCTTTACAACCCACAGGTGTTTGACGAATTTGGATGGAAAAATGAAAAAAAAAAATTTTTCACAAAAATGCTGGTGTTACCCAAAATTTTTAATTTTCACAAGGAAACATAGGAAAAAAGCCCCTCAAAATTTGTAACCCCATTTTCTCTGAGTAAGAAAATACCCCAAATGTGGATGTAAAGTGCTTGGCGGGCGAACTACAATTCTCAGAAGAGAAGGAGCACCATTGGGATTTTGAAGATAAAATTTGTCCGGAATTGAAGGCTACGTGTGTTTACAAAGCCCCCATAGAGCCAGAACAATGGAACCCCCCACATATGACCCAATTTTGGAAACTACACCTCTCACGTAATGTAATAAGGGGAACAGTGAGCATTTACGCCCCACAGGTGTCTGACAGATTTTTGGAACTGTGGTCCGTGAAAATTAAAAATGTAATTTTTCATTTGCACAGCCCACTGTTCCAAAGATCTGTCAAATGCCAGTGGGGTGTAAAAACTCACTGCACCCCTTATTAAATTCTGTGGGTGGTGTAGTTTCCAAAATGGGGTCACGTGGGGGGGTCCACTGTTCTGGCACCACGGGGGGGCTTTGTAAACGCACATGGCCCCCGACTTCTATTCCAACCAAATTCTGTCTTCAAAAGCTCAATGGCGCTCCTTCTCTTCTGAGCATTGTAGTGTGCCAGCAGATCACTTGATGTCCACACATGGGGTATTTCCATACTCAGAAGAAATGGGGTTACAAATTTTGGGGGTCATTTTCTCCTATTACCCCTTGTAAAAATATAAAATGTGGGGGAAAACCAGCAATTCAGTGAAATTTTTTTTTTCTCATTTACACATCCGACTTTAGCAAAAAGTCGTCAAACACCTGTGAGGTTTTAAGGCTCACTGTACCCCTTGATGTGTTCCTTGAGGGGTGCAGCATGTGCTTTTTTTTGCTGTTCTGGCACCATAGGGGCTTCCTAAATGCGACATGCCCCACAAAAACCATTTCAGAAAAACTCACTTTCCAAAATCCCATTGTCGCTCCTTCCCTTCTGAGCCCTCTACTGCGCCCGCCGTACACTTGACGTACACATGAGGTATTTCCTTACTCGAGAGAAATTGGGCTACACATTTTAGGAAGATTTCTCTCCTTTTACCCCTTGTAAAAATTCAAAAACTGGGTCTACAAGAACATGCCAGTGTAAAAAAATGAAGATTTTGAATTTTCTCCGTCAATTTGCTGCTATTCCTGTGAAACACCTAAAGGGTTAACAAACCTTTTGAATGTCATTTTGAATACTTTGGGGGGTGCAGTTTTTATAATGGGGTCATTTTCGGGGTATTTCTAATAAGAAGGCCCTTCAAATCCACTTCAAAACGGAACTGGTCCCTGAAAAATTTTGATTTTGAAAATTTTGTGAAAAATTAGAAAATTGCTGCTGAACTTTGAAGCCCTCTGGCGTCTTCCAAAAGTAAAAACATGTCAACGTTATGATGCAAACATAAAGTAGACATGTTGTATATGTGAATCAATATATAATTTATTTGGAATATTAATTTTCCTTATAAGCAGAGAGCTTCAAAGTTAGAAAAATGCAAAATTTTCTATTTTTTCATCAAATTTTGGAATTTTTCACCAAGAAACGATGCAAGGATCGACAAAATTTTACCACTAACGTAAAGTAGAATATGTCACGATATCAGAATGAAAGGTAAAAGCATTCCAGAGTTATTAATGCTTAAAGTGATGTGCAAAAAATGGCCGGGTCCTACAGTGAAAATTGGCTGGGTCCTTAAAGGGTTAAAGATCATTGGGTACATGCACAAAATGGCACTATTTGTACTATGTGCATCTTTTATTGAGAATAACAATTAAAAGATATGTTTTAAGCCACCTCTTATCACTGGTGTAGGTCAGCTGGTGTTATTAATTATTGATTATTGGTTTAGAGGTTATTTTGAATAGATCGGTCGTGTACAGGACCTTATTGGTGTGCAGTCTGTTGTTTGCTAGCTACACACCAACACACATGCTATGCTAAACTATACTTTAAAAATTAAATAAATAAAAAAATAAAATAAAAATAAAAATTTAAAATAAAAAAATATATGAATCACACTACCCCCAAACACACAACTTACCTAGCTACGCACCAATGAACATATACTAAACTATACTGCATTTTTTTCCCCTAGCATAAATAACAGAAATAAAGCTTACTTCGCTTTAACAGAAATAATTTTAATAATTTTTTTTTATATAAATATATATAAACCACACTACACACAAACACACTACACACCAACACACATATACTAAACTATATTACACATTTTTTTTTAAACCTTTCTCCTAGCATAAATAACAGAAATAAATCTGGACTTGGACAGATGTTATTTACAATTTTTTTTCCCCTTCCCCCTCTCCATTTTCCCTTCTCTCCGTAACAGCTTAAGCTGGTCCGACTGCCATAACTATACCCCCATAAAGATTATATATACAATATACACACAATATATACAATAAATACACACAATAAAATAATTAGTGACAATAACCTACTTCACTAAATTAATTCTAACTATACCCATCACCCACACCACCCCCACCTGGATGAGGGTCAGAGTCCGATATGGTTTTGAACAGCAAAGTCTTGTCTTACTGACCCACACCAGGCACCCAAAAAAAACATGAAGTCCGAACATGAGTCCTTTCTTGCCCAACCCAAAGTCCCCCACCCAACCTAACTAAGACCCAACCACCTACCTATACAGAACAACATAACAAAAACATAAAATACTACAAAACAATGCAAACCCTTTATAAAGCCCAAGTTCAGTGCCTGTAAGCCCTTTATCAACCTTCACGTTCTAAACAAAACAAAAGGCTATGGTGTCCATGCATTAGCCCACCACCAGGATTGGAGGATGGCAATCCTGATATGAATTTGAACTCTCTCCCTAACTCTACCCTATCTCTCACTCTATCGCTATCTCTTCATTAAACTAACTCTACACTTACCCTAACCCTGTCCCTATATCACTGCCCCTAATCAAAATAAACGTACCTGGCCCAAAAGGCCTAATACCTAGGGCACATCAAAAGAAAACCCTCTCCATAGGAGAGAAGCCCTACTGGTACCAAGACGGCCATACTCCAAAGACCTGATCTTCCCGAGGTCACCGGTTATATTCCTACAGACCTCCACCTCGGAGAGGATTTTCTGTTGGGTCGACACTAAACACTGTGCGTTCCACGTGTAGTACCTAACCACTAAACTAACTAAGAATAAAGTGCCCCGGTCTCGGCCACCCAGAGTCCTGAATGCCCCATAAGCCCACTCTGGATAGGTAAGGCTAGCAAGTTGACTCCAGCCGATGGAAGCACCCACCCTGTTGTAAACCCCTATATTAAAGGGACAATGAAGCAGGAAGTGGTCCATGCTTTCCAGCGTGTCCCCGTACTCTTCTCGGGGACATCCCCGGTCATCAGAGTTCCTTTACTTCAGATTGTCCCTCACATATATCTTACCCTGAAAGCAGCGCCAGGCCAAGTCCCAAAACTTCTGGGGGATCCTTTTCATGTTCAAAAGATACAATCCCACCATCAGATCCCGACCTGGGCAGTCCCAGAGCACCAGAGTCTTCTGGAAGTGGGTCAACAGAACCCGTTTGTCAAGGAACTGCCTTGACTGGGTCCTGATCTCCCACACTCCCAGACCCCACCAACGTATCGCCTTCAGAGTCGGGGTAGCGTAAGCCGGAAGATATCTATGGGGCGTACGGAAGTCCTTCACTCGCCCTCCTCTCTCCCATTCTCGGAAGAAAGGCTGAAACCATTCCCTGCAGGAGATAACCCACGGAGGAGCCCTCTCTTTCCAGAGGTTTGCGATGTTAGCTTTCAAGAAGGTGTTCGTAAAGAACACCACAGGGTTTACCATAGATAAACCCCCTAGTCTCCTCGTGCGGTACGTAACCTCCCTCTTGACTAGGTTCATCCTGTTTCCCCATAACATCTGGAAAAACAGGCTGTAGATCCTAGTGTAGTAAGCCTCTGGTAAGATACATACACTGCCCAGATAGATAAACAAGGGGAGCAGGTACGATTTGATCAGGTGTACCCTTTCCCTGAGGGTCAAAGACCAACCCTTCCACTGGTTCACCCTCTGAGTGGCATCCTGGAGCTTACCATCCCAGTTTTTGGTGGGATAATCATCCTGGCCAAATGTGATGCCTAAGACTTTTGCTGATTCCTGGGGCCCTGGAAGGGTGTCCGGGAGATCAAACGTGGGATCCCCCCCTCCCAGCCAGAGACTCTCACACTTATCCCGATTGATCTTGGACCCGGATGCCTCCGAGTAGCGGTCCACCTCCGACATCACCACATCGACCTCCTCCCTCGAGGAGACGAAAATAGTGACATCATCAGCGTACACCACCACTCTCTAGGTGACAGCCGGCTCCGCCAGACTCATCCCGACTCCCGCCAATGGTCCGCGACTCAACCTCCTAAGGAAGGGATCGATCGCGAACACATATAAGAGCGGGCTCAAAGGACAACCCTGACGGACTCCGGACCCCACCTCAAAAGAGCGGCCAGACCAACCGTTCACCAGAGGGAAACTCTCTGCCCCTGCATACAAGATCTTAAGCCAATTAACAAAAGTACTTGGTAAGCCACATCTCAGGAGGACAGACCAGAGGTACTCATGGCTCACCCAATCAAATGCTTTGGCCTGATCCAAGGACAGCAAGTACCCCTTCCAGAGACCTGCACTACTCCGCTCCACTGCCTCCCTGACACTAAGGACAGCACTTAAGGTGCTTCGGCCTGGAACAGTGCAGTGCTGGGCCTCCAAAAGGAGCCGGGGTGCAAACTTCCCCAACCGATTAAACAGTATCTTAGCCAGAAGCTTCCTGTCCGTATTGAGAAGAGCTATGGGCCTCCAATTCTCAATACGGCTGGGATCTTTACCGTTTGAGAGAAGAATCAGGGCTGACCTCCTCATTGACTTCGGCAGAGTGCCCGAGGAGAGACACTCATTGAATACCTCAGTCAAGAGGGGAGCTAAAGACTCCTTAAAGGTCCTGTACCACTCAGATGTTAAGCCATCCGGACTTGGCGACTTCTTAGGGGAAAGCCCCTTGATCGCCAGTCTCACTTCCTCTTCTCTGATCTCTTCTGCCAAAATGCCAAGAGAGGGGTCTATCCCTGGCTCAGGAATGGCTTCAGGGAAGAAACCCGACATCACATCCCCATCCAGATCCTTCCTTCCCAAGAGGTGCAAGTAGAAGGATCTGACAACCTCCAAGATCCCTGATCTGGACCGATTCAGAGATCCTGTACTATCAATCAGTCCTGAAATGATTTACTACTCACTGACATCTTGCAGTTTCTGTAAGGGTCGGGCGAGCGGTACATCCTGTAATCACTCTCAAAAACCAAAGATGCGTGCCTATCATACTGACACCTCATCAGCAAGGACTTCACTCTGGAGATATCCTCTTGGCTACCTCCAGTCGAGACGAGAAGCTCGAGTTTCCTCCTTAGACCCTGATACAGGCGGTACCTGTTCAGGGACCTGAGGCTCGAGAGCTGGCTGAAGAACCCCGCAACCCGCTTCTTGAATATCTCCCACCACTCCAGCTTATTACTACATAGATCCAGTAAAGGTACCTGAATCTGAAGAAAATCCTCAAAGGACTGTCTTAACTCCGCTTCCTCCAGGAGGGACGAATTCAGCTTTCAATAACCTTTACCCATCCGGGGGGTCTCTGAAACATTCAAGGAAAACAAAATCATACAGTGATCAGAGAACTCCACCTCAACCACGGACACTGCAGAAGAGACGGCTTCCTCCTTCAAATATAACCTGTCTAACCTAGACCTGCTGCTACCTCAATGAAAGGTGAAACCCGCGTGGCCCGAGGGGCTCCGGATGTGGGCATCCTCTAGGCGAGCTTCCCTAACTATATTATTGAGGGCCACACAGTCATAAGTAAGCGGATTATTGGAACCTCTCCTATCTTGGGACCTCGCGACATTATTGAAGTCCCCTCCAAAAACCACTTGCCGACTCGTAAAAAGAAAGGGCTTAATCTTCATAAAGAGATCCTTACGGGCCCACCTGGTTTGTGGGGCATAGATGTTAATAAGCCGGAGCTCCTGTCCCTTCATGAAGACATCTAAGATCAGGCACCTCCCCATTTCTAACTCAATAACCCGTCTGCATTCAACCGGAGCAGTAAAAAGGACTGCCACCCCACTATACGGCTCAGCCGCAAGAGACCAGTGGGAGGTACCGCACCTCCACTCTCTTCTGGCTTTAACCAGAGAGGCTAGATCTGACAACCTGGTCTCTTGTTAAAGGAAAATGTCGGCTTCAACACGGAGAAAATCAAAGGCTGTGAATCTAGCCATATCCGACTTAATACTGGCACAGTTAATAGATACCAGCGTCAATGGGGAGAGTGCCGCCATCCTGAGTGATTGAGTTAGATGGCCTACTATCCCTTACACCTTCTTCCTCTCCTTTACCGCACCCCCATCTGAGTCAGAGGAAGACCCCTTACTCCTTTTAAGGCTCTGGGATAAATCCATCCCAGGATCTTTATCTTTGGAATCCAGAGTTGCCTTCCCCCCTGAGGAAACCACCTCAGGGGTAGAAGGCTCGGCACCCCCTGGAGGCTGCACCACCTCCTGCCCCTCTTCCTCTCCCTCAAGAGGAGGAGGCGAGATAGTATCCCCGAGGGCCTCATACCGATTCGAGAGGACGATCAGAGGGTCGGAGACTAGGATGTTCCTTTTCAGGTCTGGGGCTGTAACAGAAGAGGAGGACAGAACCTCCTTACTTTTTCCCTTTTTTCTCCTCCTCTTCTTTTTACGGTCACCATTTAGTTTCTGCCCTCCCTCCTCCTCCTCATCCACTGTTTCGTATTGGGAAGAACTGGAGGAGAGGGCAATCTCACCCTCCTCTTTGCAAATTCTCCCGACCTCCTCATCCAACTCAGTCTCACCCAAAACCTCAGATTGCTGACCAACCGAGCCCGTGCCCAGAGAGGGACCCAGAGCTACCCCTGGCACCTGGGAATTCTCCTGGACCCTCTCCAACCTGTGCTTCTCCCTCACTGGTTTTGGTGCCCCTTCTCCATGGCTGGTCCCCCCCCCCCCCCACTGAGGCAACCGACAGGCTCTCCCCAGCAGGAGCGGTCGCAGCATAGGAAAAGGAGCGCGGACACCGGCTGAAAGGGTGACCTAAGTCACCACACAAGTTACACCTAATCTGCCCACAGGTGGCTGCCAGGTGACCCACCCCACAGCAGAGGGCACATATCTGCTGAGTGCAGTTTGCACTGAAATGGTTTGGGTCACCACACCTGTGACACAGCTTCGGCTGCCCTTGGTAGAAGATCTGAATCCTGTCGCGTCCAAGGAAGGTGGCTGAAGGGATGTGGGTGACTGTGTTCCCTGAACGCCTGAGACAGACGGAAAACGTCCAGGCCCCAGACCAGATCCTGTGTTCGTCAAAATTCTTTCGGGGGACGTCCGTCACCTCCCCATACCTGCCCAGCCAGGTCATGATATCGTAGCATGAAAATGACTCATTACGGGTTAATACGGTCACGTTCTTCACCATGCTTTGGCGGGATACTGCTTTTACAGCAAAATCCCGCCATCCGGGCTCGTTCTTCATCAGCTCATAATTAGACCAGAAAAGATCAAGTCCCTCTGGCCTAACAAAGCTGACGTCAAACTCAGAGGAGCCGAACAGGTGGATCAGGGCAAAGATGTCCCTAGCCCTGAAACCCATCTGGAGAAGAAGCTCCACCACCTTGCCCCTTGGGGGGCATGTATCTTTGCCAGTCCACACCAGACGGGCCACATTCCTGCGGCCTGCCTCCTGCCCGGGTGTATGGAGGGACCATACAATCTCCCCATCTTTTTCTCGTAATGCTCCAAGACCATGTCTCTCCACCCAAAAAGACAGGTCCACCCTCCTTTCCCTCTACCTGGAGCGTCCTCTCTCCTCTCCTAAGCGCCTCCAGGAGGTGCCGCTGCAAGTGACCATTTCCAGATTCCAAAGGTAAAGAACTCACTGAACTTCCCGAACCCCCAGCCGCCACACTTTCATAACTCCTGGCGACTGGGGGGGGCAGCCGGACCAGACCCCGACACACCAGAGCCACCAGCACTAACACCACAATCATTCCTCCCATCCATAACACTCCTCCTATTCATACCACTACCACTCCTCTCATCCACAGCACTTCCACTCCTCCCATCTGCACCACTATCACTCCTCCTATTCACAGCACTACCACTCCTCCCATCCACAGCACTAGCACTCCTCTCATCAACAGCACTACCACTCCCCCCCATCTACAGCACTAGCACTCCTCTCATCCACAGCACTACCACTCCTCCCATTCAGAGCACTACCCTTATTCACAGCACTACCACTCCTCCCATTCACTGTACTACCACACCTCTCAACCACAGCACTACCACTCTCATCATTCACACAGGTATTACTAAACCCTTTTAGTGTAGTAGCTCTTTCACACTTACTTTTGACTGAGCTGGCTGGGATATATTGTAAGGTTGCTGGCTTGCGACAGACTGCTGGTGCCGATGTCACTAACTCTGCCTCTGACATCACATCTCTGCCACTGATGTCACCATCTCTGTTTTCCGACGTCACTTCCGTGAGCAGGGCCGCCCCTCCTCCTACACCATGTGACGTGCAGGAAATCCCCTTCCCCACAAGGGAAGTTTCCATTATGTCTGCACTTGCCCTGAACGACCGCATGGACTGTCCAGCTGATGCCTGGACACTCCCCCCCCTCACAGGGGAGTGCCCTGCAGCACCAGCAATGCCCAGGGGACCGCCCCCCACTTTAGACCTGTCCTGCCCTTCCCTACCGACAGGACAGGAGGGCTTCTCAGCATCTCCCTCTGCCATCTTGGATTCCACACTGTACCCCCCGTGCTGGCCCGCTCTACCTCAGAAGCGGGGTCTTGCAGAGTAGGGGGCCCAGCAGCCTGAACCGACTTCTCAGCCAGCCCAGACTGCTGGAAAGGACATAAAACAAACTCGGTAACTTCTCCCATTTTCCTTTTTTTGCTCTTCTGCCCTTTCTTTCTCCCTCCTTCAGGGCCCAGATCCTCACCAAAGGAAAAGTTCTGGAAGTGGGGGGATTCCTGCAGGATGATGGCCCGGAGCATTCCGCCATCACTGTCCTCCTCGCTCTCATCGGATGTCACAGGTAAGGCCACCATTTGGGCAGCAGCAAGGTGGTCTTCACTGAGGGGGGGGGGGGGGTCAGGGGTGACACAGGCAGCTGGGGTCCCACTGTCCAACACCATACTCTCCACCCTCACCTCAGCCTCTCTAACTACCTCCAACTGCTCCTCCACCTCCTCCTCACCGCCACTACTCTCCCCATCATCCACCACCTCCTTACCTGGGGATTTCATGGCGGTGAATCTGTCCCCATTTTGCAGTTTTTCTTTTAACAGTCCACTGCCTTCCAAAAGGACCTTCCTCTCTTCCAATGCCTCAATCTCTGCTTTGCGGGCTTTTATTCCCACCCTCAGCTCGGGTCGTTTCTTCTTGGGACCCCTGTCAGCCAAGTTCTGGGCCAGGCGCAAATCCTCCCTGGCAGCCCTTAGCTCTTTCCCACAGCGGTCATACTCTAAACCAAACCGTCATCCTTGAGCAGTAGATCTCCATAGACTCTTTCGGGTCTCGGTTGCCCCACATCTCGACCGTCTGCAGGCTTTTCTTGGCCTTATTGCCTCTAGTGGCCTTTTCATTACTTGCCGTTGCCTGGGTAGCAGGGCCCACATTACTGCGATCCCTGCTAGATTTTCTTCCACAGGCCGGAAGACTGGCTGTAGATAGCTTCTCTCCACTCCCCGCCAGCCTGGAATGGGAAGTAGAGGCCCGGGACTCCCGGGGCTACATGCAGGAAGGACCTCCCCAGGAGCCTGCCACACTCCTGGGAAAGGCGGATAGAAAACGCTGCCTCTGTACTCTGGAAGTCCTGGAGAGCTCAAAAGGGACACACCTGACAGCTGCACACACTGAACTGCTCTGGGCTGTGTGTAGCAGAGTGAGGGAGGAAGTTCTCCCCTGTATGGCATCAGATGATGTCACGCCTGCTTGGGAACGCCCCTTCCCAGTCTGAATCTGACTGAGCAGAAAATACAGAGCAATTTCAAGGTAGAAAATTAAACAATAATAAAAATAAAGGCAGGGGGTGGTTTATCATGATGGGGGTAGTGAACTGGGAGGATTATAAAATTTAACAAGATTATGACAAGAACTCTAATTCCTCTAGGGACTCGCATGGTATACAGTAGAAATTATGCCGAATCAGACCCTTTTTCCACGTCAGCGGAAATAAGCAAAGGATAAAGGGTAAGTGACACCACATTTGCCCTACTGCAAATAGCAATACCTTTGTAATGTAAAGAGATTCTGTAAAGTAAACATACCCTTAAAGTACAATTTATTGGAGTAATTAACCCCTTAAGGACTCAGGGTTTTTCCGTTTTTGCACTTTCGTTTTTTCCTCCTTACCTTTTAAAAATCATAACCCTTTCAATTTTCCACCTAAAAATCCATATTATGGCTTATTTTTTGCGTCGCCAATTCTACTTTGCAGTGACATTAGTCATTTTACCCAAAAATGCACGGCGAAACGTAAAAAAAAATAATTGTGCGACAAAATCGAAGAAAAAATGCCATTTTGTAAATTTTGGGGGCTTCCGTTTCTACGCAGTGCATATTTCGGTAAAAATTACACCTTATCATTATTCTGTAGGTCCATACGGTTAAAATAATACTCTACTTATATAGGTTTGATTTTGTCGCACTTCTGGAAAAAATCATAACTACATGCAGGAAAATTTATACGTTTAAAAATGTCATCTTCTGACCCCTATAACTTTTTTATTTTTCCACATACAGGGCGGTATGACGACAAATTTTTTTGCGCCGTGATCTGAAGTTTTTATCGGTATGAGTTTTGTTTTGATGGGACTTTTTGATCACTTTTAATTCATTTTTTAATGGTATAAAAAGTGACAAAAAATGCGCTTTTTTTGACTTTGGAATTTTTTTGCGCGTACACCATTGACCGTACGGTTTAATTAATTATATATTTTTATAGTTCGGACATTTACGCACGCGGCGATACCACATACGTTTATTTTTTTTTACACTGTTTTATTTTTTTTATGGGAAAAGGGGGGTGATTCAAACTTTTATTAGGGAAGGGGTTAAATGACCTTTATTAACACATTTTTTTAACATTTTTTTTGCAGTGTTATATATACCTATAACACTGCACACACTGATCTTTTACACAGATCACAGGCGTGTATTAACACGCCTGTGATCAGTGTTATCGGCACTTGACTGCTCCTGCCTGGATCTCAGGCACGGAGCAGTCATTCGCCGTTCGGACACTGAGGAGGCAGGTAAGGGCCCTCCCGATTTCACCGCGGCGGTCTCGAACAGCCCGACTGAGCAGCCGGGTCACTTTCACTTTCGCTTTAGAAGCGGCGGTCAGCTTTGACCGCCACTTCTAAAGGGTTAATACCGCACATCGCCGCGATCGGCGATGTGTGGTATTAGCTGCGGGTCCCGGCCGTTGATGAGTGCCGGGACCGACGCGATATGATGCGGGATCGCGGCGCGATCCCGCTTCATATCGCGGGAGCCGGCGCAGGACGTAAATATACGTCCTGCGTCGTTAAGGGGTTAAAGGCCGGATGTCAAAATACTGAAAAAAAAAAAAAGGTCTCAGAGGAGGATGAAAAAATGTTGCAGGAGATTTGGGGATTAAAACACTTTGGTCATCTGTTTACAAGTGTAATTTACTTGGACTACAGTCTAAAGATGTGTCACGCTTATCTAATAACATGAGTCATTGTGATAAATCTGGCAAATTTTGTAGACTGTCTAGTTGAGAGGTTTCCAAACTTTTCATGTTCGTGGCAAACTTTTAAAATGCAAACTTTAACGACACAATAATTCAGTCTTAAGCTAAGTTTCCACTTGGTTTTTTTCTGGCAGTTTTTGGAATACTGCCACTGCAGTTTTTGAGCCAAAGCCAGAAATGTATTCAAAAGGAATAGGACACATAAAGGAAGGATTTATACTTCTCCTCCCTTATGGATCCACATCTGACTTTGGCTCAAAAACTGCCAGAAAAAAACCAAGTGGAAACTTAGCCGTAGGAGTGTGTGTAAGGATGTCTTAACTCCTACTCCAACCTGCTGTGATTGAGACACTTCAAGCCAATTATACATACAGAGTATAAGCAGTACCTGTACAATCCCTTGACCATAGTGTGCATACACCAATACAACAGAACTGCATGCTAGCTTGTATTGCTAATTTTTGTGTGACACCCCTACAAACTATAGCTGACACACCGACGTGTTGTAGCACAAAGTTTGGAAAGCTCTGGTCTAGTTTAAAGGGAACCAGTCATCACTTTCATGCTTACTAAACCACAAGTCATCAGGATGTTCCCCAGCTACTTCTACCCGTCCCACCAGGCTCGATTGATAAGATTTCTCCCTGTTTATGCATAGAGAAAGATCACTGAAGGCATGTGGAGTCAGAAAGAAGCTGTTGAGAACCATCCTGATGGCTCAGGAAGCATGAAAGTGATGACAGGTTCCCATTAGGTGTGCACTGTAGACAGCATTAGTTAATCAGACCAAAATGTACAATATCTGAATACAGAAAGTGTACAATAAGGGCCTATCCACTCTATAGAATTTCCATCAGGAATTAGATTCCAATGCAGCAGGCTCCCATTGTCTTTAACGGAATTCTGCTGCACTGTGCACAAAGCTCAAATTCTGCACAGGAAATTCAAATTCTGGATTCTGCCAAAAGAATGAACAATGAAAATAAGTAATAACTGTCCCTCAAGGTCTAGGATGACCCAGAGAACGCTTGGATGAAATCTCAATATTTAATATGTAGCAAATTTATAACATACTAGCTGAGTACCCGGCGTTGCCCGGTTTTTCCTTCCTAATCCTTGTTGGGGAGGAAAAAGGAGATTTTTTTTAAACTTACCGTAAAATCTTTTTCTCAGAGGCTCCATTGGGGGACACAGAAACCGTGGGTCCGGAGGGAGCCCAGTCAAAACAACGAACCAACAGACTGACAGGCGACCAACTCTCAGACCACAACTAACAATACAGGGTGGGAGCTGTGTCCCCCAATGGAGCCTCTGAGAAAAAGATTTTACGGTAAGTGCAAAAAATCTCCTTTTCTCATTCAGCTCCATTGGGGGACACAGGAACCGTGGGACATACTAAAGCAGTCCCCGGGGTGGGAACCATGTAACCCAGAATCAAGCGGACGGCAGAGCCACCGCTGCCTGCAAAACCTTACGCCCCAAAGAGGCATCGGCGGATGCAGAAGTGTGCACTTGGTAAAACTTGGTGAACGTGTGCACCGAAGACCAAGTAGCCGCCTCACACACCTGTAGGGCCGAAGCCCTGTTAAAGACCGCCCAAGAGGCCCCCACAGAGCGAGTGGAGTGAGCCGTAACCCAAAAGGGAGGATCCTTCCCCTTGGAACGATACGCTTCAGAAATGGCAGACCGGATCCACCTGGAGATGGTGGCCTTAGAAGCCGGCAAACCTTTGCGTCGGCTCTCCGGAAGGACAAACAGCGACTCCGACCGTCGGAAAGAAGAGGTGGCCTTGAGATAAACTCGTAAGGCTCGGCCTGGCTCCCAGCCGAAAGCCGCCCTGAAGACTGTGAAGCCAGCAGCCGGCTCCTTCTGCGGGGACGGCTGCTGGAGTGAGTAGCAGCCGAGACCACCCACGGGGCGGAGCTACACTCGGCCGGGACCAGGCCAAGCTGCGGCTAAAGTAGCGGCCTGGCTACCGGCCGAACTATGCCGCCCTGACAGCGAAGCCCGCAGCCGTCTCCCTCCGGAACTACACTCGGCCCGGACCAGGCCGAAGCCGCGGGCTAAATTAGCGGCCTGGCTCCCAGCCGAACACGCCGCCCCGACACTGAGAAGCCGGCAGCGGTCTCCACTGCGGGAATGGCTGCCGGGGATATATAGCCAGACCGGACGGCCGCAAATGCCGTCTGGAGGGGCCGGCAGCTGCCTCACCATGTGTGGGGGGCTGTAGCCCACAGTATGATGGTCACGACCAGTGCCCCAAAATAGTCACAGGTCCCCAATGCCCCTACCCCACAACAATAAAGGGGCCCCCAACTGGAATAAAGTAATTTCCCTGAGTAACCCTTGAGGAGCCTTAGAAGATGGAGGGGGTGAGGGGTGTAGGGAACTCACCTGATTATGGAGGTATACTTACCTCCTGAGAAGTTCTGTCTCCAGAAGTCTTCGCCAGACTAAGCCTGCTGCATCATGCCAGGCTTCTTTAAGCGGGGCGAGCAGAGGCAATAGGCGACCCGGACCCAAGGTACAGACCTGGTGCTGGCCGGTGGCGAGGAAGGGTTAACGGACCATACTCTATGGAACCGTGCCCTTCAGTCGCATGTGGGGAAACAGGCAGCGCCATGCTCCTGTCGCTCCTACCTAGAAAAAATAAAAAAGGAAGAAAAAAATTCTAAACACTAACACTAAAAAATTATAAAAAGACCAGGCCTGGAGCAATCCAGGCTCGTGTTGCCTCCTATGACACTAAGCTAAAACTGAGTGTCTCTAAGGCAGTAGGTGGAGTATACCCTGCTGGGAGGGGCAGACTTCTTTTTTGTATGCCTAGTGTCAGCCTCCTAGTGTCAGCAAGATATACCCACGGTTCCTGTGTCCCCCAATGGAGCTGAATGAGAAATTAAGGAGGAAGCTTTAACTTCCTGTCCCATCCTCATATATTGTTGTCATATCTCGACCCCATTTCCCGTCCTCATATCTAAACCTCATGTCCCAACCTCCAATGCCGTCCTCCTGTCCAGTCCTCATATCCCGACCTCCTATGGCGTCCTCATATCTAGACTTCATATCCCGTCCTCATATCCGTCCTTATGTCCCATCCTCATATCCTGTCCTCAGGTGGGACTGATTTGTGATTAAGATATTGTAAGCTGAAAATAGAAGGGGGCGTGGCTTTGTGGGACTGGGAGTGATTTGCAAGCAAGACCGATGCACAAAAAGGGGAGAGAAAGGGTGTGGGGCTTAAACAGTGGGTGTGCCTTTGTGAGATGGGGTGTGGCTTGCAAACCGGACTGACACATTCACCTGGAGATGCAGAGCGGAGCTGGTGGAGTAAGGTACTGGAAGTCCCATATACTTGCAGGGGACTTGAAACAGAAACCCATTTTTTATATAAGGGTGTAGGTAAGGCTTAATTTAACTATCACATATTTTTATTTGACATATAAGTAATATGTGCACCAGGTATTATTGAAATATCTCCAGCCGTACAGAAGTTATGTGGGAACATACATTTCCCATAGATTTGCATGGGACTTTAAACAAAAACCCTGACCCTCACAAATAGGGGGTAGTTAAGGGTTAAATTAACTATCCTATATTTTAAGTGGACATATAAGTAACATGTGACCAAGTATTATCGAAATATCTCCAGCCGTTTGGAAGTTATGCAGTAACATATTTCCCAAAGACTTGTATGGGACTTTAAACAAAAACCCTGACCCTGGCAAATGGGGATGAGTAAGGGTTAAATGACCTATCCTATGTTTGTTGTTGACATATAAGTAACATGTGTGCCAAGTTTCATGTTAATAGTGTTAATATCTTTAGCAATTTGGACGTGATGCTGGAACATACACACATACATACATACACATATACACACATTGAGGGAGATTTATCAAAACATGTGTAGAGGAAAAGTTGACCAGATGCCCATAGCAACCAATCAGCTTGCTTCTTTCAATTTTGAAAGGGCCTCTGAAAAATGAAAGAAGCAATCTGATTCGTTGCTATGGGCAACTGGTCAACTTTTCCTCTACACATGTTTTGATAAATCTCCCTCAATGTGTGTATATGTGTATGTATGTATGTGTGTATGTTCCAGCATCACTATAGACTAGCTGAGTACCCAGCGTTGCCCGGTTTTTCCTTCCTAATCCTTGTTGGGGAGGAAAATAAACAAAGGAGGAAGCTTTTGACTTCATATCCCGTCCTCATATATTGTTGTCATATCCCATCCTCATATCCCGACCTCCTATCTCGACCTCCTGTCCCGTCCTCATATCTCGACCTCCCATCCTGTTCTCATATCCCGTCCTCCTATCTCGACCTCATATCCTGACCCGTAATATGTGTACCAGGTATTGAAATATCTCCACCCGTACGGAAATTATGTGGGAACATACATTTCCCATTGATTTGCATGGGACTTTAACCCCTTAAGGACAATGGACGTACTCCTACGCCCCCGTTCCCGAGTCCTTAAGGACCGAGGACGTAGGAGTACGTCCTGTCCATTCCCGGCCCCCCGCCGCTAGCCGGAGGGGAGCCGGTGCCCGATGCCTGCTGAAATCGTTCAGCAGGCATCCCGGCATATCGCCCAGGGGGGGGTCATTATGACAATTCAGTCCAGCGATCTGCGGCGATTCCGGGTCAATCGGGTCTCCAGTGACCCGGAATTACTGGCTGATCGGGGCCGTCAGAGACGGCCCCAAACAGCCAGAGCCTGCAGGGGTGAGGTGGCACTGGTGCCACCTCACGATCGCCCTGATTCGTCGGCCGGATTCCCGGCCGACCAATCAGGGCGCCTACTGCGGGTGTCACTCCCGCACCCGCTCCGCCCCTCTTCCGGAGGACGTGAGCGGCAGCAGGAGGTGAGTGACAGCCTCCTGCTGTTGCTTAGCAACAGCTCCCAGCATGCAAAAAGGGCATGCTGGAAGCTGTAGTTATGCAACAGGAGGAGGCAGACCACCACAACTCCCAGCATTCCCTTATGGGCATGCTGGGACTTATGGTTTTGCAACTGCTGGAGGCACATTCTTTCTATGGAAAAGTGTACCTTCAGCTGTTGTGTAACTACAACTCCCAGCTTGCACAAACAGCTAAAGTGCATGCTGGGAGTTGTAGTGGTGCATCTGCTGGTTACATAACTACAACTCCCAGCATGCCCGTTGGCTGTCGGTGACTGCTGAGAGTTGTAGTTTTGCAACAGCTGAAGGCACACTGAGTTAAGTAGCAAACCAGTGTGTCTCCAGCTGTTGCATAACTACAATCCCCAGCATCCCCAGCCAAAGTAGTATGCCTCCCGCTGTTGCATAACTACAACACCCAGCATGCCCTTCCGCTGTCCGTACATGCTGGGGGTTGTAGCTTTTGCAACAGCTGAAGGCACACTGGTTGCAAAACACTGAGTTTGTTGCCAAACTCTGTGTTTCACAACCAGTGTGCCTCCAGCTGTTGCAAAACTACAACTCCCAATATGCACTGATAGACCGTACATGCTGGGAGTTGTAGTTTTGCAACAGCTGGATGTTCCCCCCCCCACCCCCCCAATGTGAATGTACAGGGTACACTCACATGGGCGGAGGATTACAGTTAGTATCCGGCTGCAAGTTTGAGCTGCGGCAAATTTTCTGCTGCAGCTCAAACTGCCAGCGAGAAACTACTGTGAACCCCCCGCCCGTGCGACTGTACCCTAAAAAGACTACACTAACACAAAATAAAATAAAAAGTAAAACACACTACATATACACATTCCCCTACACAGCCCCCCTCCCCAATAAAAATGAAAAACGTCTGGTACGCCACCGTTTCCAAAACGGAGCCTCCAGCTGTTGCAAAACTACAACTCCCAGCATGCACTTATAGACCCTATATGCTGGGAGTTGTAGTTTTGCAACAGCTGGATGCCCCCCCCCCCCCCCCCCAATGTGAACGTACAGGGTACGCTCACATGGGCGGAGGATTACAGTAAGTATCCGGCTGCAAGTTTGAGCTGCGGCAAATTTTCTGCCGCTGCTCAAACTGCCAGCGAGAAACTACTGTGAACCCCCCGCCCATGCGACTGTACCCTAAAAACACTACACTACCACAAAATAAATTAAAAAGTTAAAAACACTACATATACACATTCCCCTACACAGCCCCCCTCCCCAATAAAAAACATCTGGTACGCCACTGTTTCCAAAACGGAGCCTCCAGCTGTTGCAAAACAACAACTCCCAGTATTACCAGACAGCCACTGACTGTCCAGGCATGCTGGGACTTTTACAACAGCTGGAGGCACCCTGTTTGGGAATCACTGGCGTAGAATACCCCTATGTCCACCCCTATGCAAGTCCCTAATTTAGGCCTCAAATGTGCATGGCGCTCTCACTTTGGAGCCCTGTCGTATTTCAAGGCAACAGTTAAGGGTCACATATGGGGTATCGCCGTACTCGGGAGAAATTGTGTTACAAATTATGGGGGGTATTTTCTGCTATTACCCTTTTTAAAAATGTAAAATTTTTGGGAAACCAAGCATTTTTTTGCTGTCCTGGCACCATAGGGGCTTCCTAAATGCGGTATGCCCCCAGAGCAAAATTTGCTTTCAAAAAGCCAAATGTGACTACTCCTCTTCTGAGACCTGTAGTGCGCCAGCAGAGCACTTTTCACCCCCATATGGGGTGTTTTCTGAATCGGGAGAAATTGGGCTTCAAATTTTGGGGGGTATTTTCTGCTATTATCCTTTTTAAAAATGTAACATTTTTGGGAAACCAAGCATTTTAGGTAAAACATTTTTTTTTTTTTTTTTTTTTACATATGCAAAAGTCGTGAATCACATGTGGGGTATTAAGGTTCACTTTACCCCTTGTTACGTTCCCTGAGGGGTCTAGTTTCCAAAATGGTATGCCATGTGTTTTTTTTTTGCTGTCCTGGCACCATAGGGGCTTCCTAAAGGTGACATGCCCCCTAAAAACCATTTGTCGCTCCTTCCCTTCTGAGCCCTCTACTGCGCCCGCCGAACAATTAACATAGACATATGAGGTATGTGCTTACTCGAGAGAAATTGGGTTTCAAATACAAGTAAAAATTTTCTCCTTTCTACCAATTGCAAAAATTGGGTCTACAAGAACATGAGAGTGTAAAAAATGAAGATTGTGAATTTTCTCCTTCACTTTTCTGCTATTCCTGTGAAACACCTAAAGGGTTAATACACTTATTGAATGTCATTTTGAATACTTTGGGGGGTGTAGTTTTTATAATGGGGTCATTTATGGGGTATTTCTAATATGAAGACCCTTCAAATCCACTTCAAACCTGAACTGGTCCATGAAAAATAGCGAGTTTGAAAATTTTGTGAAAAATTTCCAAATTGCTGCTGAACTTTGAAGCCCTCTGGTGTCTTCCAAACGTAAAAACTCATACATTTTATGATGCAAACATAAAGTAGACATATTCTATATGTGAACCCAAAAATGTTTTATTTTGAATATCCATTTTCCTTACAAGCAGAGAGCTTCAAAGTTAGAAAAATGCAAAATTTTCATTTTTTTCATAAAATTTTGGGATTTTTCACCAAGAAAGGATGCAAGTTACCATAAAATTTTACCACTAAGTTAAAGTAGAATATGTCACGAAAAAACCATCTCAGAATCAGAATGATAACTAAAAGCATCCCAGAGTTATTAATGTTTAAAGTGACAGTGGTCAGAATTGCAAAAAACGCTCTGGTCCTTAAGGTGTAAAATGGCCTGGTCCTTAAGGGGTTAAACAAAAACCCCGACCCTCACAAATGGGGGTAGTTAAGGGTTAAATTAACTATCCTATATTTTAAGTGGACATATAAGTAACATGCGACCAAGTATTATCAAATTATCTCCGTTTAGAAGTTATGCAGTAACATATATTTCCCATATACTTGCATGGGAAAAACCCAGAACCTGGCAAATGGGGGTGAGTAAGGGTTAAATTACCTATCCTATGTTTGTTGTTGACATATTAGTAAATGTAAATGTATTAGTAAATGTAATCTATATAGACAGATTACATTTTTTGGATTTCATCCAATCGGTGTTCGGGTTATCCTAGACCTCGAGCGCCAGTTACTATTTTCATTTTAGTCTGCACCCGTGGTATAGGTGTATTACTTGCTTGCCTGGTCGCATTGGGTCTTATGATTTAGAGAGCCATACCTTATCATTGTCTGAAATTCCATAAAAGAATGAACATGTTTATTCTTTCAGCAGAACACCATGCGGAATCCACTGCAGCCAATGAGGCTGCGCAGGTCAGGGAGGTCATTCAGTAATGTGCACATACCCTGACCAATTTTGTTTAAAGTAATAGTATTCCCATTTCAAAGTCTGGGCATGTTGGGAGTTTTAGTTTTGCAGCAGCTAGAGGCACCGCCAAGCACAAAGTGATAACATATCCTTGCAATATGTCATTTTTCTTTTAGGTATGGAATACGCATTTAAGACGCAGTAAATTAAAACACTGACCTGTGTAACAATGTATGCTATAACTTTTCTGCAGTTTTTTGTATTTTTGATAAGAGGCTTTGAATAGTGCAAAGTTTTTCTGGAAGCCACTTTGGTGTGGGGCTTTCCAGCAATAGGGACTGTATTGACATTAAAGATTTCTCTGCAGTTTTGATGTGTGTTTCATATTCGTCATCAGTGAATGCAGCTTGCCGAGGACGCTTTGCAGAAGGCTGCAGGGTACAAAAATATTTCATGGTTAAGGCAAAAAATTTTCAGGTAAATATATGTATAATAGTAAGAACACCATATTATTATTTATATTGCACTGAGAACTTTTTTATTTAAATGGGCACTGTCATATACAAAAACTTTTTATATGTTGTACATTTTGGCAAAACATTAACCTTTCTAATATACTTCATAAAAAAAATGTATTTCCTTTTTCTAGAAATCATGGCTTATAAAATCATGGCTTTGTCCAAGCTAAAGCACAGGCATAGACAAAGTCCAGTAAGTAAGGGTGGGCTAGTACTCCTCTGTGCTCGACCCTGTCTGATAGTACTCCTCTGTGCTCTCTCCTGTCTGATAGTACTCCTCTGTACTCTCTCCTGTCTGATAGCACTCCTCTGTGCTCTCTCCTGTCTGATAGTACTCCTCTGTGCTCTCTCCTGTCTGATAGTACTCCTCTGTACTCTCTCCTGTCTGATAGCACTCCTCTGTGCTCTCTCCTGTCTGATAGTACTCCTCTGTGCTCTCTCCTGTCTGATAGTACTCCTCTGTACTCTCTCCTGTCTGATAGTACTCCTCTGTGCTCTCTACTGTCTAAGATTACACATCCTAGATCTGAATGAATGAACTAATTGTATGAAATACTTTTGTCTTTACATAGTTGAATGTGCTGACAACAAAATCACACAAAAGTTATCAATGGAAATCAAATTTATCAACCCATGGAGGTCTGGATATGAAGTCACACTCAAAATCAAAGAGGAAAACCACACTACAGGCTGATCCAACTTTGATGTAATGTCCTTAAAACAAGTCAAAATTAGGGTAATGCTCCTGATGAGGTGGTGGATGGTCTCCTGAGGGATGTCCTCCCAGACCTGGACTAAAGCATCCGCCAACTCCTGGACAGTCTGTGGTGCAACGTGGCGTTGGTGGATGGAGCGAGACGATGTCCCAGATGTGCTCAATCTGATTCAGGTCTGGGGAACGGGAGGGCCAGTCCATAGCATCAGGGCCTTCCTCTTGCAGGAACTGCTGACACACTCCAGCCACATGAGGTCTAGCATTGTCTTGCATTAGGAGGAACCCAGGGCCAACTGCACCAGCACATGGTCTCACAAGGGGTCTGAGGATCTCATCTCGGTACCGAATGGCAGTCAGGCTACTTCTGGCAAGGACATGGAGGGCTGTGCGGCCCCCCAAAGAAATGCCACCCCACACCATTACTGATTCACCACCAAACCAGTCATGCTGGAGGATGTTGCAGGCAGCAGAACGTTCTCCACGGCATCTCCAGACTCAGTCACGTCTGTCACATGTGCTCAGTGTGAACCTGCTTTCATCTGTGTAGAGCACAGGGCGCCAGTGGCCAATTTGCCAATCTTGGTGTTCTCTGGCAAATGCCAAACGTCTTGCACAGTGTTGGGTTTTAAGTACAACCCCCACCTGTGGATATCGGGCCCTCATACCACCAACATGGAGTCTGTTTCTGACCATTTGAGTGGACACATGCACATTTGTGGCCTGCTAGAGATCCTTTTGCAGGGCTCTGGCAGTGCTCCTCCTTGCACAAAGGCAGAGGTAGCGGTCCTGCTGCTGGGTTGTTGCCCTCCTACGGCCTCCTCCACATCTCCTGATGTACTGGCCTTTCTCCTGGTTGCGCCTTCATGCTCTGGCCACTACACTGACAGACACAGCAAACCTTCTTGGCACAGCTCGCATTGATGTGCCATCCTGGATGAGCTGCACTACCTGAGCCACTTGTGTGGGTTGTAGACTCCGTCTCATGCTACCACTAGAGTGAAAGCACCGCCAGCATTCAAAAGTGACCAAAACAACAGCCAGGAAGCATAGGAACTGAGAAGTGGTCTGTGGTCCCCACCTGCAGAACCACTCCTTTATTGGGGGTGCCTTGCTAATTGCCTATAATTTCCACCTGTTGTCTGTTCCATTTGCATAACAGCATGTGAAATAGATTGTCAGTCAGTGTTGCTTCCTGAGTGGACAGTGTGATTTCACAGAAGAGTGATTGACTTGGAGTTACATTGTGTTGTTTAAGTGTTCCCTTTATGTTTTTTTAAGCAGTGTATATGCCATGATTTCTTATGAAGTATATTATATTTAATGTTTTGCCAAGATGTACAACATATAAAATGTTTTTGAATCTGACAGTGCCCATTTAGTTGTGCACCAAAACTGAAAATTTAGCAAGTGTTTGGCTGAAAAACAAAACTGACCCAAAACTACAACTTCCAGTATGTTGTGCTATAGAGCAGTGATCTGTAACCTGTGGCTCTGTAGCTGGTGCAGCAGTACACCTCCCAGAAGGCAATGACAACTACCAGCAATGCATAAGGAGCAGTAACACAATCAAATGCATGTCCTGCTATAGTACAGCCTTTGGCTGTCAGGACTTGCTGGGAATTTTAGTTCTGCACCAGTTGGAGAGCCACAGGTTGCAGATCACTGATCTATAGTAGTACATACACAGTTTATTCATGTGTTACTGGCATAACACATGGTTAAACTTTGTGCATGTACTACTATAGATCAGTGATCTACAACCTATAATACTGCCCTTTGTACAAAACCTCATACAATATTACTCTCTCTTAAATTTTTACAGCCCCCTCCAGCGTAGCCCCACCTACCCCACATTATAACAGGTCCTTCACCCCAACTTCTCTATGTCATCATAAAAGGTCCTTCAGCCACTTTCTCATCAAAGCTCAGCCCACCTACCTTATGGCATCATAAGAGATCCTTCACCCATAAATGTATCATAGCTCAGATCCACCTGGACCCATCTCCAATGCAGTATAGTATAAAGTACATATGGAACTTCCTGCTTCTGTCCAGGGTGAGTGCCTCTATCTGTCTGGCCCTGCCACCAAAAATTTTCAGCGCATTTTTTCCTTTTAGCACAATGCCGATAACCCAAATTATGTAGATAATTTTGTGCAGGGGACCCTACTTGTACTGCTTCTAAATGGACAAAAATCAGTGCAGACATCCTGGAGATATTTATCATGTTGCTACTATAGTACATTTTTCTTATGTGAAATTGAGGCGGGCCGCTGCAGTATGAACAACGCTCTCTCCTGCCCCCTTCTGGTGATAACTCCGACCCTTCACTGATGCACTGAGGAAAATGGTATGAATATTTATAAAGGGGGTGGGGTAATCAGCATAAGGGCGGGGTTATCAGCCAAGAGAAATCACTGCACATACAGGAGCAGTCCTCTTCCATTGTACTCAAAAGGACATTATCATATTAGCAACAAGACAAATATCTCCAGAACGGCTGCACCAATTTTCTCCCTGTAAGAGCGTTAGAAATAGTCAGGTGACTCTGCTGTCAGTTTCCCTTTAAAGATTTATGAATAGAGTCCAGTCACCTATTACAAATACACTGTAGATCTAAAAATCCATACTCCAGACAATCAAACTACCGTATTTTTCGCCGTATAAGACGCACTTTTTCTTCCCCAAAACTGGGGGGGGGGGGGGAAGTTGGTGTGTCTTGTACGGTGAATACCTGCGGCCATCAATGGCCGGGACCCGCCGCTAATACAGGACATCACCGATCGCGGTGATGCCCTGTATTAACCGTTCAGACGCGGCAATCAAAGCTGACCGCCGTGTCTGAAGCGAAAGTAACACTAACCCAGCTGCTCAGTTGGGCTGTTCGGGACCACCGCGGTAAAATCGCAGCGTCCCGAACAGCTTACAGGACACCGGGAGGGACCTTACCTGCCTCCTCGGTGTCTTCTCCGTGCAGGGATCCCCTGCGCTCTCCTTCGACATCATCACGTCATCGCGCACGCCAATAGGAGCGGCGTGCGTAGCGGCGTGATGACCGCGACGGAGAGCGTGGATCCCGGGGAAGAAGAAGTCCGAAGCGTCGGGGACACCACGAGGACGCGGCGACAGTCATGGAGCGACATCCAGGGCACCGGTGACTGGTCCGGAGCGGCGGGGACACGTGAGTATTACCTCCTATACAAGTGGTCTTCAACCTGCGGACCTCCAGATGTTGCAAAACTACAACTCCCAGCATGCCCGGACAGCCAACGGCTGTCCGAGCATGCTGGAAGTTGTAGTTTTGCAACATCTGGAGGTCCGCAGGTTGAAGACCACTGTTGGGTGCAGAATCTTTATTTTTTTGGATTTGGCACGTCTTATCACACGTTAGACAGATTACCGAAATTTTTCGCCCTATAGGACGCACCGGTGTATATTTTTCTTCCCCAAAAATGGTCACTACGTCTATAAAGTTTATATAATGTACCATAAATTCAGAATTATAAATTGCCATTTTCCAATAGATTGTTTTTACCCAGTTATACCGAACAATACTCACCTCTAAGGAAATTGGTTCTTCTTCGTGTTTCTTTGTAGTTTTACCATAAAAGGTCTCTAAAACTTGTTTTTCATCTTTAAGTCGTTGCAATCTTCTTTTATCTTCTTCAGTGAGAAGAATGTTCTAGAAAATAGTAGAAAAGAATATGCATAATTCCTTATAAGTGATATGCGACCCTTGAAACCTTTATATAAACCTAGTTATTTTTTGTATACAGAAAGGAAAAAAATATATACATAGTTACATAGTTACATAGTTAGTACGGTCGAAAAAAGACATATGTCCATCAAGTTCAACCAGGGAATTAAGGGGTAGGGGTGTGGCGCGATATTGGGGAAGGGATGAGATTTTATATTTCTTCATAAGCATTAATCTTATTTTGTTCCAGGAATGTATCTAATCCTGTTTTAAAGCTGTTAATTGTTCCTGCTGTGACCAGTTCCTGAGGTAGACTGTTCCATAAGTTCACAGTTCTCATGGTAAAGAAGGCGTGTCGCCCCTTGAGACTAAACTTTTTCTTCTCCAGACGGAGGGAGTGCCCCCTCGTCCTTTGGGGGGGTTTAACCTGGAACAGTTTTTCTCCATATTTTTTGTATGGGCCATTAATATACTTATATACGTTTATCATATCCCCCCTTAAACGTCTCTTCTCAAGACTAAACAATTGTAACTCCTTTAATCGCTCCTCATAGCTAAGATGTTCCATTCCCCATATTAGTTTAGTCGCGCGTCTCTGCACCCTTTCCAACTCCGCAGTGTCCCTTTTATGGACAGGTGCCCAAAACTGAACAGCATATTCCAGGTAAGGCCGTACCAATGATTTATAAAGGGGGAGTATTATGTCCCTGTCCCTTGAGTCCATGCCTCTTTTGATACATGACAATATCCTGCCGGCTTTGGAAGCAGCAGCCTGACATTGCATGCTATTCTGTAACCAAACAGGTTTTAATGTAAACATACCCAAAATTATCAGGTAACTTCCTAATATGCGTCCATAGCGTTTACAGTTAAATTTTTCTATTAAAGGGGTACTCTGCTGCTCAGTTTTTGGAACTAACTGTTCCGAATGCTGGAGCAGGGAGCTAGTGATGTAATAGCCCCGCCCCCTCGTGACATCACCCCCACCCCCCCTCAATGACACGCCCCCTCCCATAGACTTGCATTGAGGGGCGGGACGTGACGTCATGAGGGGGCGTGGCTATGATGTCATGAGCTCCTGGCGCCGGCTCCAACGTTCGGAACAGTTTGTTTCAAACGCTGAGCAGAGGAGTACCCCTTTAAAGGTATTAAATTGCTGGTACACAGCTATGGAGGTAAAGCAATCAAAATACTAAACTTTGTAATCTAAGGATTTGATTAGTATCTTGTATACCTTACTTATGGGCAACAGGGGTGCAATGCCTAGCCCAGTACATAGAACAGCCTCCAGCTATTGCAAAACTACAACTTCCAGCATGCAGGGAGTTCTAATTTTGCAGCAGCTGGAGGTACCCTGGCTGGAAAACACTGACACAGGATGTATGGAAAAGGTCACGGTTAGACAGAGTGTAGAATATAATATAAATCAGAGTCAACAACACATAGTAATAGGGACAAAGATCAGCCGACGACAGAGCAAACACTTGTTCATTGACTGATCAGATCATTTGACCTGCTTAAAAAAATTAATGTCCGGATTCCTAAAATCAGCCGTACATGTCCTAATGTAATAGGCTAAGTTCAGCAAAGGGCTGCATGAACGATCCAGTGATCATTTGTGCAGCCCTCCCAGCCTAAACTTGAGCCGTTTGATAGGGTCTGTAAATGAGCACCAAGTGGTTTACAGGGCGGATCTGGCAGTCTAATATGGCCTTTACGTAAAGATAAACTGACAACCGGTTCAACAGCACTTAACCCAATACACTGGATTACAGTGCGGGTTAAACAGATTCAAATAAATAACTTGCCCGGATCTTTGGTCCGGTTCCGGAGATAGACTCATTATCAGCATTGCTAACTTGTTAATTGCCGGCTTTGTTTAATGGAGGCAGGACCCGGCATAAACAGATCCCTTCTGGTTTCCACCTCCATTGTGCAAAGCCATGTAAGGCGTTTTCAGGAAAGAGTGATTAGCAGGATGTCTTCAGCCAACCTTCATTACCTATCGCTCCACTGAAATAGGAAGAATGGAGGAAATACCTTGCTTAAAAAACACACAAAGTGGTTCTTGGTCTCCTCTGACCGGAGACTTTGTGGCACAATCTCTTCATAGCTTGTTTCCTATAAAATAAGAACTTCTGGTTAGCTAATAGATGGTAAATTCACATGATATATTCTACAGAAGAATGATTCTTAATAGCTTCTGACTGAGTTGAAGAGGCTATCTTTCGGGACCAGAACAGCTACACTCACTTTACACACTTTACAAGCTTGTCACTGTAGGGGGACAGCAGGACACAGCATATAATGCTAGATTTGACCGTTCTCACCACGTATGCAAAAATGTCAGAAGTAGCCAGGTCTCTAAATCACTTGTGCTGATTTCTGAAAGCTGCTCTCTTAAAGTGGTACTCTGCTGCTCAGCGTTTGGAACAAACTGTTTCGAATGCTGGAACGGGGAGCTTGTGATGTCATAGCCCCGCCCCCTCATGATGTCACACCCCGCTCCTCAATGCATGTCTATGGGAGGGGGCGTGACTCCAATAGACTTGCATTGAGGGGCGGGGCGTGACATCATGAGGAGGGTGGGGCTATGTCACAAGCTCCTGGTGCCGGCTCCAGCGTTCAGAACAGTTTGTTCCAAACGCTGAGCAGCGGAGTACCACTTTAAATAAAAGAATGCATTGATTAAAGTGTCTCATAATATGTGAAGTTTTTTTGCTAATGACAAAGTTTTTATCAGTCGGGGCCTGGGTGTTCACTGCAATTTACATATAACTGAAGGAGACCCTCAGCATGGTAAGTCTATGGAGCCCTTCCCTGCAGTGAGATGGAGATCACAGCGTGAGTGAACTGCTCCCAGCTTGTTCTGGCAGTCAGTGGGGGTGTGAACAAGACCCCGACCATTCAAAACTTTTGTCATGTCACTGTGGCATGTCAGAAGTTTTTCAAATGAGCAGGCTATTTTAAAAGTAAGTAAAATGCACCAAATTTACCAAGGAGGTGCACGCTTAATACATTTTGCCTATTTTTTAGTTGTCTAAAAAAAAAATGGCAGTTATGTGTAGTCATATATTTCCGCTATAAATTTCTCCAATTTATGCACAGGTTATGGTAAACCTGCTGTTCTGCGAGAGGCCACGTCACCTCCTTCTGACCCCTTATAACTCTTACACCACTTTTGGATTTAGTTCTAAAACTTGCACTAGGTTAAACACTTTCATTTACAAAGATACTTCTTCTTGTTTAAACCCAGTAAAGGGAATATCAAAAGAGAAAGGCTATTTCCAAATACCTCAGCAAACTGAGCAAAAGCCTCTAATGCATGTTGCTTAACAATCCATGTTTTATCTGCAAGGAGCAATGAGAACAAGCCCGAGACGTTTGACAATACGACAACCTAGAAAGTAAAAAGAAAAAAATGCTAGAATTGCTATGGTGGATAAACCAAAATACTCAGTGAATATAGTATAAATGTGCAAATTAAGTGTCAAATATTTAATGCAGAAAGTAAGACTAAACCTGCCGGTAATTTTAGAATAGTGAGCAAGATGGGTGACTAAGGCTAGTTTTTTGTGCAATGGCTACCTGGCTGAAGATGCATGCTCCTAAGGTATAGAGCTCTGCTGAGTAGGAGAGTTAAAGGGGTACTCCAGTAGAAAATACGTTTTTTAAAATCAACTGGTGCCACAAAGTTAAACAGATTTTTAAATTACTTCTATTTAATCATTCCAGTACTTATCAGCTGCGGTATACTACAAAGGAAGTGGTATTTCTTTCTGGAGTTCTTTTCAGTCTGACCACAGTGCTCTCTGCTGACATCTCTATCCATGTCAGGAACTATCCAGAGCAAGAGAGGTTTTCCATGGGGATTTGCTTCTACTCTAGACAGTTCCTGACATGGACAGAGGTGTCAGCAGAGAGCACTGTGGTAAGACAGAAAAGAATTCCAGAAAGAAATACAACTTCCTCTGTAGCATACAGCAGCTGATAAGTACTGGAAGGATTGAGATTTTTAAAATAGAAGTAATTTACAAATCTCTAACTTAAATCTGCTTAACCAGTTGATTTTCAAATATTTGTTTTCCACCGGAGTACCCTTTTAACTTCTGAATGTAAGAATATTGGTGAGATTTATCAAAAAGTGTGCAGAGGAAAAGTTGACAAGCTGCCCAAAGCAACCAATCAGATGGCTTCTTTAATTTTTCAGAGGCCTTTAAAAAAAAACAAAAAAAAAAAAAAACATGAAAGAAGCAATGTGATTGGTTGCTATGGGCAACTGGGCAACTTTCCCTCTAGACAAGTTTAGATAACTCTCCCTATTAACTTTTGGAAAATGTTAAAAGACCTTTTACATTTCTACTTTAATAATTTGTTAATCTAGATATACTCTTTGCTACCATTGGTCCAGATTTACTTTTGCATATGGGCCAGAATTCTGGCATAAAGTGCACTAAAAGTCTTACAGTCATGGCCGTAAATGTTGGCACCCCTGAAATGTTAAAGTATGAAGTATTTCTCAAAGAAAAGGATTGCAGTAACACATATTTTACTATACACGTTTATTCCCTTTGTGAGTATTGGAAATAAATTGAAAAAGGGAGGAAAAAAAGAAAATTGGATATAATGTCACACCAAACTCCAAAAATGGTCTGGAAAGAATTATTGGCGCCCTTTCAAAATTGTGGAAAAATAAGATTGTTTCAAGCATGTGATGCTCCTTTAAACTCACCCGGGGCAAGTAACAGGTGTGGTCAGTATAAAAATCACACCTGAACCTGAGAAATTCACTTAGTCTTTGCATTGTGTGTCTGTGTGTGCCATACTAAGCATTGACAACAGAAAGAGGAGAAAGAGGACTTGAGAACCAAAATTGTGGAAAAAATATCAACAATCTCAAGGTTACAAGTCCATCTCCAGAGATCTAGATTTGCCTTTGTCCACAGTGCGCAACATTATCAAGAAGTTTGCAACCCATGGCACTGTAGCTAATCTCCCTGGAAGTGGACGGAAGAGAAAAATTGATGAAAAGTGTCAACGCAGGATAGTCCTGATGGTGGTTAAGCAGCCCCAAACCAGTTCCAAAGATATTCAAGCTGTCCTGCAGGCTTAGGGAGCATCAGTGTCAGTCAGTGCAAACTATCCATCGACATTTAAATAAAATGAAACACTATATCAGGAGACCCAGGAGGACCCCACTGCTAACACAGAGACATAAAAAAGCAAGACTACATCTTGCCAAAATGAACTTAAGTAAGCCAAAATCCTTCTGGGAAAACATCTTGTGGACAGATGAGACCAAGATAGAGCTTTTTGGAAAAGCACATAATTCTACTGTTTACCAAAAATGGAATGAGGCCTTCAAAGAAAATAACACAGTACCTACAGTGAAATATGGTGGAGGTTCAATGATGTTTTGGGGTTGTTTTGCTGCCTCTGGCACTGGGTGCCTTGAATCATCATGAAATCTGAGGATTACCAACAGATTTTGGGTCGCACTGTAAAGCCCAGTGTCAGATATCTGGGTTTGCGTCCGAGATCTTGGGTCTTCCAGCAGGACAATGACCCCAAACATACGGCAAAAAGCACCCAGAAATGGATGGCAACAAAGCGCTGGAGAGTTCTGAAGTGGCAGCAATGAGTCCAGATCTAAATCCCATTGAAAACCTGTGGAGAGATCTTAAAATTGCCCTTCCAATAAAAGAGACCTGGAGCAGTTTGCAAAGAAAGAGTGGTCCAACATTCCGACTGAGAGGTGTAAGAAGCTTATTGATGAAACAACTGATTTCAGTTATTTTTTCCAAAAAGTGTGTAACCAAATATTAAGTTAAGGGTGCCAATAATTTTGTCCAGCCTATTTTTGCGTTTGGTGTGACATTATGCCCAATTTGCTTTTTTCCTCCTTTTTTGGTTTAGTTCCAATACACATAAAGGGAATAAACGTGTATAGCAAAACATGTGTTACTGCAATGCTTTTCTGTGAGAAATACTTCATTTTCTTGAAAAATTTCAGGGGTTCCAACATTTACGGCCATGACTGTATTTGATTTATACCAGCTTTGTTATGATTTTTAGTTACCTTTTTGCCAATACCGACTAAAGGGGTGTGGCCTCGATAAAAGGGACATGGCTTTGGTAAAGAGTGGCCTCAATGTCCCAAAATTGTGGTGGAAAGTTTGGTTTAATGTAAGCCAACTATTGGATCGTCTAATCTTACACTAGAAATTCTTTAGATATGGTAGATTTATAAATCAGCCTGATACACTCTCTAATCTCAGTTTACACAAGGAAGAGCTCTATTAAAGGGGTATGACAACTATTAAAAACATATCCTGTGGTTAGGGGATAAGTGTCTGTTTGCAAGGGGTCTGAGGAAATATTTATGTCCTGGTGATGATGATCTTGGAAAAATAAATATCACCCAATCAATGTGTGTAATAACTTCAATTTAATATCAAGATACAGTGACCCCCCACGAACTACAATGGCCCCGACATACGATAATTTTAACATACGATGGCCATCAGAGGCCATCGCATGTTGAAGGCAGCATCAACATACGATGCTTGTGTATGTCGGGGCCATCGCATAAACGGCTATCCGGCAGCGCAGACTGCTTCAGCTGCCGCCGGATAGCCGTTTAAGGTGCCCCGTGTGGTCCAGTGACGATCACTGACATGTCCACGGCGCTCCGCGACAGTCCTCTTCGGGGATCCCCTGTATCGCTGTCGCTCTCCATCGCCGTCATCACGTCGCCGCGCACCCCGTCCCGGCATCCAATAGGAGCGGCGTGCATAGCGATGTAATGACGGCGATAAGGAACGACGATCCCGGGCAGCGGAGACACTCTGGAGTGGCGGGGACACCACAGGGACGCAGCGACAGCGATGGAGGCGACATCCAGGGCAGCGGTGACGGTCGGGAGCGGTGTGGAAATGTGAGTATACCTTCCTATATTTAGCATTGCACGGATCCCTCAACATACTATGGTTTCAACAAACGATGGTTCATTTGGAATGAATTACCATTGTATGTTGAGGGACCACTGTATAGGAAAAACAATTTTTCATAGCTCGTGTATTTCTAGATTTTTTATACAGAAACTTGTACCAGCAGTTTCCAGAACTACACCAATAGAACATTTTTCTTTCTATGTTGACCATTTTCAAACTCATCACTATGGCATAAAAAACTGCTGAATCTAGATATTAGTGTAAGTGTATGTGATCACTGTACCAAGTAACAAAGAGCAGTGGGAGCTCCACACTGGAGTATTATCAGGTCAGTAAAGATTATTTTATCACATTTCCTCTCGTCAAAGCTGTAAAGGGTTTTTTCTAGATAAATAAATAAAAAAATGATAATTAGATGTAAAACCTACCTGGACCTCTTGGGGGATAGTAATTCTTCCGAGGCCTGATAAAAAGTCTAAGACTGTCAACTTCACATGTGATGGGCAGTCTTGTTGACACAGGGATGAAATCAAGGAAACAACCTTAAAAGTTAACATAAGAGTTGAGTATGTGTTATGTATTATGCAGATAAGTATTATTTTACATAGACAAAAACTGGAAGTTATTACATTTAAGTCTTGGTAGTTATGGCCTTCATGATCAGGAACCATGCTTTAGAACACTACATGGTAAAACTAGACTGTCCTGTAACAACTTGATGTCACTTTAAATTTCTTTTAGGCTAGAAATTGAATGTTAAATATGGTAAAACACAAAGAACTAGTGGGTCACACTCCAAGTCATACTATAGTGGTCATGTACAAGGGTTTGCAAGGCAATGATTACTGTGAGCATGGTCAACATGTGTTGCACCAACTATATTGTCTCAACAGGTGGTGTTCATCTATGTGTGTATACACAAACATACACCCTTATATAAATTGGTAGATTTATGTGGGTGCTATATGAAATTAAGAGATGGCTTACCTGTTTCAGCATGGTGGGTTCTACCTTTTTTACAACAAAAGTAAGCAAATCCAAAAAAAGGCAAATCATTTCTAGAAAGCAAGGTTGTCCTGAGATCTGTTGGAAAAAAAAAAATATATATCGATATATTTTAATTGTGCCCGGGGCTTCACACTTGTGCTCGTTACAAACGTTACATACATACCTGACCAATCCTTTCATAACCATTGTGCCTGTAGACATGCCAGGTCTATGAGTAAACATCATGCCTGTAGACGTGACAGGTCTTTGCATAACCATCGTGCCTGTAGCTGTGACAGGTCTTTGCGTAACCAGCGTGCCTGTAGGCGTGACAGGACTAACGTCACCCCAGTGCCTATACACATGACAGGTCTTTGCGTAACAATCTGCCTGTAGACGTGACAGGTCTTTGCCAAACCATTGTGCCTGCAGACATGGCAGGTATGAAGGGTATACAACCACCTATGAGTCATGATGTTGTTGTTCTGAAGACATGTCAGTAACAACAACAACACAGTGTATCCCCCTGCAAATGTGGCAGGTATGAAGGGTATACAACCACCTGTGTGTCATGCTGTTGTTGCTCTGAAGACATGTCAGTAATCAACAACTACGCAGTGTATCCCCCTGCAGACGAGGCAAGTATGAAGGGTATACGACCACCTATGTTTCATGATATTGTTGCTCTGAAGATGTGTCAGTAACAACTACGCAATGCATCCCCCTGCAGACGTGTCAATAACTGTTAAGTACACAGATCGTACCCCTGCAGACATGATGAAAACCATGATGTCAACAACTACTAGGGTAGTGCATACCCTTGGAAAAGGTTGTAGGGTAGATGCTGTGTGTAACATGCCAAGCTGATTCAAATGCTAACAATGAGTAAGACTGACTTGGTGACATATGTGATACGAATAATATTGCTAAGCGTAACATATCGGCTGTGATAATAAGTAGCCGGAACTACTGCTCAAACTAACAGACATAGTAACACGACTGGAAAATATTCATGATTTCAAATGTCTAATACATGCATGTAATTCTAGAATCAACGTTAGTATGTAAACCTATCTATACACAGTGAATGGTCATTAATGTATGAATGATATGTAAGCTAAGAACCTATGTACAGGGTGGGCCATGGTTGGTGATATTAACTTCCTGTTTGTGGCACATTAGTATATGTGAGGGGGGAAACTTTTCAAGATGGGTGGTGACCATGGCGGCCATTTTGAATCCAACTTTTGTTTTTTCAATAGGAAGAGGCTCATGTGACACATTAAACTAATTGGGAATTTCACAAGAAAAACAATGATGTGCTTGGTTTTAATGTAACTTTATTCTCTCATGAGTTATTTACAAGTTTTTGACCACTTATAAAATGTGTTCAATGTGCTGCCCATTGTGTTGGATTGTCAATGCAACCCTCTTCTCCCACTCTTCACACACTGATAGCAACACAGCAGGAGAAATGCTAGCACAGGCTTCCAGTATCCGTAGTTTCAGGTGCTGCACATCTCGTATCTTCACAGCTTAGACAATTGCCTTCAGATGACCCCAAAGATAAAAGTCTAAGGGGGTCAGATAGGTAGACCTTGGGGGCCATTCTACTGGCCCACGACGACCAATCCACTTTCCAGGAAACTGTTCATCTAGGAATGCTCGGACCTGACACCCATAATGTGGTGGTGCACCATCTTGATGGAAAAACTCAGGGAACGTGCCAGCTTCAGTGCATAAAGAGGGAAACCTCATCATGTAGCAATTTTGCATATCCAGTGGCCTTGATGTTTCCATTGATGAAGAATGGCCCCACTATCTTTGTACACCATATACCACACCATACCATCAATTTTTGTGTACCAACAGTCTTGGAGGGATCTATCCAATGTGGGTTAGTGTCAGACCAATAGCGGTGGTTTTGTTTGTTAACTTCACCATTCACATAAAAGTTTGCCTCATCACTGAACAAAATCTTCTGTGTAAACTGAGGGTCCTGTTCCAATTTATGTTTTGCCCATTCTGCAGCACCTGAAACTACGGATACTGGAAGCCTGTGCTAGCATTTCTCGTTGCTATCAGTGTGTGAAGAGTGGGAGAAGAGGGTTGCATTGACAATCCAACACAATGGGCAGCACATTGAACACATTTTATAATAAGTCAGAAACTTGTAAATAACTCATGAAAGAATAAAGTTACTTGTGAAATTCCCAATAAGTTTGATGTGTCACATGAGCCTCTTCCTATTGAAAAAACAAAAGTTGGATTCAAAATGGCCAACTTCAAAATGGCCGCCATGGTTACCACCCATCTTGAAAAGTTTCCCCCCCTCACATATACTAATGTGCCACAAACAGGAAGTTAATATCACCAACCATTCCCATTTTATTAAGGCGTATCCATATAAATGGCCCACCCTGTACAATATAAGTGCTGTGTATGACTGCACAGTGTAAAAAGAACATGACATGCTATCAATATTCACAGTATGTAGTATAAATAATAAGAATGTATGCCCGGAATGAATGCTAAGCAGTTTATGCACCGTACGAATACTACGAGCCTATAAACAGTATAAATGCTATGAGCATATGTACTGTGCAACTATTAGCATATGTACCGATAAAGCATGAAAGTACCGTAACAGAATATGCCATATAATGATAAAGCAAAAGTACCGTGTAAGCTATGAACATGTACAAAATAAGTATTCTAAGCACATGCACAGTATAAAACTATAAGTGCATGCACCGTATAACTGCTTTGAGCGTATGCAAAGTAGAAAAGATATGGATATATACACAGCATAGATGCCAATCACTGTGTACAGTGAATACTATGAGCGTAAGCACAGCCCACGTACCACAAGCGCACGTACAGCACAAATGCTACGAGTGTCCGAGGAAGCACAAACTCCATGAAACACAAACACCACGAGCACATGAACACAAACGCGCATGCGCAAAACAAACGCTATGGGCGCATGAACACAACGCACAAGCGTATGTGCAGCATAAAAGCTATAAATATATGAACAACGAGAGCGTATGAACAGTGTGAATGCTATGAGTGTAAGAACAGTATAATGTCATGAACGTATGACAGTATGACTGCCATGAGCGTACGAACAGCATAAATGCCACGAGTATATGAACAATATAAATGGCATGAACGTATGAACAATATAAATGTCATGAGCGTATGACCAGTATGAATG
This sequence comes from Hyla sarda, assembly GCF_029499605.1. NCBI lineage: Eukaryota > Metazoa > Chordata > Amphibia > Anura > Hylidae > Hyla > Hyla sarda. The sequence continues at coordinate 45,924,489 of NC_079194.1, read as the reverse complement.
CTATGAGTGTAAGAACCGTATAAAAGCCATGAGCGCATGACAGTATAAATGCCATGAGCGTATGAAATAGTTTAAGTATAAAAGCCATGAGCGTGTGAACAGTAAAAATGTCATGAGTGTGTGAACAATATAAATGCCATGAGCGTGTAAACAGTATAAATGCCATGAGCGTGTGAACAGTATAAATGTCATGAGCGTGTGAACAGTATAAATGTCATGAGCCTGTGGACAGTATAAATGCCATGAGCGTGTGAACAGTATAAATGTCATGAGCGTGTGAACAATATAAATGTCATGAGCGTGTGAACAGTATAAATGTCATGAGCGTGTGGACAGTATAAATGCCATGAGCGTGTGAACAGTATAAATGTCATGAGCGTGTGGACAGTATAAAAGCCATGAGCGTGTGAACAGTATAAATGTCATGAGCGTGTGAACAATATAAATGCCATGAGCGTGTAAACAGTATAAATGCCATGAGCGTGTGAACAGTATAAATGCCATGAGCGTGTGAACAGTATAAATGCCAAGAGCGTATAATCAGTATAAATGTCATGAGCGTGTGGACAGTGAAAAAGCCATAAACGTATGGACAGTGTGAATACCAAGAGCGTATGAACTGCATAATGCCATGGGCGTATGGACAGCGTAAATACCATAAGTGCATGAACAATATAAATGTCATGAGCATACGAACAGTATTACTGACATGAGCGTATGACTATAAATGCCATGAGCGTATGAAACAGTATAAATACTATGAGCATATGAACATTATAAAAGCCATGAACGTATGAATATTATAAATGCCATGAGCGTATGAATAGTATAAAACGCCACGAGCATGTGACCAGTATAGAGGCCACGAACATATGAATAGCAGAAAGGCTATGTGCGCATGAACAGTATAAATACCATGAGCGTATGATTAGTATAAATACCATGAGTGTATGAATAGTATAAATGCCATGATGGTATGAACCGTATAAAGCCATAAGCATATGAACAGTATAAATACTATGAGCGTGTAAACAGTATGAATGCCATGAGTGTATGAACAGTATAAATGCCATAAGCGTATGCCCAATATGAGTACCATGAGCGTATAAACAGTATAAATGACATGAGTGTATGAAACCGTATGTCTTGAGCGTATACACAATATGAATGCCATAGGAGTATTAACAGTATAGCTGCCATGAGCATGTAAACAGTATACATGTCATGAGAGTATGAACAGTATAAAAGCCATGGGCGCATGTGCATAAATGCTATGACATAACACAGTAAAATGCTAAGAAACAAAATGCTATTACATACACACTATGAACGCTAACCTGTATACCCACTAAAAATGCTATCAGGTTTACAGACTATAAATGCTATGAAACCTATACGCACTATAAATGCTAAGGACGTATACGTATAATAAATGCAATAGATGTATAATTACCAAATGCAATGAACGTATATGCACTAAAATGCTGTCAACGTATACGGACTCCAGACTCTATAACGTGTCCATGAAAATATAAGCACTGTAAATGCTATAACGTATGAAAACTAAATACAATGAACGTTTACGTACTGTAAGTGTTAAGAACGTATACACTAGAGCTATGAACGTATACCCTTCTAATGGCATGAAAACATTAAACACATTGTAATGCTGATGTGTAACATTATAAACGCTATGACCACCTACACATTGTGAATGCTATGAACATGTATGCCTTATGAATGCTATGAACTATAACATTATAAATGCTATGAATATTTACACCTTATATATGCAATGAATTTATAAACAGTATAAATGCTATGCCTAAATACAGTAACACTATAACATACAAACCATATATATACTAATGCTATGCACGTATTAACCTGTTCATGGTATAGTGATTGTTATAATGCACATATTTAGGGGTGGCATGCACAGCTTGAAGTATTGCCATGTAAGATCTCAGCCGGCTGCAAACACAACTTCAGAAACATCTGTGAACCATTGCACGGCTGCAGTCAGAGCAACAAGCCCAAGGGTAAATACCCTTACCACAGCTGAAGAGCTCGTCACAGTGCATCAGGACGTTTGATAGTACTCGTTCCCCTGGTGATGTACACTGTACACTGGACGTGACTCCTTCCCCCAGGACCTTAACCCATACCTACTCGGGATCTAGCAGAAACTGCCTGCCAGCTGGAGTCCTGTGAGAGGAAGGAGATACTGAGGAAGATTTATTAACCTCCCTGGCGGTATGATTCGGTCTGGAAATTTGTACCAAAAGTGGTACAATTTTTTGCACTGAATTTCACATCTCCCCTCGCCCATTTCACATCTCCCCCGTCACATTCCCCCTCCCTTGTCACATTCCCCCTCCCTTGTCACATTCTCCCTCCCCCTTGTCACATCCCCCCCTCCTTGTCACATCCTCCCTCCCCCTTGTCACATTCTTCCCCCCTTGTCACATTCCCCCCCCTTCATGTTACATCCCCCCTTGTCACATACCCCCCCATCATGTCACATTCCCCTCCCCCGTCACATTTCCCCCTTGTCACATTCCCCCCCCTGTCACATTCCCCCCCTGTCACATTCCCCCCCCCCCCTCTGTCACATTCTTCCTCCCCCCCCCCCCCCCCCCGTCACATTCATCCCCCCTTCTCACCTTGTCTTGTCCTGCAGCAGCATACACTGGGTTTGCCAGGCAGATTTCAAACCTAGTGTATTTGCTGCAGAACAAGTCCTGTGATTGGCTGAAAAGGGAAAGGTCCTGTAAGATGAATAGTGAAGAGAGCAGGGACCAGAGCGCACGGAGGGGAACGACATCTGCAGGGACCGGGATTAGGTAAGCAAAAGTAAAATTTGACTCCTTTTTCCTTTTACACTTAGCTCAGTGTTTTTCTAACAGGGTGCCTCCAGCTGTTGTGAAACTACTACTCCCAGCATGCCCGGACAGCCTTTGGCTGTTCGGGCATGCTGAGAGTTGTAGTTTTGCAACAGCTAAAGGCCCCCATGTAGGGAAACACTGACTTTTAGTATTTTTCTTTACCTGCTCTGGCCAGCCCCCGCCACGGGAGCCGACCAGAGCAGATAATCGCATGTTTTCCAGGGGGGGCCGCATCGCTATATCGCATTGCTTTTGCGATATATCGTGGCAGCCCGGCTGGCAACTCTGCAATTCTACCCCGAGCGTTACTCGGGGTTACCGATCCTGGCAGGGAAAATTAACCCCGAGTCACGCTCGGGATTACCGCTCAGGAGGTTAACAACCAAGACCACAAGAACAGTGTTCCGGCAGCCTGAAAACTCTGCTGTACTGCTAAGGCTCACGCCGGGTGATTCAAACTAGAACATAGCATTTCCGGCTGAGGCACACATGACCCAGGCGGGAGCCAGCAGAGGTCAGAGGCCGCCAGCAGCAAAATGAAGTGGAAAGTGCCGAACAGTGAGTGACCCTGTAGATTCAATAAACCAGCCGACTTAGTATTAATTCTGAGTGCTGAGCCCGTTGGGGATATAAACTACCGCAGCTCCTACCTACACAGCCTTACCAGACCATGACCTGCGTTCGCTGAATCTCGGATCCCGCCACCGCTGTGGGCAGAGTCAGCGAACCTATACATAACATTACCAAACTCTTCTAAATTGAGGGTCTCAACGCCGACCTGGAGAGTAAAACCATCCACCATGGGGCTCCGCTCCCACCAAAACCATCCGCAAAAATGTCAAGTACACCCCGCCAGTAAATGCTGGGGTAGTTATATACCCATGCCCCCCCCCACACACACACAATAACTTAATGCCCCACCAAGTAGTGCAGGGGCGGAAATACTCCCGCGCCTCGCACAAACACAGCCTGATAGGCTTAACACGTCAAACACTTTATAGATGAAAAGAGCTTAAATAGGCACTGTCAGATACAAAAACTTTCTATATGTTGTACATTTTGGCAAAATAATCTTTTTAATATACTTCATTAGAAAATGTTATTTCCTTTTTATATAAATCATGGCTTATAAAATCATGGCTTTGTCCAAGCTGAAGCACAGGCATGGGGAAAGTTTAGTAAGTGAGAGTGGGCTGGCACTCCTCTGTGCTCTCTCCTGTCTGATAGTACTCCTCTGTGCTCTCTCCTGTCTGAAAAGCACTCCTCTGCGCTCTCTCCTGTCTGATAGCACTCCTCTGCGCTCTCTCCTGTCTGATAGTACTCCTCTGTGCTCTCTCCTGTCTGATAGCACTCCTCTGCGCTCTCTCCTGTCTGATAGTACTCCTCTGCGCTCTCTCCTGTCTGATAGTACTCCTCTGAGCTCTCTCCTGTCTGATAGTACTCCTCTGTGCTCTCTCCTGTCTGATAGTACTCCTCTGTGCTCTCTGCTGCCTGATAGTACTCCTCTGAGCTCTCTCCTGTCTGATAGTACTCCTCTGAGCTCTCTCTTGTCTGATAGCACTCCTCTGAGCTCTCTCCTTTCTGATAGCACTCCTCTGTGCTCTCTCCTGTCTGATAGTACTCCTCTGTGCTCTCTCCTGTCTGATAGTACTCCTCTGTGCTCTCTCCTGTCTGGTAGTACTCCTCTGAGCTTTCTCCTGTCTGATAGCACTCCTCTGTGCTCTATCCTGCCTGATAGTACTCCTCTGTGCTCTCTCTTGCATGATACTACTCCTCTGTGCTCTCTCCTGCCTGATACTACTCCACTGTGCTCTCTCCTGCCTGATACTACTCCTCTGTGCTCTCTCCAGCCTGATACTACTCATCTGTGCTCTCTCCTGCCTGATACTACTCCTCTGTGCTCTCTTCCGTCCTGTCCTAGTAAAGTCTGTCAGAGTAATTTAGATTTTTTTTTGTTTTTTTGAGTCATTCTTTGCTCTCCAGAATAAGTTTCTAAGCCAAGTTATGGCCAGATCAAAGTCCTCACCTGCATCATGCTAAAAAGTGACCATAGCTGAAAGATAATTTCTATAACATCAGACTGCTGCTGTGCATCAAGATTCCTCTTCAGATGGCATGCTGTCAACATTGCCGAAAGTGACACATTCTGTGAATAGAATGAATAAATTATTTTGGACATTCAGATATTTTGTGCACAAAATGATAGTCAGAAACCGCTGAAAATCCCCAAAATCTAAACATCAAGGCAAGTGTACACAAGTTAAATTTGCTGTATAATCTGCAAACATTTCACGCAAAAAATAGTGCCGATTTTCCTGAGAATTATGTAAACATAGGAAAAAAATATTTTATTGAAACCTACAGTTGTGAATTTGGCAGCATATCCATGGGTAATCCAATGCAAAATATGCAGCAATACATTATAGTGGCAAGAGGAGAAATTTATTAAAACATAGAGCAGAAAACAAAAGGTGATGGGGCAGATTCATCACTGCCTTCAGAGCATGCCCCTAACCGCTTTTTTTGCGACTGGTGGGTATGCATAAAATAGCAAACAGCCCAACCTAAGCAAATTTCAGGTTCACTGTGCAGCAGTCGCAAATCCCTCCAAAATGTGGCCTTTTTGTGCAGAAAAGTTGCAAAGAGGAGAAATCATACAATGTGGTGTTCTGAAGTTATTTTTTTGCTTACCTGCGCCAAATTTATCAACCCCTTGTGATAGTAATATAAATATGTCACACATTAGCAAAACAAACAAGCAATTACTTAAAAACTCACTTTCCAAAGACGACAATGATAAATCTCCAATAATTATATGCAAAAACTATGTACAGTACAATCAAAGATGCTAGCAAAAAGTAAAAAGGAGATTTTTTAACACTTACCGTTAAATCTCTTTCTCGAAGGATCCATTGGGGGACACAGACTGTGGGTGTATGCTGCTGTCTTTAGGAGGTGACACTATGGTAACAAGAAAGTCGGCTCCTCCCACCTCCCAGCAGGATATACCCGCCTCAGGGCCCTGAGGTAATCAGTTTAAGTACTAGAGCAATAGGAGAGGACCGACAGGTCAAGGAAAAAACACGAACTGTCCGAGAACAGAAGAAAATATATAACTGAACACACCCTCGGACAGAGAACCAAAGAGAAACCCAAAAGGGGCGGAGCTGTGTCCCCCAATGGATCCTTTGAGAAAGAGATTTTACGGTAAGTGTTAAAAAATCTCCTTTTCTCTATCGGCTCCATTGAGGGACACAGACCGCGGAACGTACCAAAGCCGTCCCTTGGGTGGGCAGATAATCAGTCAGGCAGACGGCTATTCCACTGCCGCCTGCAGCAGTTTATGGCCCAGACTAGCATCAGCCAATGCGAAGGTAAGAACCCGGTAGAACCTCGAGAAAGTGTGCAAAGACGACTAAGTAGCCGCCTTGCAATCTGCGAGGCCGAGGCTTTGTTCTGGAGAGCCCAGGATGCCCCAACAGAAGTGGGTAGAATGAGCAACAACCCTGAAGGGAGGAATCTTCCCCCTACAGCGATAGGCTTCCAAAATGGCAGACCGGATCCACCGAGAAGTGGTGGCCTTGGAAGCAGGCTGTCCCTTACGACGCCCTTCCGTAAGGACGAAAAAGGAATCGCACTGACGAAACGAAGAGGAGATAGAGAGGTAATACCTAACAGCCCGAACCACATCCAGTTTGTGGAGTAAATGCTCCTTAGGATGAGAAGGAGCGGGACAAAAGGACGGAAGAACAATGTCCTCATTGAGATGAAAGGCTGAAACAACCTTAGACAAAAAGGAAGGATCTGGTCGGAAGACAACCTTGTCCTGGTGAATCACCAGAAATGGAGAACGGCAGAAGAGAGCTGCCAATTCAGACACCCTCCGAATGAAGGTGATAGCAACAAGAAACGCCACTTTCCAAGAAAAGAGGCGCAGGGACACCTTCCAAGGGGTTCACCTTGGAGGACACCCAGAACCAGAGTCAAGTCCCAAGGGGAGAAGGTGACCGGTAAGAAGGGGCAGCATGCGCCACTCCTTAAAGGAAGGTCCGGACATGAAAATTAGAAGCCAGAGAACGCTGGAAATGGAATAGAAAGGGCCGAAACCTGACCCTTAAGGGAACTGAAAGACAACCCCAGTCCCAAACCCTGAGCTTCACACCATCGAAAATAAGACCACCAGGTATGGTGGTAAATATTCGCCGAGGAAAGCTTGCGAGCCCTGAACATTGTGCGAATGACTTGGGAAGAGAACCACGGGTTCCCAAAACCGCGGACTCAACCGCCACGCCGTCAAATGCCACGACTGTAAAATGGGGTGGCAAAGAGGACCCTGAGACAGCAGGTCCGAACGAAGTGGAAGGCGCAGTGGAGTGTCGTCCAGTAGCCTGACCACGTCGGCGTACCACGACCTACGGGGCCAAACTGGAGCTACCAGTATGGCAGGAACGTCCTCCACTTTGGGATTCCTCAGAACCGGAGGGAACAGATAGGGCAGAGCAAACCCCGCCCAAGGAATCCACGGCTAGAGCCAGGGGGTCCCGGAACATTGACAAAATGGAAGAATCTTCCAATTGTGCCGACCCGAAGAGGTCCACGTCTGGAATGCCCCAGAGGTCGCAGATCTGCGCGAAGACCTCTGGATGCAGGGACCACTCTCCGGGGTTGACTGAGAAGCGGCTAAGGAAATTCGCTTCCCAGAAGCACACCAGGAATGTGAATCGCCAAATGGCCGGAACCTTGTTTTCCGCCCAGAAGAAAAAGCTTTGTCACCTCGGCCATGGCTGCCGAGCAGCGATTTATGTATCCTACGGCCGTGGCGTTGTCCGACTCGACGCGGACAGGGCGGAACTGAAGCAGGGACTCCCAAAGAAGAATCGCCCTGATTCCCAAGATGTTTATTGGAAGAAGGGCTTCCCGGGGAGACCAGAGGCCTTGAACCGTCCAGACCCTGAACACACCGCCCCAGCCCGACAGACTGGCATCCGTTGTCACCACCTGCCAGTGGAGGGAAAGAAATGATCGCCCCTGAAGAAGAAGGGGGGAGCGGAGCCACCAGAGCAGAGACTGACGGATCCGACGAGGGAGAGTAATCTTGCGATCGAGAGACAGAGGAGATCTGTCCCATCGAGAGAGGATCGCCAGTTGAAGGGGATGGTAATGAAACTGGGAAAAGGGTACGGCTTCCATGGCCGCTACCATCCGACCCAAGACTTCCATGTAATTGCGGATGGAAACTAGGGCCTGGGCCCGAAGAGAGTGGACTCCTGACAGGAGCGTCAGACGTTTGTCCGTCGGAAGGCAAATCCGGGCAGAGGTCGAGTTGAATTGATGTTCCAAGAAAAATCAGAGACTGGGCGGGAGAGAGGACAGACTTGTCCCGGTTTACCATCCACCCGAAACGATTCAGGATCTAGAGAGTGAGATCCACATTCTCCAGAGTCTGGACTCTGGTGGGAACCTAAATGAGAAGGTCATCCAGGAAAGGGATCATTGAGACTCCTCTCGACCGCAACAGGGCTATTACTGGCGGAAGGATCTTGTAAAGACTCGAGGAGCCGAGGCAAGATCAAAGCGGAGGGCTATGAATGGAAAATGCCCCTCCGGAACCGCAAAGCGGAGGTACCGCTGATGGCCGGGAAATATTGGAACATGGAGGTAGGCATCCTTGATGACCAACGAAGAAAGAAACTCCCCTTGTTCCATGGATGCCACTTATGAACATTCGGAAGTGGCGGAGAAGATGACGGTGAGACGCTTGAGGTTCAGAATCGATCACACAGAACCACCTTCCTTGTGGACCACAAAAATTTTGGAATAAAAACCCCCCAAAACATTCCCCTGGAGAAACGGGGACAATGACTCCCTGGGCAGGGACTGGAGGGCCTCCCGAAACTGCTTCGCCAGAGAAGGAGACCGGGGAGCTCGGAACTTCCTGAATGTGTGTGGTCCAGCTGTCTTGAAAAAATAAGAGACGACCTCCCACCCGAGAAAAACCTGCGGGTGGTGGCATCACTCCATGCGGAAGTGGGATTGCGGTTACCCGATTTGGCCGCAAAGCGACCAGAACGGTTGGTGTCCGTCTTCCAAGACGGTCTGTCACCTCCTACAGACAGCCGCATACACTCACGGTCTGTGTCCCCCAATGGAGCCGATAGAGAAAGTACAGGTGGTGGCGGAAGGGATAACAAGGCAGTGAATGTGGAGGGGAAAAGAAATAGGGAGGGTCACTCATGGCACACATAAATAGAGAACAAGAAAGCAAAATAGTAAGTCACAATATAGAGCAAACTTCAGAAGGTAGTAGTTAAGGACTATCAGGAGTCCGCAGTTACAATGAAAGGTAGCAAGACATGTTAGAGGTTTGGGAAAAAGTCACACTTTATTAGATAAGTCCACCGTATCCACTCTAATAGCGTTCAATTTTTTGTAACCATTATAGCATTAATGCAAGAGGTCACCATCGATGGAGATAAAGTGGGAGGATGCTATTTGGAGGCAAAGTGAATTTGGGCAGCTAATAAAATAAATTGCACCAGTCTACATGTAGCAGAGCTCATACTATCAGAGTCCAAGAAGGTTAACTGTAAGACTAAGGGTTCACACAGGATCCTGCGCAGATTTAATGCGCAGGATTTGTACCGTATATACTCGCGTATAAGCCGACCCGAATATAAGCCGAGGCCCCTAATTTCACCCCAAAAACCCAGGAAAATGTATTGACTCGACTATAAGCCTAGGGTGTGAAATACAACATCCCCCCCTGTCATCATCCAGATCCCTGTCATTAACACCCCCGTCATCATCCTCCCCCCCCCCCCCTTCATCATCACCGCCTGTCAATCCCTTTCAGTGGTCTTCAACCTGTGGAGCTCCAGATGTTGCAAAACTACAACTCCCAGCATGGCCGGACAGCCATCGGCTGTCCGGGCATGCTGGGAGTTGTAGTTTTTAAACATCTGGAGGTCCGCAGGTTGAAGACCACTGCGGCCTTCGTCATCATCCAGACCCCCCCCCTTTAGTTTTCTACTCACCTCCCCTCGGTGGGAAGGAAGGGTGAGCTGGTCCGGGCCATCTATGCTGCAAGGACCGTCCGGTGGGGAGGGTTAGTCGTTCAGGCTGTCCATTTTCACCAGGAGGCCCTGTGCGTCGTCGTCAAGGCAACGTCACTAGTCCGGGGCCGGCCCGGAGTGGAGAAGAGGGCCTCCCGGTGAAGATGGACAGCCCGGAACGAATAACCCTCCCCACCGGACGGTCCCTGCAGCATAGATGGCCCGGACCAGCTCACCCTTCCTTCCCACCGAGGGGAGGTGAGTAGAAAACTTAAGGGGGGGGGGGTCTGGATGATGACGAAGGCCGCAGTGGTCTTCAACCTGCGTACCTCCAGATGTTTCAAAACTACAACTCCCAGCATGACCGGAAGGCCATCTGCATGCTGGGAGTTGTAGTTTTGCAACATCTGGAGGTCTGCAGGTTGAAGACCACTGAGAAGGGATTGACAGGCGGAGAGTTCACTTGAGTATAAGCCGAGGGGGGCGTTTTCAGCACGAAAAATTGTGCTGAAAAACTCTGCTTATACTCGAGTATATATGGTAACTGCAGATTAGAAGCTGTGCTCAGTCATCTAGTTTAAATTGAAATCTGCAGCAGAAAATCCTGCGCATCATATCTGCGTACGTGTGAACGTACCCTAAAGGGGCATGAGGTTTCAGTAACCTCAAATATAAGGTCGGGAATCTTGTGCCCAAATGATTATATTATTGTACATGTCCACCATATGTGAGACACTGAGCCCACCTCAGAGCAACCCCGAAAGAATGAGGAGGAAATAGCTGGGTGTATTGAATGTAAACAAACAGGTACATGATATGACTGGTAGAGAACATACAGGGGCCTTTTTGACCAGAGATACCCGTCAGTTGTCTTGTGAGTAACAGGCGTACCAAGACAAGAGAGAGACAAGCTAACTTGGAGATCCTTTTCCCACAGTGTGATAAATGGCGATTTCTTATCCTTAGGTGATTGGTTAAAGCGTACCCGTCAGATCCAACAACATTTTTTATATATATATATATATATATATATATATATATATATATATATATATATCACTCACTACCTATTCCTGACCATGTGCATTTTTAGGTGTCTAGCACCTTTATTAATTTTTTTATTACACTATTAATTTAGCTCACTAGTCTGAATTCCTCTCAAAGGGAGGGGGAGTGGCCTCACTGTGCAGGTCTCCGCCCCCTCCCTCAGTATGATTTCTGCTCACATCTCCCCTAGCATTAGCAAAACTACAACTCCCAGCTTGTCCTCACTGACAGTAGCGGGACACAAGCTGACAGTGCACTCACAGCTGTCAATCAAGGAAGTGTGTCCATGACGCATGGACACAGCAGGAATAGTATGTGTCCAAACAGGCGGGGGGTAGTTGATTGACCGGCTTTTTCAGTATGAAACTGGTTTTGCATGCTTTACAAAATATCAAAAGTTTTTGCATCTGACAGTGCCCATTTAAGTGTCGAGTATAGAAGAGAGAGAGCAGAAGAAGGGTATAAAGGACTAAGCTTCAAAGAAAGCAGGGTCAACTAAAGAGGTAGAGGACATTAAAGGATGTAAGTAAGAGAATACCTTGATAAGCTGAAAAAGTTCAGTGGAAGGAGGGCTATATCTACTAAAGAGGGATCAAGAGATAAGTTTCTTCTCTAAAATATGATGAATGGAGGATAATTTTTGTGTCTGACCACTATTCAAAATCAATGGACACAAACCAGGAGGGAAAGAGGGATCATGTAGTAGGAGAATAACAGGAGAAACAGGATTGGAGATCTAGTTTGAAGAAGTGAGGGGTAATGGGATAGGATAGCAGAAGATGGTAAATATGAAGTAAGGTGTACAGTGGGGATCAAAGTTTGGGCACCCCAGGTAACAATTTGTATTAATGGGCATAAAGAAGCCAAGGAAAGATGGAAAATTTCCAAAAGGCATTACATTACAGATTAGACATTCTTATAATATGTCAACAAAAGTTAGATTTTATTTCCATCATTTAACCTTTCAAAATAACAGAAAACAAAAAAAATGGCATCTGCAAAAGTTTGGGCACCCTGCAGAGTTAATATCTTGTACTGCCCCCTTTGGCAAGTATCACAGCCAGCCAAGAGTCTTTCAATTCTTGTTTGAGGTATCTTTGCCCATTCTTCCTTACAAAAGTCTTCCAGTTCTTTGAGATTTCTGGGCTGTCTGTCACACACTGCTCTTTTAAGGTCTACCCATTGATTTTCAATTATGATGAGGTCAGGAGATTGTGAAGACCATGGCAAAACCTTCAGTTTACGCCTCTTGATGTAATCCCTCGTGGATTTCGAGGTGTGTTTAGGATCATTATCCATTTGTAGAAGCCATCCTCTCTTTAGCTTCAGCTTTTTCACAGATGGCATCAAGTTAGCATCCAAAATTTGCTGAAATTTTATTGAATTCATTTTCCCTTCTACTCGTGAGATGTTCCCTGTGCCACTGGCTGCAATACAACCCCAAAGCATGATTGATCCACCCCCATGCTTAACAGTTGGACAGAGGTTCTTTTAATTAAATTCTGTTCCCCTTCTTCTCCAAATGTACCTTTGCTCATTCCGGCCAAAAAGTTCAATTTTAACCTCATCGGTCCACAGAACTTGTTTCCAAAATCCATCAGGCTTGTCTATATGTTCATTTGCAAAGTTCAAACGCTGATTTTAGTGGTGAGGGCGTAGAAGAGGTTTTCTTCTGATGATTCTTCCATGAAAACCATATTTGTACAAGTATCTCTTTAAACTGGAATAGTGTACCACAACTCCAGTGTCTGCCAGATCTTTCTGGAGGGATAGTGCAGTCAAACGTGGGTTTTGAATTGTTTTTCTCACAATCTTGCGAGCTGTTCTGTCTGATATTTTTCTTGGTCTTCCAGATCTTGCTTTAACTTCCACTGTTCCTGATGACTGCCATTTCTTAATTACATTCCAAACAGAGGATATTGACATTTGAAATGTTTTGCTATCTTCTTATAGCCTTCTCCAGCTTTGTGAGAGTCAACTATTTTCAGTTTCAGATTTCTAGACAACTGCTTAGAAGAACCCATGGTGCTGATTGTTGGGGCAAGGTCAGATGAGTCTGGGCATTTAAAACCTTTGCGATTGACATCTCCTGGTCTTCCCAGATGATGATTGAGAACAATCCATGACTATAAATTCTGCAGGGTGCCCAAACTTTTGCAGATGCCATTTTTTTGTTTTCTGTTATTTTGAAAGTGTAAATGATGGAAATAAAATCTAACTTTTGTTGACATAAGAATGTCTAATCTGTAATTTGATGGCTTTTGGAGATTTTTCCATCTTTCCTTGGCTTCTTTATGCACATTAAGACAAATTTTTACCTGGGGTGCCCAAACTTTTGATCCCCACTGTACATGGCCAAGCCATAAAATGTGGGGAGATTCTGTCTGGCAAGGTCTGCTCAAATAGATTTAAAAAGCTGTAGATAGTTCAGTCTGTTATGAGAAGAGAGGTTAGAGGGTATACAGACTCCCAAGTAGGGTAAGAAACAATAAGGCGTTAGTTAAATCAAAATGAAGTTTGATAAGATTTTGGACATCCTGTGAAGGGTTACAGAATAAAATCTTTGACTTGGCTTGGTCAACCAGCAGATGGCCAAAAAGCAATCTGATTGGTTGCTATGGGCAACTGGTCAACTATTCTTCTGCACAGGTTTTGGATTAAACCTCCCAAATGTCCAAAATAATTTTCTCTAAGCCATAAGAGTTTACTTGAAACTTACCAACAGCTGTATGTCCTCAGCTGAAAACTTGCCACTAAGTAAGCTTTTGCACTGAGATAACGCTGCAGTGAATAGCCCAGCTTCTACCTGTGTTCTTAAAGAACTTGGTAGGGATGAAAGGGAAACATGCTGCCAGAAAGAAAAGTTTTCTGCTTGTGCTGGAGAAAAATTTTTTAGGAAATCCACCTGAAATAAAGAACATGGCAATTTAAGAATATATTCTTAAGTTTAATCTTCAGAAAATATTAAAGCTTTTCTTTGCTCCTAGGGCCACATGTGTTCTTCTCTTGCGTTTCCATTTAAAGTTTAGCCAAGTCAGCAACAGACCGGCCAAGCCCTTGTCTCGGAAGCAGAAGACAGGAGATTGGGGGGACTGGATGGACTTAATGTAAGATCTGTGGTATTGTATCCACCCCAGAGAAGGTGAAAATACTTAATGACTCTTCCCAGCAAGAATGAGTAAATAATAAAGGGGAATAAACCCATAGGAAGTGCTCTAAAACATAACTTTTACTAGTTTATGGTTAAAATTAGAGGTGCACCGAAATGGAAATTTCAGAACCGAAACGAAACCGAAATAAAAAAAAAATGTCCGGCCGAAACCGATACCGAAAATGACTTCTCCCCGTCTTCTGGTAAAATGCAGCGCTCCGCTCATTAGATTAGATTCCCCCACATTAGATTGCAGCTCCCCCACAATAGTAGGCAGCTCCCCCACAACAGTAGGCAGGTTCCCCACAATAGTAGGCAGCTCCCCCCAACAATAGTAGGCAGTTCCCACACAATATTAGGCAGCTCCCCCCACACAATATTAGGCAGCTCCCCCCAACAATATTAGGCAGCTCCCCCCACATTAGGTCAGCAGTTCCCCCACAATAGTAGGCAGGTTCCTCACATTAGGTCAGCATTTCCCCCACAATAGTAGGCAGCTCCCCCCAACAATAGTAGGCAGTTCCCACACAATATTAGGGAGCTCCCCCCAACAATATTAGGCAGCTCCCCCCACCACAATATCAGGCAGCTCCCCCCAACAATATTAGGCAGCTCCCCCCACATTTGTAGGCAGCTCCCCCCCCCCACAATATCAGGCAGCTCCCCCCAACAATATTAGGCAGCTCCCCCCACAATATTAGGCAGCTCCCCCCAACAATATTAGGCAGCTTCCACCCCCCCCCCCACAATATCAGGCAGCTTCCCCCCCCCCCCCCCCACAATATCAGGCAGCTTCCCCCCCCCCCCCCCCCCCACAATATCAGGCAGCCCCCCCCCCCACAATATCAGGCAGCTCCCCCCCCCACAATATCAGGCAGCTCCCCCCCCCCCCACAATATCAGGCAGCTTCCCCTCCCACAATATCAGGCAGCTTCCCCCCCCCCCACAATATTAGGCAGCTCCCCCCCCCCCCACAATATTAGGCAGCTCCCCCCCCCCCCCCCACAATATTAGGCAGCTCCCCCCCCCCCCACAATATTAGGCAGCTCCCCCCCCCCCCCCCACAATATTAGGCAGCTCCCCCCCCCCACACACACACATTTGTAGGCAGCTCCCCCCCACATTAGGTCAGCAGTTCCCCCACCCCACAGACATACAGCTTCCAGCCATATACAGTGTACGGCTGGAGGCTGTATGTCTGTACTGCTGCCCCCACAGTGTTCCGGTCACCGCTCCTCCGGCCCGGGGTCACATCTACTGCTATGGCCTATGGACCATAGCAGTAGGTACCGGGACCGGAGGAGCGATGACCGGAACACAGAAGAAGATCTCACGGTCAGTGACGTCCCGTGCGTACGACCATAGAGGCGGAGAAGCGAAGGACCGAAGGAGGATCGCAGGAGGACGCCGGGGAATGGTGAGTGACCGCCGGACATCCTTATGTCCCGAAAAGATTTTTCGGGACACAGGGATGTCCGGGATAGGATTAGGAATACTTCTTTTTATGTGCCCGGGCCGGCTCCCGTGTATGGCTGCAGGCGGGGGCCGGCCAGCGCATATAAAAACTAATACTGTATGCTAAAAACCAGGGGGCCTCCAGCTGTTGTGAAACTACAACTCCCAGCATGCCCGGACAGACTATGCCGGTTCGGGCATGCTGGGAGTTGTAGTTTCACAACAGCTGGAGGCCCCCTGGTTTTTAGTACACAGTATTAGTTTTTATATGCTCTGGCCGGCCCCCGCCTGCAGCCACACACAGGAGCCGGCCCGGGCACATAAAAAGAAGTATTCCTAATCCTATCCCGGAGAGCGCCTTCCCCCAAACCCCCCCCCCCCAGATGTTGCGGCCGGCCCCCCCTGCACCCCCCATGAGTGCCTCTGCCACTGGCAGTGTTTGTAACTTGTGCTGTGGGCGGGCAGGGGAGGTGGGTCATTATCGGCAGATTTTTAGTTGTTTCGGCATTTTGCCGAAATAGCTATTTTCGGCCGATATGTATCGGCCGCCGATATATCTGTGCATCCCTAGTTAAAATACACCATTATAGTGACCAAATAAAAATTCAATTAAACTCTGATATCAATTGTACCAATATATATATAAACCAACGTGTTTCCGCTGCATAAAGCAGCTTCCTCAGTGGAAACAGTTAGAGGTACAGTTAATTATAACCCTAGTCTTTTGGTCTGGTGTGTCAGACCACAAAGTACCAAAATCCAACAATGAAAAGGGTCCAGCTATTGCTGTTTATATATGCATAGTGTATTGTTATTTACACTCATGGATACACACAGAGTTCAACCATCAGGTCAGGTCTATCACAGCATAATATAGGATCTGAGCAAATTATATAAAAAGTACCGGACACAGGATACGCTTCTGAAGTACAGCATGGGTGCCAGTAGCCACTAACTGGCTCCCTACTACTGTAGGTAGCGCTCGGGCCCATGCTGTACGGGACTTCAGAAGCCTATCACGTGGGGACTGGAGGTGCCCTCAGGAAATTTACCAGTCTGGTACTTTTTATATAATTTGCTTAGTTTCTATATTATGCTGTGATAGACCTGACCTGATGGTTGAACTCTGTGTATCCATGAGTGTAAATAACACTATATACATATAGTGGTACAATTAATTGAATTTTTATTGGGTCACTATATTGGGGACTGGATTGAGCCAAATGGGAACTGTGGGGGAGTGGGAACAGGTAAGTATGTCTCTCGTTCTTTTTTTTGTCTTCATACTGCTGTGTATATTAGCTCTATGTACATTTAGGTGCACTACAACTCAACTCAATAAAATGTTATTGCTGTTCAACGCTTATTTGTTTACCCTTTTCTGATCACCATCCCTGGTTGGACTTGATGGACGTATGTCTTTTTTCAACCATACTAACTATGTAACTATGTATGATTTGCTGCTTCTCAGAGTAAAAAAAAAAAAGACTCCACAACCCTTCTCTATTATGTGTTATTCTTATTTTATTGTTATTTTTATTTTACTTATTTGTACATCACCAACATATTCTGCAGCACTGTAAAGAGATTGTCATCACTCACTATCTAATCCCAAATAAACCTATGAGTACGTTTTTGAAATATGGGGAGAAACTGGAGTACCTAGGGGGAAACCTGCACAAAATCCATGCAGATGTTATCTTTTGTTAGATTCAATTCCAGGTCCTCAGTGCTGCAAAGCAACAGCACTAACCACCATGCTGACTAAGAGTGCCCTAAACCACTCTAGGAATGAGCTATGGACACCTAAATGCATTTTTTTTTTCAATAGTAAAGTTTTATTAAGCTTTAAACAAACAAACAGGAAAGTCCAATGTATCGAATGTCACATCGGTAGCACCCCTCAGACAAGGGGGTACAATCTGTAAAGAAAAGGTTTAGCAACAATTCAACTGAGTAGCTAAACCAGTGTTTCCCAACCAGGGTGCCTCCAGCTGTCCATGCCTGGACAGCCAGCTGTAGTTTTGCAACAGCTGGAGGCACCCTGGTTGGGAAACACTGACCTAAACAGTTAAGAAGGGTTAATGGAGGAAATAACATTTCAACCTTAATGAGCAGTAATGACTAGTGTAGGGTAGTAAAAGGTCGAATATCATTGGATGGCTTCCATCATGGCCGTCAGAAGGGGGGGTGGGGGAGAAGATGAACGTTGGACCTACCTTGTGAGCTAGACAAACTCCAATCCTCTATGAGGCCTGGGCGTATCATGTCATATAGATATGTAGGGATATATGTCAGGGGGGAGATAAGGAGGGAGGGGGGTTTAAATGCACTGAACTTTGGTGTAACAGACGAAGGTAAACGTGACTAAATGTGCGCTGGAGTGGTGTCATCCTGGACCACGCACTTACTATTTTTGCACACAGGTTTTGTATACTGTGTATTGTTTGCCTGCTCTTGTTTCTACTCTGGCACATGTAATTTCATATAGTGAATTGGCACTAGCACTTTACTCCTTTTCTTGCTTGAATGATCTATTGTGATTTATGACCAATTCACAGCCGCCCCTAGCTTTTAAAGAAATACAGCCAATGCATAGTGCAGTTAAGCATTTTCCTATAGGATTTAAAAAATATATATTTATTTATCTATTTTAAAAGCCAGAACTAGATTTGTATGAAGCGCAAAATTAGTGCACAGCGTGTGTAAAAAATACACTAACTTCCCATTCTGGTGAAATCTGTAGTTTTGCAGAACTTTTTTTCTAAATCTATTGATAAGTTAAAACTGAAATTGGTTTATTGCGTTCACACTCTGTATACGCCTTTTTCATTAGAGCAACTACTATTCAAAATGTTGAAATTAGAAGCTGTTTATATTCATTTGAAAAGATTACAAACCTGGTGACCAGCATCCATCAAGAAGAGCAGACGCCTAAGCAGAACAGTTAGGTGAGCCAGCTGGTAAGCATTCCTAGGGCTTGACTTTACCTGCACAGAATCACAGTGTAAATGAAAAGGGGACTACTAATGAAAAAATAGCAGAGATAGAATCAGAGATAGAATATGTTACATTATTATCAGACTATATAAAAAACCCACTGGTTCTTGTGGTGTAAATTTGGAATTGTTATTTTTTTATCTAGTTTGCTGTAAATTGTTAGGATCTTCTGCTATTAAACACATCATAGGTTAAATTTGGAAGTTTCCAGCGCATGGCTACAATTGGAAAGTCCAAAACCAAATGAATATGCATAGCGTACTCTGATAAAGGGGTACATTCTGACGTCAGGTGAAAAAACGCTAATTTTGCAGAAGCTGCATTGTTTACCTCTCTGCTCCAGTTCTGATACCACCTAGAATGCATTTGTTTTATTGATATGCAGTTTCTCTTATTTGCTGCTAAGAGCTTCAGACACCATTGAATAGCTCATATAAAATGTATAACATTACTGTTTGCTTTTATAATGTTTATACTATAAAAGCAGACAGTACCTTTCCTGAAGCTGACAGTGGTTACCAAACTTATAAAAATCACTTTTTTATTTCTCAGTCAAGGAGGCAGGGCTGAGCTAGTCAAATGCAACAGCCTGGCCTGCCTTCTTCCTAACCCTCACCTCCCAGATTGATGTCCAAAGCCCTGTACATCAATCAAGGAGGGACTAGTAGATTAGGGTGAGCAAGGAGGTGTGCCGGGCTGCGGCACTTGAGCAGCTTGGGGTCTGCCTCTTCGACACTTGGCTGAAAAATAAAAAGGAGATTTAAAAAAAATTGGCAACTAGCATCAGCTCCAGGAAAGGTACTGATTGCTTTTATAACGTGACAGACATCTAATGGTGTCTGCAGCTCTAAACAACAAATACAACTGACCGATTACCTTTAAGTTTTACACTGTATTTGGTCTACATAGTGGGAGCAGGACAACTGGATACTACAGGATAAATACTAGTGTACATCCCATGAATAACTTACCAAGAAGGCTATAATCTTAACATGGTGAGCGCAGAGTTCTGCAGTCCCATATCTGAGTATTAAAACAGAATCCAAATTAAAATTGATTAAACCCTAAAAACAAAGCATTAATGCAATCCACAGAGACCAGATGCAAGTGATCTTACCGTGCTAAGAAACACCACACGTCGATTGCCAAAAGGCTCTCAAATATTCTATCACTTAGAACAGCATTTAGAAGAGCATGCTCCTAAAACATACAGAATGACATATCAGCTTTTTGATCTTATGCAGAATAATAATGCAAATCCATTTAGTGCTGCGCAAAACAAAACAGGATACCGAGAGCTGAACATACTGTCACATGAACATTTTTTCTCATGTTAAGATTTTTGTCACATGACATGGACTTACCAGTTCAGCAAAGCAGCCTGGAGGGAGTGATACAATATAGGCACAAAGGTGGGAGCAGACATATTGATAAAAAGTAATAGGTAGTAGGTTATGCCCTTTCTCGATCTCATCCTGCAAAACAACTGGAAGGGCTATCTCAGGAGAACATCTTGCAAAGCTCTGCAGCACAGCTTTAAATATAGATATCCTAAAACAAATCCACAAAAAAATATTTTTAGAAATTCAGTAAATACATATTTATTAGGTGCAACAAAAAGGAGATTTTTATGCTTATGGTAAAATCTCTTTCTCGAAGGATCCATTGGGGGACACAGACCATGGGTGTATGCTGCTGTCTGTAGGAGGCTTGACACTATGGCAACAGAAAAAAATCGGCTCTTCCCAGCAGGATATACCCGCCTCCAGGCCACTGAGCTAATCAGTTTTAGTCCCAGAGCAATAGGAGAAGACCGACAGGTCAAAGGAAAGACCATGAACTGTCCGAGAACCAGAAGAAAAATAACTGAACACACCCTCTGATAGATACGCAACAGGAAGACCAGAAAGGGTGGGAGCTATGTCCCCCAATGGATCCTTCGAGAAAGAGATTTTACAGTACGCATAATAATCTCCCTTTCTCTATCGGCTCCATTGGGGGACACAGACCATGGGACGTACCAAAGCCGTCCCTTCGGGTGGGCAGAGAAACAGTCAGGCAGTCAGCTGTACCACCGCTGTCTGCAGCACTTTACGGCCCAGACTAGCATCAGCCGATGCGAAGGTATGAATCCGGTAGAACCTCGAGAAGGTGTGCAAAGACGACCAGGTGGCCGCTTTACAGATCTGCAAGGCCGAGGCATTGTTGCGGAAGGCCCAGGATGCCCCAACAGAACGGGTGGAATGAGCCAAAACCCTGAAGGGTGGGACCTTCCCCTTGCAGCGGTAAGCTTCCGAAATAGCAGATCGGATCCACCGAGAAATGGTGGCCTTGGAAGCAGGTTGTCCCTTACGCTGACCCTCAGTAAGGACAAAAAATGAATCGCACTGACGAAAGGAAGAGGTTAGAGAGAGATAGGCCCTAACAGTCCGAACCACATCCAGTTTGTGGAGCAAACGCTCCCTGGGATGAGAAGGAGCGAAACAAAAGGAAGGAAGAACGATGTCCTCATTGAGATGGAAGGCCGAAACGACCTTTGGTAAAAAGGACGGATCTGGCCAGAAAACAACCTTGTCCTGGTGGATCACCAGAAAAGGAGAATGGCAGGAGAGAGCTGCCAGTTCGGATACTCTCCTAATGGAAGTAATAGCTATAAGGAACGCCACCTTCCAGGACAGGAGGCGAAGAGAAACATCCCTGAGAGGTTCAAAAGGAGGGCCCTGTAAGGCACTCAGAACTAGATTCAAGTCCCAAGGAGAAGTGGGGTACCGATAAGGAGGTGCCGCATGTGCCACTCCTTGTAGGAAAGTCCGGACATAAGAATTGGATGCCAGCGGACGCTGAAAAAGAATAGAAAGGGCCGAAACCTGACCCTTAAGGGAGCTGAGAGCAAGTCCCTGTTCCAACCCCAACTGCAAAAAGGAGAGAAGGCGGGGAACAGAAAAAGAAACAGGAGAAAAAGACTGATGTTCGCACCAATGAAAATAAGACCGCCAGGTACGGTGGTAAATTTTTGCGGAGGAGGGCTTGTGAGCCCTGAGCATGGTGCGAATCACCTGGGAAGAGAACCCGCGGGCCCTTAAAACCGCGGTCTCAACCGCCACGCCGTCAAATGCAGTGACGGTAAATTGGGGTGGCAAAGGGGACCCTGTGACAGAAGGTCTGGACGAAGTGGAAGGCGCAACGGAACGTCGTTCAGGAGCCTGACCACGTCGGCATACCACGCCCTTCGGGGCCAATCTGGAGCTACAAGAATGGCCGGGACTCCCTCCGCCTCAGGACCCTGGGAAAGAGAGGAAGGGGAGGGAACAGATAGGGCAGAGCGAAGCCCGACCATGGAATCACTAGCGCATCTACGGCTAGGGCCAGAGGGTCCCGCGACTTCAACACAAACGGGAGAATCTTCTGGTTGTGTCGAGACGCGAAGAGGTCTATGTCTGGAGTGCCCCAGAGGTCACAGATTCGTGCGAATACCTCCGGATGTAGGGACCACTCGCATGGATCGGCCGAGGACCGGCGGAGAAAATCCGCTTCCCAGTTGAGCACTCCTGGAATGTGAATGGCCGATATGGCCGGCACCCCGAGTTCCGCCCAGAGGAGAATCTTTGTCACCTCGGCCATGGCTGCCGAACTGCGAGTGCCGCCCTGCCGATTGATGTACGCCACGGCCGTGGTGCTGTCCGACTGGACACGGAACCGGCGGCCCTGAAGCAGGGACTCCCAATGAAGCGGACAAAGAAAGATGGCCCTCAGTTCCAAGAGGTTTATGGGGAGATGTGCTTCCCGGGGAGACCAGAGGCCCTGAACCATCCGGTTCCTGAAAACACCTCCCCATCCCGACAGACTGGCATCCGTCGTGACAACCTGCCAGTGGAGAGGAAGAAATGATGGCCCCTGAGAAAGCAGGGGAGTGCGGAGCCACCAGAGAAGCGACTGACCAGACCGGCGCGGGAGTACAATCTTGCGGTCGAGAGACAGAGGAGACTTGTCCCACCGGGATAGAATCGCAAATGGAAGAGGACGGTAATGGAACTGGGCAAAGGGCACGGCCTCCAAGGCCGCCACCATCCGACCCAGGCCTTCCATGCAAAGATGGATGTAAACTGGGACCTGCGTCCGAATGGAGCGGACTCCTAACAAGAGAGTCAGTCGCTTGTCCGACGGAAGACGAATCCGGGCAGAAGCCGTGTCGAACTGGAGCCCCAAGAAGGCCAGAGACTGGGTGAGGGAAAGGACGGACTTGTCCCGATTGACCATCCACCCGAAACGAGATAAGGTCTGGAGCCTGGTAGGAGCCTTGATGAGGAGGTCGTCCAAGTAAGGAATCACTGAGACACCTCTTGACCGTAGTAGGGCTATGACGGGTGCTAAGATCTTGGTAAAGACCCGCGGAGCAGTGGCCAGACCGAAAGGGAGTGCCACAAATTGAAAATGACCTTTCGGAACCGCAAAGCGGAGGTACCGCTGATGGCCGGGAAATATCGGAACGTGGAGGTAGGCATCCTTGATGTCCACCGAGGAAAGAGACTCCCCTTGATCCATAGACGCTACCACTGAGCGGAGAGTGGCAGATTAGAAGGTGTTGATTGAGACGCTTGAGATCCAAGATCGGCCGCACAGAACCGCCCTTCTTGGGAACCACGAAAAGGTTGGAATAGAAACCCCGAAAACACTCCCTGGAAGGGACTGGGACAATGACTCCCTGAATCAGAAGGGACTGAAGCGCCCCCTGAAACTCGCTTGCTAGCGAAGGGGACCGGGGGGCCCGGGACAGAAAAAAACGATCCCCCGGAAGAGAAGCAAATTCTATCCTGCATCCGTTGGACACCACGTCCCTGACCCAGGAGTCCTGAATGTGCGCAGCCCAGACATCTCGGAAAAATAAAAGACGACCTCCCACCCAAGAAAAAATTGCGGGTGGGGGCGTCCCTTCATGCAGAAGTGGGTTTGCGGGTGCCCGACTTGGCCGCAAAACGGCCGGAACGATTTTCCAACTTCCAAGAGGGGCGCGCCCGGAAGAGGGGAACCTTTTTGTCCTGCAAGGGAGCCTATCTCGACCCTTTAGTGGGACCAGAAAAGACGAAGACTTCATACGGGAAGTAGCGCAAGCCCTATTCTGAGGTAATAAGGAAATCTTGCCGCCCGTTGCTTCAGAGATAATCTCATCAAGGCGCTTGCCAAAGAGTCGAGAGCCGGAAAATGGGAGCTCGGTGAGACTTCTTGGAGGCGGCGTCCGCGTCCCATGCTTTAAGCCACATGGAGCGATGGAGGGCCACTAGGTTACCGGTGGCAAAGGCAGCACAGCGAGCTGACTGCATGGAAGCAGAACATAGAAAGTCTCCAGCTTTGGAGCACTGGAGCGCTAGGTCAGACAGTTCCTCCGGAGGAGATCCGGAAAGAATACCCTGACGGAGTTTGGAAGACCAAACTGAGAGGGCCTTCGACACCCAGGCAGAAGCAAAGGCGGGAAGCAGGGAGGAACCCGCTGCTTCGAAGGGAAATTTTGCCAAGGTCTCTACCTTTTTGTCTGCCGGATCCTTGAAGACAGCCGCATCCACCAGCGGCAGCGGCGTAGCCTTAGAGAGGCGGTAGACTGGTGGGTCCACAGATGGAGGGGAGGTCCACTTCGTGATGAGGTCCTTGGCGAAAGGTTACCGCGCCTTAACCTTCTTTGCTTCCTGAAACCTCTTATCAGGATTCCTCCAGGCGGATTCCAGCGGGGTATCAAATTCAGCATGAGAGTTGAACATCTTGGGTGCCGGACGGGCACGACGAAAGGATACTTCTGGAGCTATGTCCGAAGATCCTGGGTCCTCTAGATGGAAGGTGTCTCTTATGGCCAAAACCAACGAGTTCACCATTTCCGATCAGTCCTCTGAATCAGATGCCAAATCGGAAGCTTCATCCGCAAGTTCTCCAGGAGAATGGGAGCGTGTTGAGGCGGCCCTGAATGAGGGAGAGGCTGACCTGGTATGCGGGTCTGGGGAGCCAGAGCAGCGACCATGAGAGCGTCCCCTGGAGGAGGGACGCCTGCAACCTGCTGGAGTAGAGGAGCGATTCCTGAGAGAGGAGCACCTGTGCCTGCCAGAAGACTCAGGGGATGACCCTGAAGAAACCCCTCTATGACGCTTGCGGGAGTGATCAGCATAGGGGGAAGGTGAACAGGTCCCTCTGGGGGCCCAGTGGAGGGAGGACCTCTCCAAGGCTGTCACCACAGAACAAGAGACCTGAGACAAGTCGGATATAGACTGGGAGAGGGAGGAAACCCAGACTGGAGGGACGGCCAAACCCACAGGGTCTGGAGGGACATCCTGAACAGAAATGTCAGGGGGGTCTGGGGGAGCAGTGGTGCAGGCAGAGCAAGTGGGTTCAGCAGAACCTGACATTTTTGTGTTGCAGTCTTTACAGGTGTAATAAGTATCCAGGGTCCCAGGTATCTGTTTGGAGGGAGGAACAGGTCTGAACTCGGACATAGTAAAAAAGAAAACGGTCTCACCCAAGTCTGTGTCCCCAACCGGCAGCTGCTGTGAGGAGAACTCCTGTGAGCAAGCTGAATACACTGGATCCAAGGAGCAGGGGGCTGAGCTATAATAAGGGCACCAATGATTGGCCCTGAAACCCCTCTCCCTGTGCGTATAGGGATCCCGGCCCGTAGTGCAGGGAGAATCCCCACACCGTAAAAAACCACTGCACATCCCCCTATGAATAAAGAGAGTCTTTTCCACAAAAAAAGGGACCCCCCCATAGAGAATGAGGAGGGAACAATACCCTCCAGGCAGGCCCCCCGAACTATAAGAAGAGTGGGCGAAAGTCAGGGTCTCCAGAGGTTGCAAGGGCTCATCCAGGACCTGTAGAGAGAGGGAGAATATACTCACCTTGTCTGAAGAGCTTACCTCATGGAGTCTTAAGTCATGAAGTCTTCAGTCAGCTTTTGTCACCTGCATCATGCCAGGCTGCAACAGCGAGGCGAGCAGGGAAAAGTGGGGGACCCGGACCCAGAGATACTACCCCAGGCGCTGACCGTTGGCGAGAAGGGGGTTGACAGTACATCCACGATGCCTGTGCCCCCTCAATCGCAAATGGGGAAACAGTGAAGCTATGTTCCTGAGACCCCACCTGAAAACAGGAAAGAAAAGGGAGATAAAAATCTAAAACGTCCCTAAACTTAGAAAAAAATAAAATAAATATGAGACATGGTCTGGGGAGAAACCCAGACCAGTGACCACCTCCTTAGACACTAAGCTAAAACTGATTAGCTCAGTGGCCTGGAGGCGGGTATATCCTGCTGGGAGGAGCCAACTTTTTCTGTTGCCATAGTGTCAAGCCTCCTACAAACAGCAGCATACACCATGGTCTGTGTCCCCTAATGGAGCCAATAGAAAAAAAAAAATCTATAACTATGACTGAAACCTAAGTAACAGGCTACTTTTCTGCATATTGGATTTTATCTAATTTTGTTACGTTGTTTACTGTTTAAGGTAACTTTAATCCAACATGTTTCCTATACATAAATGTACTTACCTTTCTGAAGATTTGCTACTTGAGCACCATAAAATCTGCAACTCATCAGGTAGGGTGGGAATTTTTTTCACAATGTTTATCAGAAGCAAGCAATGAGAAAAATGATGTTCAGGTGGGAGATCTAAGGAGAAAAATATACACAAGGTTCATAATAGGGATCGACCGATATGGATTTTTTAGGGCCGATACTGATAATCTGTGACCTTTCAGGCCGATAAATTATACCGATATTTCGGTATAAGTTATCGGCTATTCCCCCCCACCGGTCCCACAGAAGCCGCTGCAGATCAATGAACTGCAACGGCTTTGGTGGGGCCAGAGACCGCGACCGCCACCTGCTTCGCTCCCCCTGCCTGTCCTGGGGTCCTCCCTAGTCCAACCACCACCTCCGCTGCCCCATTGCCTCCCCCATCCCCGGTTTTATAATTACCTGTTCCCAGGGCCCGGGGTCCACGCTACTTCTGGCTCCAGCTGCGTCCTGAGCTGTTACTGTGCGCACTGACAGTGACGTCGCGTTGAGGACGTCACTCGTCATTGCGCTGCGCAGCGCCGAGCACAGCAATAGCGCAGGACGTTGCAGGAGCCAGAAGCAGCGCGGACCCCGGGAACAGGTCATTATAAAACCGGGGATGGGGGAGGCAATGGGGCGGCGGTGGTCTCTGGCCGGGGAGGCGGGGCAGGGGGGTGCGGCATTATCGGCATATCGGCAAGGTAATTGCCGATACGATAATGTCCAAAATCGTGAATATCGGCCGATAATATCGGCCAATCCGATAATCGGTCGATCCCTAGTTCATAACGTCAAAAATCTGCATCTAATTACTGTGTGTTCTAATGTGACATTGCAGGCAAAATGTAATACATAATGGAGCAGATGTATCAAACCCAATCAGAGCTCAGCTTTCACTTTACCAGGGCAATTTGAGAAATGAACCCTGAACTCTGATTGGTTACTATAGGCATTTTAAATATATCTGCCCTGAGTATAGG
Source organism: Hyla sarda (assembly GCF_029499605.1). Classification (NCBI taxonomy): domain Eukaryota; kingdom Metazoa; phylum Chordata; class Amphibia; order Anura; family Hylidae; genus Hyla; species Hyla sarda. The sequence goes on along the minus strand of NC_079194.1, from coordinate 45,897,385 downwards.
ATACGCAGTGACATAGCTACAAGCGTCTTCGTGTTAGCCAAGTTGTCACAAAACATTTTGAAGCCTTTAGATTTTAGGATGGACACCTGTGTTAGAAACTAAATTCTAAAAATCCTAAACAATGTGTCTTACCCTGAAATTTATTCAAGGCCAACTCCATAAATGGCTTGGATGACAATAACTGCAGAATAAGTGCATCGAGAACCACTAGGAATGCACTGCGGATTTCATTTTTATGAATATCAGACATGGAGGCTGCATAGAGACTTGGAGGAAACAAACTATTAAAAAAAAAAAAAAAAAGTGTAAGTCTATTTTACAAAACCATTTTATGCAAACATATGCACTTGTACATGCCACTGATGCTGATGTCCTTCATTGAATTTTAAGTGTCAGTCTAGTGTTACTATCCCAGGAATGGTGAGATACCTGCCGCTAAGCAGTACAGCTTCCAATGTTAACATACGACATCCAGTAAAGATCATGTACAGGTTATACTCTTAAATAGGACCCATGCACATACTTGCTTGGCATCTTTAGACCAGTGTGCAGATATGTCTCACCATGTCTGACCCGAAGATCAGAGAGGAGAATAATACCAGCCTAACACAATAGCTTTAAATCTGCCATTAAGACAAAACAAACAGCAAAACAAATCAGCAAGACCTGGAAGTAGGGATGTATCAATACAATTTTTTTAAGACAGAGTACGAGTACCGATACTGTAATTTTAGTACTCACCGATAACAAGTACGAGTACTTTTATTTTAAAGGGAATCTGACACCAGGGTGACCCGGTCTCTGGAGCTGCTTACCGTGCTTACATGTGGGTCGTTGTTGTGCGCAATGGAGGCGGCTGCTGTAATATGAGCCAAGATTTTTCTCTTCTCCATTGGACAGAACAAAAAATTTGCATTATGGGAGAGACTGATGACCACATGGTGAGCAGCGGTAGAAACCAGGTCACCTGCACTATCTACCTATAAATTCAAGTTAGTGCAAGTGACTCTGCTGTAAGATTGCCTTTAATAGTAGGTAGTATCCCCCTGCAGACGTTAGTAGCAGCCCCCTGTAGAACACAGGCCCCATTTGTAGACAGAACGCAGGCCCCCTGTAGACCACAGCCCCCCTTTAGACAGCAGCCCCCCATTAGACAGCAGCCCCCCTGCAGATGTTAGTAGCAGCCTCCCTGTAAACCGCAGCCCCCCTGCAGATGATAGTAGCAGTCCCCCTGTAGACCGCAGCTCCCCTTGTAAACAGCAGGGCCCCCCCTTTAGACATTATTAGCAGGCCTCCTGTAGACCGCAGCCCCCACCCTTGTACACAGCTCACCTGCGGCTGTCCTCTGACGGGTGCTGCTGCCCCGTTCTCCCGTCCGCATAATGGCGTTCTATGGAGGAGCATGTGACATACACATCACTCTGCTTCCTCCGTAGCGTTACACTGGGAGCAGTGGAGGAGGTGGAGTGACGTGTGCGTCACATGCTTCTCCATGGAACGCCATTATGCGGACGGGAGTACGAGAGAACAGGGCAGCGGCGTGGCAGCAGGTATTGGATTTGGTATCGGGGACATTGAACGAGTCCCCGATACCAGGGAAATGGCTAGTATCGGCCCTGATACCGATACTAGTATCGGGACATCCCTACCTGGAAGTCTTCATTTGTTACCTCCAACCCTACCACCTAAGTTTTCCATCTTTTAAACCACTTTCTTACATTCATATCTGCAATGTGGAAACTCTGCATCAGTTCCCTTTGTTGCTGCTGCTGAACATATAGACGGTTTGCTCTATTTCAGACAAACCGCGCCAAAAAAGTTGTAAATCATAAGGTGTGCCAAATGTGTGCAACTGGTGCAAATCCCACCCCAGGTTACAGTAGGCATAGATTTTCTGACTTTTGGACAGTCCCAGCCTTTTTTTATTTTTAAATTGGTAAAATCACTTCAATTGTATTAAATGTGGGTAGCTGGCTTGACATGATTTTTTTGGTTAGGTTGGATGTGACTTATTGGAGAACGAAGACAAGATATATTTTATAACACAGCAAGTGTTTAATTTACATAAAGATAGTTTTGTAATAATAGCATCTTTTATATTGTCATATTCATACCCTTTAAAATGTTTACACAATTGTCCTTGCTCACTTGTACTATCACTTTATTGGTGGTTTATAATAGAAAAGTGATAAGATGTATCTTATACAGTATAATAAGCAGAGTAACAAACCACTGCACTTACCTATGTATCTGAAGGTATAACCGATGGAGACAGACACAGGATCCTGATAAAAACGGCATGCATTCCTTTATTTAAAAAAAATAAAATGATTTAACTATTTAAGGAATCAGACAGTTTTTTTTTTACATTTTTTTCCTCCTTGCCTTTTAATAGCCATAACTTTTTTAGTTTTCCGTCTGCAAACCCATATCAGGGACAATTGCACTTTGTAAAGACACCTGTAATTCCTTTTTTGTTTACATTATAATGATGGATGGTTCATTCAATGTGGAACACATAAACACACTGAGGGAGATTCTCAAAGAATTTTGCGCAAAAAAAGGATTTAAAAAAAGAAGTCGTCTCCTCCCAGCAGGATATACCGGCCCACTAGCACTGAGCTAATCAGTTGTGTCACAAAGCCATTGGAGAAGCCAAACCGCAAAAGGAGAAAACATCCAAAGGACATCAAAAGTAATAATAGGCAACAAACAACCTGACCCGGTAACCGGAAATGGGTGGGTGCTGTGTCCCCCAATGAAGGCTACGAAAAAGGGATTTTATGGATAGTACAAAAAAAAATCTCCTTTTCTCAGTCACCTTATTGGGGGACACAGAGACCATGGGACGTCCCAAAGCAGTCCCTGAGGTGGGAAAAAGAACCACCAGGCCAGAGACTGAGCCATAACTATTCGCCCAAGAAAGTTGACGAGGCTCAGAGGAAACCGGAAACCAACCACCCTGAAGCCCCAGCAAAACATGAGAAGGAACTGTGCAGGGACTGGAGTCTGAGAGGCAACCAAATAAGACAACAAATGGTCGCCCTGGAGGCCTGCTGGGCTGAATTGGACCTGGCAGGAGAGTAGAAAACACCTCTGATAAAAAGAAGGAAGATGCCGGACCACCAAGGCCTGGCCAAAAAGCAGGAGAGAGATAAGAGAACCCATAATGCAGAGATTCGTCCAAGTATGAGGGGGCAAGGGAAAGCTGGGAAAACCCGAAAAAGAGGATACAGGGGCGAGAAGCACCTAGTGCGGACTCGAGGTCCGCAGCCTATTTGAGCATAAGGGTACAATGCACAAGGCTTGTGCCGCATTCACAAGCAAAAGCCAAACATTCCAATATGTGAGGTGCACAGAGCCTGCCGAAACAGACCTATCAGTCACACACCTAGGACGACGAAAGCAAGCTTCAAAATCGGCCCCCGTTCTGATAAGAATCGATAAGAATGCCCTGAAGGCATACTAGGAAAGCAGGGGATCTGAGGGAAAAAACTCCAAACTGATAGACAGGAGCACAAGGAAGGGCCATACAAAAAATATGTAGCTGTAATTACTATTTTTGGCCACTAGAGGGAACCCTAATACTCTCCAAGAGAGAGAATAGTGCTGAAAGCAATGCAGCCATTCAGCCACTGGAGGGCGCAGAGCGCCCATGAGAGGCAGTTTTTTGTTGTTGTTTGCTTTTTAATGTTCTCCCTTCACCTTGTCCTCCTGCATATCGCGGCCCAGTAATAGTGGGCACACTTTAGAAAACACTCCCCCCCCCCCCCCGGGGGGGCTAAATTCACAGAGTGCCCGCGGCCCGCCCCGCTGCACGGACGGGGTGACGGCCACACAATCAGGGCACCGGCCGCCTGGAAAAAGAAGGCACGCTGGAAACTGTGTCTCCCGAGCAGCAGCTGCAGGGGGGGGGGAGGGGTGAGTGTGCCCTTCACGTGGCGCCGGAGGCCATAAGGGGACCAGCCTCTATATATAATATCTGTCACATGCACTCGCTTACTTCAAAGGCATTTACTTTGCTGTATACCTGTAATATACCAGGATCTCTTTTTTCTTCCCCCCCCATACCATGCTATATCATTTATATGTTTCACTCTAAGATGAATTTTTATATATATTGAATATGTACTTTATTCCGTCTATCATGTATACTTTTTAGACTTATGCCCTTTTATTAAATAAAAAGGAGATTTTTAACACTTACCGTAAAATCTCTTTCTCGAAGGATCCATTGGGGGACACAGACCGTGGGTGTATGTTGCTGTCCCTAGGAGGTATGACACTATGGCAACAAAATAGTCGGCTCCTCCCAGCAGGATATACCCGCTTCCAGGCCCTGAGCTAATCAGTTTTAGTACCAGAGCAATAGGAGAGGACCGACAGGTCAAGGACAAAACACGAACTGTCCGAGAACGAAAAGAAAAGATATAACTGAACTCACCCTCGGACAGAGAACCAAAGAGAGACCCAAAAGGGCGGGAGCTGTGTCCCCCAATGGATCCTTCGAGAAAGAGATTTTACGGTAAATGTTAAAAAATCTCTTTTTCTCTATCGGCTCCATTGGGGGACACAGACCGTGGGACGTACCAAAGCCGTCCCTTGGGTGGGCAGATAATCAGACAGGCAGATGGCTGTTCCACTGCCGCCTGCCGCAGTTTACGGCCCAGACGAGCATCAGCCGATGCGAAGGTATGAACCCGGTAGAACCTCGAGAAAGTGTGCAAAGACGACCAAGTAGCCGCCTTGCAAATCTTTGTTCTGGAGAGCCCAGGATGCCCCAACAGAAACGGGTAGAGTGAGCCACAACCCTGAAGGGAGGAATCTTACCCCTACAGCGATAGGCTTCCGAAATGGCAGACCGGATCCACCGAGAAGTGGTGGCCTTGGAAGCAGGTTGTCCCTTACGACGACCTTCCGTAAGGACGAAAAAGTAATCGCACTGACGAAACGAAGAAGAAATAGAGAGGTAATACCTAATAGCCCAAACCATGTCCAGTTTGTGGAGTAAATACTCTCTAGAATGTCCTCATTGAGATGAAAGGCCGAAACAACCTTAGGCAAAAAAGGAAGGATCTGGCAGGAAGACAAACTTGTCCTGGTGAAGCACCAGAAACGGAGAACGGCAGGAGAGAGCTGCCAATTCAGACACTCTCCGAATGGAGGAGGTAACAACAAGAAAACGCCACTTTCCAAGAAAGGAGGCGCAGGGACACCTCCCCAAGGGGTTTAAAAGGTTCACCTTGGAGTACCCCCAGAACATGATTCAAGTCCCAAGGGGGTGAAGGTGACCGATAAGGAGGGGCAGCATGCGGTCCGGATATGAGAATTAGAAGCCAGAGGACGCTGGAAAAGAACAGAAAAGGGCGAAACCTGACCCTTAAGGGAACTGAGAGACAACCCCAGTTCCAATCCCGATTTTTGCCGAGTGGGACTTACGAGCCTTGAGCAGGGTGCGAATGACTTGGGAAGAGAAACCGTGGCTCTCAAAACCGCAGTCTCGACCGCCACGCCGTCAAAGCAGAGAAGGTAATAGGGGTGGCACAGGAGACCTGAGATAGGAGGTCTGGACAATAGGGAAGGCGCAACGTTAAGTCGTTCAGAAGCCTGACCATGACAACGTACCACGCCCGCCGGGTCCAGGCTGGGCCACTAGAATGGCGGAAACTTCCCACTGAGAGTTTCCTCAGGACCCAGAAAAGAGAAGAAAGGGAGGAAACAGATAAGGTAGGGCAAAGCCCGACCACCAAATAGACAAGGTAGGGCAAGGCTCGACCAAGAGAGAGGAATGCTTCGGTTGTGGCGGGACAAGCAGAGGTCCACGCCTGGAGGGCCCCAGGGGTTGCAGAGCACAGCAAAAACCCCTGGATGTAGGGACCAGTGGCCTTGGACGACTGAGGACCGGCCGAGAAGATCACATCCCAGGGACGGCCAGACTGAAGATAACCGAGATGGCCGGAAACCTGAGTTCCGCCCAGGAGGGAAATTCCGAAGAAGCAAGCAAAGAAAGAATTGCCCTAGGCCCCAAAATGTTGAAGGGCAAAAAGCTTCTCGGGGGGCCAAGACCCCAAACTGGGCGGTCCCTGAAAACACCTCCCCAGCCTGACAGACTGGCAGGGATGGACAGGAAGGAACACCCCCGAAAAAAATGAGGGGGAAAACGAAGCCACCATAGAAGGGACCGACGAGACTGACAAGAGAGAACGACCTTGCGGCCGAGAGACAATGGAGACCTGTCACACCGGAAGAAAATCACCAGTTGAAGAGGTCGGTGATGAAACTGGGCAAATGGCACGGCCTCCACGGCCGCCGCCAATCGACCCAGGACATCCATGCAAAAGCAAATGGAAACTGGAGCAGGGAGCCGAAGTCACCAGACTCTTGAAAATAGTCGGCGGAGTCGAAAGTGGGCAGAGGCCGCATCAAACTGGAGCCCCAGGAGAGTGGTTGGGCTTGTCCCAAATGACCATCCAACCGAAGTGAGACAAGGTCCAGAGGTTGAGACTAAGACTCTCCAGGATCTGGGTCCTGGCTGGAGCTCAGATCAGGAGGTAGTCCAAATAAGGAATCACGGAAACAACTGTTGTCCGTAAAAAGGTTATCACAGGCGCCAGGACTTTGGTAAAGGTCCGCAGAGAAGTGGCCAGACCGAAATGGATAGCCACAATAGAAAATGACCATCTGGAACTGCAGAGCAGAGGTACCGCTGATGACCGGGAAACAATGAGAAGTGGAGGCAGGCATCCTTGATGTCCACCGAGGAACGAAAACTCCCCTTGAACCATGGACGCCAACACTGAACGGAGAGACTCCATTCGGGATAGGAACGCAAGATGCTGGCTGAGATACTCGAGAACCAAGACTGGGCGAACAGAAACGCCTTTCTTGGAGACCACAGAGAGGTTGGAATAAACCTCGAAAACGTTCCCCTGAAGCTGCATGTCCAGGCATCCCGGAGGGTAAGAGGCGACCGGGGCCACCAAACGGCCGGAACGGATAGCCAACCTCCGGGAGGAATCGGATCAGAAAGAGGAGCCCTCTTCCCATGAAGGCGCCTGGCTGGACCCTTTGTTGGTACCAAAGGTCCGCAGATCCGGAAGGAGAACTTACAACGGAAAGCAGTTCTGTGAGTCTTACCAGAGGTAATAAAGAACTCTTTTTCTGCCCGTCATCTCACTTCCTGAAGGTGGCGTCCGCATTCCATGCTTAAAGCCACATGAAGGGATGGTGGCTACCAGGTAGCTTGTGGTAAAGGCAGCACAGTGGATGCACATGGAAGCAGAAAAATCTCCGGCTGCGGAGCATCGGAGAGCTAGATTAAATAAATCCTCAGGAGGGATCTTGAAGACTACCCTGGCGGAGTTGAAAGACCATACTAAAAAAGGGCCTTTGACACCCAGTCAGAAGCAAAAGCAGGAATAAACTGCCGCCTCAAGGGCAGAGATTGCCAAAATATCCACCTTCATGTCCGCTGGATTCTTGAAGGCAGCCGCATCAGCCAACAGCCGGGTAGGCGCCTTAGAGAGGCGGGAGACCGGCGGATCCACAGTTGCAGAGGAGGTCCACCGAGCAATGAGGTCCATAGCGAAGGAATACCGCGCTTGAACCTTCTTCGTTTCCGCAGGGCGTAAAATTCAGCGTGAGAACTTAAAGTCTTGAGTGCCGGTCGGGCACAAAGAAAGGAGACTTCTGGAGCCACGTACAAAGTTCCTGGGTCCTTTAGATGGAAGGTGTCTCTTATGGCCGCAACCACTGAGTACACCACATCAGGCACATCCGTGCGGTCCTCATCCACAAGTTCTCCAGGTGAATGGGAACGAGGTGAAGTATCCCTGGAAGAGGTCAGACACGATGAAAGGAAACTTCTGGGGCGATTCAACGGGGCGATGCCTGCGAGGGTAGCCCCCGTGCCTGCCAGAAGACTCGGGGGATGAGTCAGATGACACACCCCTATGATGCTGCGAGAGCGTCAGAATAGGGGGAGAGCGGGACCCTCCGGAGGGCCGGTGTAGGGAGGGCCTCTCCAAGGCAGTCACCACATAAGGGGAGACCTGAGCCAAGTCGGATATAGACTGGGAGAGGGAGGGTACCCAGGCTGGAGGGGCGGCCGAACCCCCCGGGTCTGGAAGAACAATCGGGGTAGAGTAGCAGGGGGGTCTGGGGGAGCAGTGGAGCAGGCAGAACAAGTGGTTCAGCAGAACCAGACAGTTTAGAGTTACAGTATTAACAGATTAAAGGAGTGGCTAACACTCCAGTTAACTGTTTAGAGGGAGGCCGTTCTGGGCCTCTCTCACCCAAGACTGTGTTCCATTTCACTGTGTTGCTGATACAGTCTGATTATCTTACTGTTTTACATCCCCATAGACCACTACAATGGGCCTATTTTAATAAATGAAACCACAACACTGTAACACTCTGTCCCACCCCGGGACTCGAACCCGTGGTGATCTCCAGGGTGTCAGAGAGGAGAAATGCCGGCCAATAGAAAGGGAGGGGCGTGTTAGGAGCAGGGGGCACCGCTGATTGGCCCCTATCACCATAATCGCGCGCACAGCGCTGATTGGTGCACAGTTTGTGCCCAGAGAAGCTTCTTCCCAGAGAAGCTTTGGAAGTATTAACAAGAAGTCCTAATGGCGCCCGCTCCTTGCCCCGAGCGCACATACGAATGCATGTGCGCTCGCAAGGAATTGAGCAGACTAGACGCCGCCAGCAGCAGCCGCTGCTGAAAGTGAAAGTGCCCGCATAGAAGAACGCCGCGGCTGTCAGCCGCTTCAATGTGAAAAACACACACACAGTCATTCCACACACATATATATATAAGAATAAAGTGTAGAAAGTTGTGCCCCATTCAAACTGCCACTGCTCACCCCAGTAATAAAGGACCCCTGTCCAGGCCAGCCCCATTAGACCCATGAGAAAGGTGGGCCAAAAACTGAGGGTCTCCAGATGTTGCTAATCTGCACCTAAGGGAGAAAGGGAAATATACTCACCTCAGTCAGAAGTACTTACCTCATGAAGTCTTCTTATGAAGTCTTAAGCCAGCTTTTATCACCTGCATCATGCCGAGCTACCATGTGCGAGCGAGGCGAGCAGGGAGATAGGGTGACCCGGACCCATGAGGTACAAACCCAGGCGCTGACCGTTGGCGAGAGGGGGTGAACAGCGCATATACGCAATGTCTGTGCCCCCTTACTCGCAATGGGGAAACAGTGAGCCGCAATTCCTGAGTCCCCACCTGAAAATATGAAAGAAAATGGAATAAAAAACTAACACATTCCCTAACTAGGAAAATAATAAAACATAAGACCTGGTCTGGAGAAATCCAGACCATGTCCACCTCCTTAAGACACTAAGCTTAAACTGATTAGCTCAGGGCCTGAAGGCGGGTATATCCTGCTGGGAGGAGCCGACTTCTTTGTTGCCATAGTGTCATACCTCCTAGAGATCGCAGCATACACCCACGGTCTGTGTCCCCCCAATGGAGCCGATAGAGAAATGATATATTTTACATACTGATTTCTATTAAATTGTGTATTGGGGTTACACTGTGTTACGCTTTTGGCGTACTGTAGGTATATATAGGAAAAATGGGAGAGCAGCGAAGGCCTGAGCAGAAGGCGAGCACAGAAGGTGGAGACCAGAAAACCACTGAAAAAAAGACTGAAACCTACTCTAGAGAGGCCTGGTGCCTAAGATCAATGACCTGAACATCTGCAGACCCAAAACCTATGAAGGATGTTGTAGGACAAGAGATGAAGGATGTATGTAGGAAAGGCAACATGCAGACACAGTCTGACTCACAGTTATAAAAGGTCCAATGAAGCCACAGAGACACACTGTGTGGAACATCACATGGAAAGTGAGTCACCGGACTGCAGTCGCAAGAGCGGCAGGAATGGGGGAGGTGACCTAGTGAAACCATGCAGACAGAGTCTGGCTATATGGCATAGGGACCATGGTCACACCGGGTCCCGCATCCAGAACCACACACTAAAAGTGGGTCAACAGCCGTCAGCCATCGGGCATGTAGAGAGGGATCTGCTAAAGCAGAGAATCCTGCTAACCAGTATGCGGTGCATTGTACTGGGCAAGTGAGCAACATGGGGTGACTCACTCGAAACTACACCTTGGCAGTGGGTTACCTGAACTTCCTTCCACGGTGTGGGAAATGTATGGTAGTTGACCCTGATGTAGCAGTAAACCATGCAGACAACCGACTGGCTGACTGGTATAGCATTCTTGAAAGCACAGGATCACTCCTTCGAACCCTCCCACAGAAAGTGGGGTACTGGAGTGCGGCCGAATTAACGGGCGACCTGGCAGTGTAGGAGACCCAGTAGACGAAAGGCTGGCTGACTGGAATCAGACCCATGTACCTGTAGGAACCCTCATCCAGATTCCTCACACCAACAGTGAGGTACGGGCAACCTGACCATGCCCCTGGCAGCCCAGAGATGGGAGACCGACTGTGGCGGAAACCGCACAGACAACAGTACGTACACCTCCAGGTGCTGGCGAAAAGGGGACCACAGCCAGATAGGCGATTACTGTGCCCCTCTGTCTTATGTGGGAGGGAGGGGAGGCCTAGAAGCCATGGATAGTATCCCCGCCACCCTGGGAGAGCAGGGGAAGCTAAGGAGCTGTGAATTGTATCCCCCGTCACCCAGTATAGGGTCCATAGGACACGCCGGTTCACTCCACACCTCGCACATCGATACATCAGCCATGTGACGAGTGAAAGGCAGTGGAGAAAACCACACAGACCACTGTTGTCTGGCTTACTAGTATGGGTCCATGGTATACAACAGGTCACTCCATTAGACACCTCGCACTAGCAGTGGGGTACCGAAATCCAGCCAATGATGCGGCATCTGTGAGATGAGTGACAGGCGAGACTACTGTCTGGCATATTGATATCAGGTACAATCCCTGCCCGCATAGGGACACTTTCTACGGAGGCTTCGCACTGGACGTGGGGACTGGAGCACTAGCCGCGGATGCGGCAGCCTGTGGAGGAGGGATAGATTGCATGCACACTCCAAGCACACCCCCTTGATGGGTGACCAGCGGACAAGATTAGGTACCGCAAAAGCATCCTTAGTGTCTGCCAGGAAAGCCAATGCCCTTGCAAGGGCATTCGACCAGTGCCATCCACGGTGGGGGGGGGGGGGGGGGAACACCGGAATTCAGCCGAGGGCAGACATGGTATGTCACCCAGCTGTAGAGGAGAACAGTCACTGACTGTATCCCCAGAATCTTCCAAGGGATCGTGAAATCCCTGGCAATGACCCGCCACAGCGGATCGCAGACGCTCCCTGACAGCTCAGCAGAAAATAGGTATACCAGAGGCATACCTCAAGCCACTCAATGGAATTTGCCTTATCAGGTTCCAAACAAGGTAACAGAAGCAAAAAAAGGGGACCCCATATAAAGTCCTTGGAAAGAAGCCTGGCAGAAATAAATCTGATAAGAATAGATATTACAGGCATGTAATAGCTATTGGATGCCAAAAAGCAATAGACATTAAGGGCAATTCAATTATTGACCACAAGAGGGCCAAACGCTACCAAATGGAAAGAGAGACCAGCAGTAGAGAAGTACTTTTTTTTCCTTTTTTTATTTTACTAAACAGGGTAGAAAAGAGGCGTGGGGAGCAGGGCGACCTGCACTGTTTCTGCCCGCATAAACCCCTCAGTGACATGGGCTAGGACGCCCAGAGCATGTGCAAGACACATGCAGGCAGTCCCTGGAGCGGCGACGGGACGAAGCAGTGTGCTATAGAAGCGCCTGCTAAGCCACCACACGGCTCTGAGCCAGGGAACAAGAGCGGGACGGCTGCAAGAGCTCCCGCGGGGCTGCCACTTCAGAGCTGCTAATGAGCTGACCCCCCCGCAGCGAGGGAGGAGCGGTGCTGGAAGAAGCTCCAAATAATGTCACGGCTGCGGGTAAGCACCCACCAGACGTATGAATGACCCTGGCAACGCGCGAACCTGACCTCCCATTCGCACTGGCTCAGGTGGAGAAGAAGGGCAGAGCTACGTGCCGCCTTAACCCCCTGAACTGCCGCCAGTTGAGCGCACCAGGTGCGCACCCGCGCCGGATACGCACAGCAGACCCAGTGCAGAGGTGAGACGGCAGCTCCAATCGCATAATAGAAGTGCGGGGAGAGCTGCCGGGTCTGCAGCAGATCTGACCGCTTGCAGGCAGCTCCGGAGCTGCAGAAAGTGGAAGTGCTTGCAGCTCCCAGCCGGGGGAACGTTATAGTAGCTCCCTCATAACCCCCACCATAGTCGTTGAAGACAGGAGATGCAGCCAAAGCTGCATGAATAAAATACCGAGGGTTAACCCCTCAGTGCCCGGACCCCATAAACCGTTCCAGTGGCAGGATAATACTAATACTGCTCGTTCGTTTGGGGGGGGGGGGTCATACTCACCGCAGACATCCCCACATACTCACCCCTTGATGTCTTCAGCCAGCATGAAGCCGTGCGGCATCATGCCAGGCTGCCATAGTGAGGCGAGCAGGGGCAGTGGGGGACCCAGACCCAGGGTACAACCTCCGGGTGCTGGCGATAAGGGGTTGACAGCCCATACTCTTATGCACCATGCCCCTTTGTCGCATGTGGGAGATCAGATAACACCATGCTCCTGTTGCCCAACCTAGGATAAAAAACAAAGAAAAAAGAACCTAACTAGACATACTTAACTGATAAACAATAAAATAATACACCAGGTCTGGAGAGCTCCCAGACTGTGTCTTGCCTCCTACTGACACTAGCTAAAACTGATTACCTCACTTCCAGTGGGCGGGTATATACTGCCAGGGAGGAGACGACTTTTTATTCCTAGTGACAGCGCCTCCTAGTGGCAAGAGCATATACCCATCAGTATAGGTGTCCCTCAATGAAGAGCGACCAAGAAAGTTAGAGTTTAGGGAAGTGACTACAAGGGGATTTTATGCCCTGGGTTGTTGTGTTAATATGTACTGGAAGTCTTACAGACTTGCATGGGACTTCGGACCAAAAACCACCCAATCTTGCAAAAAGGGGGTGGGTTAAGGTTGATTTAACTCTATTATCATTTTTAGTTGACATGAGTAACGTGTGCTAAGTTTCATCAAAATATCTTCAGCTATTTGGAAGTTCATATACATATATATATATATATATATATATAACCTATGGGTACAAGTATAGTAGCTTACCTTAGTGTAGTGCACAAGGGAGTTGGCAAGGAATCGACACAGCTTCACAGTTTTCTGGAACAATTTTTGGTCTGTACTTTCCTAGTCAAAATAAAGATTATTTAGAGCTAATTAAGGTACTGTTATTGTATGGACACAATGGATTGTTGTATTGTGCCTCTGTGAGGACAAGAGCATGAAACAGTTTTTTTTATGGATTTCACAGTATTTTTCACAAAAAAAGTCAGTGTAAAATGAGAGGGAAACACAGATACAGCCCGTGGCCTTTTATCTTTAATGAATTTTACTAAACATTATTTTTTGTCATACTCCGTATTCAAAAGCATTATTGCCTGTCATTGTAAGGCTAGGGCTACACTTTGGCCACAACGCTGGTTACGCGTGTTGTGACCAATGAGTTATGTTGTATCGCAGCTAATAAGTGGGGTTACATTGCAACCCATTAGTGGCTGTAGCCCAACAAAATGCAGAAAGTTTACATATTCAGACATGGGTGTCCCATTTAACATACTGGTGTTTCCTTTTATCTTCATTTTTTCCCTTATATAAGTATGGTAGTATTATACATCGATCCTCGGTGCTCTATACAAAAAGCTAGCTTGGGTCATCAAATATCCAATGTGATTGGGTGTGCCCAAATGTAAAAGCTGATGAACAAATAACTGAAAGCCCAGTATGTGTCCTAATATATCATTATATAGAAGTAGTCTAACTGATAGGATGAATTCAGACTGCTTTTTACCTGTGTTCCTGTAAGCTTCATATGTTCTGTCAGGTCTAAGCACGACTGGAATGATAGTAGAATATCATCACACAAGGAACTTACAATGTCATCATGTCGCATGTGACTTTTTACTAATGAATGATGTTTGAGGGTCTGTCTAAATATTAAAAAGAAAAAAAAAATAGAATAGATAAGGTTATAATGTGTGTATCTACATTCCCTCACTAAGGGAGTGTATAATATAGATAAAGACTAAACTCTGCTATCTGTCAGTCTCGTACAGAGTTAATGAAATATCATGGCATTCCATTTACAAAAGGTAGCGGGATGTAGGACAACTTCTCTTGCAATAATTGGGGTTCCCAGAGGTTAGATACTTATAACCCACCTTGTGGATAGGTGGTAAGTGTCTAAGCTGAGAAAACTCCTTCATGTTACATGTATTTCTCTACCATAGCTTTAACTATCAGCACGTGTGATCATTATCATAATACTAAAATATTTCGGTGTAGGTGCAAAAGTAGATAGGGCCAGCAAGACAGGATAAACATTCTGTGTGATATAACTATATTAATGCATGAACACCTGATACAATGCAAAATGCATTTAGGTCATAAAGACTTACATTGGTTCATGTATCTTCAATTTTTATTACTCACTTAATGATGAATTTCCATGTATTCGCATGCAGGGCATGATCTATTTTGGAGACAACCGCACAAATATCTAAGAATGTATGCATCACTGCAAAGAAAAAGAAATAATGTTTCTTATTCCTACTCCATAAGCATTAGTATACTGTAAATCTCATGCAGGGTCAGCCATGTGATATTCAGATAGCATTGCTAAGAACCTACCAGAGACCATGCCTGTAATTTCATCAGCTGATGCCGAGGCACTTAGAGTAGTTTTATCCAGCAATTCCATCAACTGTTTTTCAAGGGACACAGCTTCTTTGAAAAGAGCTTGAAGTAAATCAGAAACCAAATGGAGTCTCCCACAATATACGGAATCACCATCCTTAAAAAACAAATAGTGGTGTTACTATTAAATAACCAATATGTAATAGCAAGATGTTACATGACTGAATGGTTACTTGCCTTTGCCTAAGTATTCTCTCATATTGTAAGACGAGGAGTGTTAAAGGGGTACTCCATCCCAAGACATGTTATCCCCTATCCAAAGAATAGGGGATAATATGTCTGATCGGAGGGGGGGGTCTGGCCTCTGGGTCCCCCCGCGACGTTACGGACACGGAAGCGGTGTCTATGGGCTGAGTATCCTGTTAAGGTCTCTTAAAAATGTAAGATAGCCAGTAGACAAATTCTCATTCAGCCAACATCTATTTCTACTGACTCCCCTGTGAACATGCATGCACAGTATGCATGTTTATTTGGTAGAGTAAGGCTTCCACTTGTTTTTATTTTTTTCTAGCAGTTTTTGGAAAACTGCCACTGCAGTATTTGGGCCAAAGTAAGAAGTGGATCCCTAAGGGAGGAGAAGTATAAGTCCTTGCTTTATATGTCCTATTCCTTTTGAATACACTTAGCCTTAGGGAGAAAAACTGCAGCCAAATCTTTAGGGTATGTTCACACATGCTTAGTTTGCTGCTGATTTTCCTACTCATTGACTTAAGTGGAGAGCAAAAAGGAGATTTTTTTTTTTACTCACCGTAAAATCTCTCTCATAGCATTCATGGGGGGACACCTATACTGATGGGTATATGCTCTTGCCATGAGGAGGCGTTGACACTAAGGAAAAAAAAGTCGGCTCCTCCCTGGCAGGATATACCCGCCCACTAGAAGTTAAGTTTTGTCACAAAGCAGTAGGAGAAGCCAACAAAGAAATACGTCCAAAGAACCCCAGAAAAGAATCCCGGACAAAAAACAAAAAACAAGAACCGGAAAAGATTATCCGTACAAAAAAAAAGAAGAAATGGGTGGGTGCGGTATCCCCCAATGAAGGCTACGAGAAAGAGATTTTTACAAAAAATTTCCTTTTCTCAGTCGCTCATCATTGGGGACACCTGTACTGATGGGACATACCAAAGCTGTCCCCAAGGGTGGGAATAACAATCCCCAGAGAAAGGGAATCAGTCCAGAGACAGAACCCACATAAGGTCTGTGGATCAGACACCGAGCCAGAGACAACCAAGTCCCAGAAACTGAGCTCCTGGAAGATCCCCCGTCCATGGAGAAGGACTAGGACGCCAAAGGAAGGGATTGTCCTGTGTAGAGAGACTAAACCTACGGCCTATATAGAGAGACAAGAAAAGCCAGATGGCTCTTACCCTTCCTTAACTTTGCCCTTTTCCTCCTCCCTCTTCTTCCTCTTGCCTCCCCTGCATTTCCTTCCCCTTTTCCTTGCCTTCCTTGTTGTGTTTTCATGTTTGCAATAAAGGAGAAAAAAGGCAGATGAACTCACTCAGGTAATCTTGCCAAACAAAGTCTTTATTCGGTATCCATTAAAAGGTACAGCGGGTAGACGCAGAGGAGCAGCCTCGCAGCGACAGACTGTTTCCTGCGCCTTAGACGCACTTCCTCGGGCTGCTGGTCAGCAGCCCTAGGAAGTGCGTCTAGGGCGCAGGAAACAGTCTGTCGCTGCGAGGCTGCTCCTCTGCATCTACCCACTGTACCTTTTAATGGATACCGAATAAAGACTTTGTTTTTCAAGATAACTTGGCAGGTGTATCTTGCCAGCAGAGACATTCCCCGGAACGGGATTTAGGTGGCTTGCAGTGCCGGATCCATTCTTTGCCTTGTTTTGTCTGCTACGTGTATTCATGTTTGTCTTTGTTGTTTCTTAGTGATGCTTTGTTTTTCTTCTATACATCTAGAGCCTTGTGAAGCTACTTACCTACATCCTTTTCCGGTTTCTTTAATGGACAGTTTACTGTGTGCATTACGTGAGGCTCGCATAAGGTCATTTGCATAGCTGTAGTGCTTTACTATTGGCCCTCATTTATCATTCCCTAACCCTAGTTCTGTTTATTGTAAAACTTTAATAAAAATTTACAGTTGATAAAAAAAAGAAAAAAAAAGAAAAGAAAAGCCAGATGGGCCGGAACCATCCCAGAAGGAGGTAGAAAATCAACTCCAAGGAATACAGAACCAGACAGAGGGCTAGTCCGGCTGGGAAACAAAAAATGGAAAAGGGCACAACAAGAGGACAAGGCAGAAAAACCCAGGGAGAGCCTTATACGCCTGAGCAGAAGGCGAGCACCGAAGGTGGAGACCAGAAAACCATTGAAAAAAAGAAGACAGACGGAAACCGGCTCTAGAGAGGCCTGGTGCATAAGATCGATGACCTGACCAGCTGCAGGCCCAAAACCCCTGCCCCAGGGGCCCATCGTAAGCACCGGGAGGCAAAATCAGCTCGACTGGTGTAATCTGGAAATCTGGGATGCCCTCCATCTCGGGAGCACATGGACCCCAAAAGGCAGAGAAAGAAAGTAATAACAGCCAAAAAAAAGGAGCGGAACACCTTGAAAAGGGGCATCCCGAAACACCAAAGTGACCGACATGGGAACTGGAGGTTCCCGAGTCACCTGGAAGACATACACGTAAGGAGAAATGGCCAAGAAAGGAGCGGAATACCCTAAAACGGAGCATCCCGGAACACCGAAGCAGCTGACATGGGAATTGGAGGCTCCTTAGTATCTGGAAGGACTTACCCCTGTAGAGTAAGTAAACCCAATGTCCGCGAAACGTCCCGGGAGACAAACTTCCATTGCGAGACAAGAAGTGTGGTACAGAAAAACCGCCCCACAAATGGGATAGCGGAAAAGTCTGGGCAGGATCGCTACACGAGCCTGAGACTCCAATCATCACAAAAGGCCCAAAGCACCAGGAGGGCCGCCTAGAAGAGAAGGCATGCCACAGCATCCTAGGATAGTGTCAAAGACAAGGAGACTAACCGTTTTTTGACCAAGTGGATCAGAGTACTCCGAAGGAACAGCCGTAAGGACGGGAACGGAGGAGGAAACAAAAGGGAACCCAGCTGGGACTCCCAGGTTCTGAGCACATGAAGGTTACTCCAGAAGACTGTAGTGTCAGTGTAGCGGAACTGACAATGTCAAAGGGAAGGATGAACACACCCTTCCAGGGAGATTGCACTGAGGGAGGAGGAGAGCAATGGCAGGACCCAAACCAAGAAACAGGAAAAGAGCCAGGCTGCAATAGTGGGCAGTAAACACACAAGCAAAGATGGCAAAAAGCCATAATGATTGCTGTAAAAAAAAACAAGGGCCCAGCCAGATACCCCACCTATATAGTGGGAAAAGAGAGATGGCTCCCATACTGGAAGAAGAAAGTCTCAGAAATATATATTCACTCTAGTGGAGGGGAAAACAAGGGGTAGTAGAAATGAAACTCAGGCACTGACCATGCCAAGCTCCCTGATTGCCGTACCTTCTGTGGAAGGGGACAGAGACCGGGCCAGGGGATTTGTAGTATGACGCGGCCGTCCCCTCCGTCACCTGGCCGCATGTGGCTGAATGACGGGAGGGCTAGGGAACTGGCTGAATGACACGGCCGGTTCCTCCCCCATCGGGGAAGCACCCTGCAATGTGGGACCGGAGACCGGTGCCCGCAGCTGCAGAGGGTCTCCGTCAGCAGATAAGAGAACGCGGCCAGGACAATGCGCCTGGCCGCACCATAAGAGCGGTAAGCAGGCTGGTTGCGCCCCCACTGGGGAAGCGGTCGGCCGCGTGGCACCAGAGACCCGCTACCCCAGAAGACTGAAACTGGGGCATCAGGCATTGAGTCTCTGGCCGTGCAGAAAACGCGGCCAGGACACTGTGCATGGCCGCAATATATATGGGAGAAATGTGTTACCCTAGGAGGGGGGAGGCAAGGTCCACCGGACTGTCCCCTCCGGAATGGTGCTGGAGGCCATGAGGGGTCTGGCCCAGCACAGCCTTGTGTAATGGCGGCTGAGGAGCTGGGCACAACAGAGAAAGGGAACCCCCGGATGAGCAAAAGGGAGGGAGAGGGGGGGAGGGGGTTTGTAGTACATACTCACCCACAGGCACCGTCTTCTCATACTCACCCTGAAGTCTTCAACCAGGTTATGGCCACGCTGCATCATGCCAAGCTGCCATAGCAGAGCGAGCAGGGGCAGTGGGGGACCCGGACCCAGGGTACAACCTCCAGGCGCTGGCCGTTGTCGAGAAGGGGTTCACAGCACATACTCTATGTACTGTGCCCCTTCATCGCATATGAGGGAACAGGTAATGCCATGCTCCTGGACCCCCACCTGAAAATGGGAAACAAAAGGGAAGAAAAAACCTAACTAAACACCCCAAACTAGAAAATGATTAAAAAAAAAGACCAGGTCTGGACAGCACCAGACCTGTGTCTTGCCTCCTACTGACACTAGCTAAAACTGATTACTTCACTTCCAGTGGGCAGGTATATTCTGCCAGGGAGGAGCCGACTTTTTCCCCTCAGTGTCAGTGCCTCCTAGTGGCAAGAGCATATACCCAATTAGTAAGGTGTCCCCCCAATGAAGAGCGACCAAGAAATATGCAGCAAATTATGCACCTGTGAATGTACCCTTAGGCAGTACCATTCCACCCATAGAGAAAAAGGATCAAACATGTTAAAATTCAACATGCCTTTTAGCTCCAGACACCCACATTCTCGAAGAAGAATCTGTTATGGGCCCCTTAATTGAAGGCATCAACAATCAATAATACAAACACAGAATAAAACAAATAAAATTATTTTCAGTCTACAACAGTAAACCTTCTCTAGGTTATTGTAGCACTGTGGCAATGACAATACTGAAATCTTACCATGACTATATGACTAAGTACATAATACATACTTGCCAACCGTCTCACTTTGATCAGGGCAATTTTGAAAACAAGACTACAAACAGGCATGGCTTTCTGCAAATCCTGACCAAGAGTGGGCATTAGGGGATGGTTCCTGTCCTGCTCAGCCAATCAGTGGCCGAAGTGGTGTCCCATCTCAAGTCAGTGATTGGCTAAGCAGGGCAGGTGTGGGGTTGGGACATCACTGAAACCAGATAAGAAACAGTGACCAGCAGGAACTGGGGACATCGGCATGGCAGCTAAGGGACACTGGGGAAGTTAAACGGGTACGCCGTTGAAAAAAAAAAAAAAAAAAGTTTTCAAATCAACTGGTGCCAGACAGTTAAACAGATTTGTACATTATTTTTATTTCAAAATCTTAATTCTTCCAGTACTTATTAGCTGCTGTATGCTTCACAGGAAGTTGTGCAGTTCTTTCCTGTCTGACCACAGTGCTCTCTGCTGACACCTCTGTCCATGTCAGGAACTGTCCAGAGCACTAGAGGTTTGCTATGGGGATTTGCTCCTGCTCTGTACAGTTCCTGATGTGGACAGAGGTGTCAGCAGAGAGCTCTGTGGTCAGACTGAAAAGAACTAGACAACTTCCTCTGGGGCATACAGCAGCTGATAAGTACTGGAAGTATTACAAGTTTTAAATAAAATAAATTTACTGATCTGTTTACCTTTCTGCCACTGGTTGATTTGAAAACATTTGTTTTCCACTTAAGTCCCTCTACTTGTACGCCCTGATCCCGCTAACTGGGTTTAAACAGTTCTCACGAGTGGGTCCCGGTTGCTACGGGCAGCCAGGACCCACAGCTAATGCCGGGCACCGCCGATCAGGCCGATGCCTGGCATTAACCCTTTAGACGCAGCTATCAAATTTGATCGCGGCATCTAAACTCTGAAAGGAAAACTATCCTGCCAGCTCAGCGGAGCTGATCGGGACTATTGCAAAAGAATTGCGATGTCCCAATCAGCTTACTGGACGACAGGAGGGTCCTCATCTTCCTCCTCCTCGTCCGATCGGTGATCTACTGCTCCATGCCTGAGCAGCAGGCTAGAGCAGCAGAGCACAGGTAGCACTGATCAATGCTATGCTATGGCATAGCATTGAACAGTGTATGCAATCAAAAGATTGCATGGTATAGCCTCCTAAGGCTAAAGAAAAAGAAGAGTAAAAAGTGGTAAAAAAAAAAATAAAGAATAAATGTGAATAATCCCCCCCAATAAAAGTTTAAATCACCCTCTTTTTCCTATTTTATAAATAAAATAATGTAATATAAAAAAAAAAAAAATCATATGTGGTACCACCGTGTGCGTAAATGTCCGAACTATTAAAATTTAAGGTTAGCTAAACTGCACTGTCAATGGTGTACACATAAAAAAAATACCAAAGTCCAAAATTGTGAATTTTTGGTCACTTCATATACCATAAAAATAATAAAAAGCGATCAAAAAGTCCCATCAAAACAAAAATGATATCGATAAAAACTACAGACCAAGGCGCAAAAAATAAGAACTCATATAGCCCCATACACGGAAAAATAAAATGACAATTTTAGTAAAATTAAATAAAGCCTACATAAATTGGGTATCCCTGTAACCGTATGGACCTACAGAATAAAGATAATGTGTCATTTTTACCGAAAGGTGCACTGTGTACATACAGAAGCCCTAAATATGAGCAAAAAGGAGATTTTTTTGTACTCACTGTAAAATCTCTCGTAACTTTCATTGGGGACACCTTACTGATGGGTATATGCTCTTGCCACTAGGAGGTGCTGACACTAGGGAAAAAAAGACGGCTCCTCTCTGGCAGAATATACCCGCCCACCTGCAGAGAGATAATCAGTTTTGTCACAAAGCAGTAGGAGAAGCCAACAAAGAAATATGTCCGAAGGACCCAAAAAAGGAATCCCGGATAAAAAAACAAGAACCGGAAAAAAATTATCCGGTAAAAGGATGAAGAAATGGGTGGGTGAGGTGTCCCCCAATGAAAGTTACGAGAATGAGATTTTACGGTGAATACAAAAAAAAAATAATCTCCTTTTCTCGGTCGCTTTTCATTGGGGGACACCTTACTGATGGGACGTATAAAAGCAGTCCCCTAGGGTGGGAAAAACAACCACCAGAGGAAAGGAATCAGTCTCCAGACCGAACTAACGTGTCCACAAGGCCTGCGGACGAGCCCCCAGACCAGAGACAAACCAGGCCCAGAAATTGAGCTCCTGGAAGATCCCCTGTCCATGGAGATAGACTAGGACGCCAAAGGGAGAGACCTTCCCTGTAGAGACTAAAGACACCTGGGCCATATAGAGAGACAAGAAAAAGGTCGACCAGGAAGCCAGATGGTTCGGAACCATCCCGGAAGCAGATAGAAAACAACTCCCAGGAACCCAGCAGGGAGATCAGTGTACGCCTGAGCAGAAGACTAGCACAGGAGGTGGAGACCAGAAACCACAGGAAAAAATAAAAGACTGAAATCCGGCCTGGAGAGGTCTGGTGCGTGAGAACAAAAATCTTGAACAGCAGCAGACCCAAAAACCCCTGTCCAAAGGGCCCGCCATGAGCACCCAGAAGGCGACAATAGCCGGACTGGTGTAATCCGGATGACCTAAACGCCCTCTAACTCGAAGGACAAGGACCTCGAAGGAAGAAAGGAGCAGAATGCCCTGAAAAAGGGGGCATCTCGGATACCGGAGAGACCGACATGAAAACTGGAGATGTGAGAGTCACCTGAAAGACGAACCCCTGAAGAGTAAGTTAAACAAACGTCCGCGAAAACTTTCCGGATGACAAACTTCCATGTGGCAACGTGAAGAAGTGGAGGACAGAAAGACAGGAGTCTGGGCCGGATCACTACACATGCTCGAGACCTCAACCATCACCAAGGCCCAAAGAACTGCAAGAGCCACCTGAAAAGAAGGCCCGCCACAGCATCCTAGGACAGAGTCTAAGCCAAGGAGACTAACCGGACTTGGACCGCAGGGGTCCAAGCGGACCAGAGCACTCTGAAGGAATGTCCCGCCAGAATGGGAACGGAGGGGGAAACAAAGGGGAACCCAGCTGAAACTCTCAGGTTCTGGGCACAGGAAGGTTACTCCAGAAGACCATGGAGTCATCGCAGTACAACAGACACAGACAAAAAGGAAGGAAGAACACACCCTTCCAGGGAGATTACGCCGAGGGAGAGAAAAGCCATGGTAGGACCCGAACAACAGACAATGGCTAAACCAGCTGTCACCGGCTATACAAGATTACATAGACTCCTCCAACAAAGGAGAGAGCCAAGGCTGCGTGAGCAGCAGTAGATTACCAAAAAGCAGAAAGAGCCAGACAGCAATGGTGGACAGTAAGCACACAAGCCTGGACAGTAAAAAACTCTATTGAATGCTCTCAGCAAAAAAACACAAGGGCCCAGCCGGATACCCCACCAATATAGTGGGAACAGAGAGATGGCATCAACATTGCGGCAGGAAAATCTCAACAAAATAGTCCCCCTAGTGGAGGGAAAACCAGGGTGGATGCGATTAAACTTATGTACTGACCATGCCGAGCACCCTGATTACCGTACCCCCTGAAGACAGGGGTTTGCCAAATGCGCCAGGCACCTTAGGAGCAGGGAAATGCTGCCCCACAGCCACGGGACAATTACTGGGTGGACGTAGCCCCCAGGCCCTAGCGACAACCCTTCGCTGTATGGAGGAGCCACCCTGCGTCCCCAGAGGGATCGGAATCCTGCATACTGGAGCTGGGCAAAAAGACAAGACATGTTGAGAGCCATTCTGGACAATGACAAAGGCAACAGAGTAGGTGCCTGAGCCACCCTGGGCAGAAACCCCAGAAAAGTACCTGGAGGCACATGGAGGGGCTGAACTGACTTTGTTACCCCATCAGGCCCCATGCCAGAACAGAAGTGCTCAACCGCCGCAGAACTGCAGAAACAAAATCACAGGAAACCCCGAGGCACACCCCACCAAACAGAAGGAAAGGTGGGCTCTACACTTAAAGAGCGGCCTCAGCATATGTAGGGACACAGACATGGGTACCTCACGATAGAAGTGGGGTAGCAAGACTGCAGACACAAAAGAAACTGACATAGCAAAACCACATTGCAACCTTAGAAAGTAGAACAGAGTGATGGTGGTGCTGTTGAGAAAGTCCCTGGAACCTGCAGAAAAAAACAACACCCCATCTCCTAATGGTGCCACACACCAAGACTGCAGGCGCAGACTCAAGAGATGAAGAATGTATGTGGAGCAGGAAACATGCCAACACAGTCTGACGTACAGGTAGAAAAAAGGGGCCCATGAACGCACAGAGATACACTTTGTGGACCTTTACCTGGAAAGAGAGGCACCGGACTGCAGCCGCAGGATTGGCAGAAACGGAGAGGTAACCCAGTGGATTAGAAACCATGTAGACACAGTCTGGCTACGTGGCTCACTCGGAACTACACCTCGGCAGAGGCCTACCTGGACGACCATCCATGGTGTGGACAGAGTATGGTAGTTGACCTGACGTAGTAGTAAGCCATGCGGGAAACCATCTGGCCGACTGGTAAATGATTCCTGAGCACACAGGGCCACTCCATTCAACCTCCCACAGAAAGCGGGGTACTGGAGTGCGGCCTATCCAACGGGCGACCTGGTGGAATAGAAGACCTAACAGACGAAGGACTGTCTGACTGGCATCAATCCCGTGTACCCGTAGGGACCCTCCTCCAGATCCCTCACCCTAGCAGTGAGGTACGGGAACCTGGCTATGTCCGCAGCAGCCCTGAGATCAGAGATCGATGGCGGCGGAAACCGTGCAGACAACAGTCTGACTGAACAAGAATACCTCCAGGTGCTGGCGAAAAGGGGACAGCCAGATAGGCGATAACTGTGTCCCTTTCCATAGGTGGGAGGGCGGGGAGGCCTAGGAGACATTGATAGAAACCCTGCCCCCCTGGGAGATTGAGGGAGGCTAAGAAGCCGTGTAAAGCACCCCTGTCATCCCGTACAGAGTTTGTTGGACCCGCTGGGTCAGTTCTATGTATACCGCTCCAGCAGCGAGGTACCGGAACTCTAGTGTCGCAGATACATCAGCCGAGTGACAGGTTGTGTTGGAAACCATGCTGATCACTGTCTGGCTTACTGGTACGGGTCCATAGTAGGCAACGGGTCACTCCGTCGGACACCTCGCACAGTAGTGAGGTGCCGAAACTCCAGCCACCTATACATCAGCCGTGTGATGTGTGACAGACGGTGTAGGAAACCATGCAGACCACTGTGTGATTTACTGGTATGGGTCCAACGTATACTACAGGACACTCCTTCCGACACCTCGCACCAGCAGTGGGGTACTAGAGTGTCAGCTGCGGACACAGCAGCAGTGAAATGACAACTGTCTGGCATAATAATATCCGGTCTAATCCATGCCCATGCAGGAATATTCCCTTGAGGACCGTGCGCTGGATGAGGGGATCCGTAGCACTAGCTGCTGATGCGATAGCCTGAGGAGAAGGGAATCCCATAACATCACATGCCAAGAACACCCCCAGGATGGATGGCCCGCAGACCTGACAGATGAGGAATCTTAAAAGAAACCTGAGCATCTGCCAGGAATGCAAAAGAGCTTGTTCATTGTATGGCACTCAGTGGTAGAAGAGAACAGATTGCTAGAATATGACTCCTGGTAGGTTCCAAGGGAACTTGAATCCCTGGTAACAACCCACCACGGCGGTTTACATATGCTCCATGACAGTGAGCAACAATGCCGGATTAGAACAGATAAGGCCGGTCAAGGCTGCAATTAAAATTCATTAAAATATGATGCCACAAAATCCTGGAAGGGAACATTGGGCGCAGGGGACCCTGCAAAGTGCTGCTCGCAGAAATTATAACCGGCAGACAGTAAGCCCCTGGGGCAGTGACTATAAGTGCCTGCTAAGCCGCTGCTCCGGCAGGGGACAATAGCGGGCCGGACATCGAGCTCCCGCCAGGCTGCTGCCTCGGGAGCCAAGGTGCTTTTGCCCACGCCGACCCCCGCAACGGGGAAGGAGGGCGGAGCTGGAACCTCCAGCAGCGTGCGAGCAAGAGAGGAGGAGCTGTCTCATCTCCCGGCTTATGCGTTGAATCCATGTGCCGCCAGGGCTCTGGACTCCTGCCGGCTGAGCAGACCCCCAGCAGAGAAATTCATAACCGGCAGAAACAAGAACAGCAAGGCTGTTCAGAGGTGAGCGAGCAAAGAACTCCTGTGGAGGGAGCCGCTGCAAAATGCCGGCAGCTGTCCTCCCCAGGACCTAGTATGCATAAAACACAGACCCCCGCCCCCCCCAGGGGACCTAAGGGAGCCCCAACATGATCTTCCAATAAAGGATCCACTGTAAGAGAAAGGAGGGGGGAATATACTCACCTGTCTACTTATACTTCAGCCAGCTTTTAAGTCACCTGCATCACGTCAGGCTGAGACAGCAAGACAAGCAGGGAAGATGGAGGAACCCGGACCCTAGGTGCAACCCCAGGCGCTGGCCATTGGCGGGAAGGGGTTAATGGCGCATGCTTCATGTCCCGTGCCCCTTAGCCGCATATGGGGGAACAGGTAGCGCCATGCTCCTGAACTCCCAACCTGAAAAGAGGAAACAAAAGGGAGTAAAGAACCTAACTAAAAAGCCCTTACTAGAAAATAATAAAAAAAGACTAGGTCTGGAGAGCTCCCAGACCTGTGTCTTGCCTCCTGCGGACACTAGCTAAAACTGACTATTTCACTGCAGGTGGGCGGGTATATCCTGCCAGGGAGGAGACAACTTTTTTTTCCTATTGTCAGCACCTCCTAGTGGCAAAAGCATATACCCATCAGTAAGGTGTCCCTCAATGAAAACCGAGAAATAGTGTTTTTTTTGTTTGTTCATTTCACGCCACAAATAAAATGTTTTTTGTTTTGCCGCAGATTATGTCATAAAATGAGTAATGTCTTTACAAAGTACAATTGGTGACGCAAAAAACAAGCCCTTATATGGGTCTGTAGGTGCAAAATTAAGGGGTTAAGAATGGCTTGTTTATATTTTCACCCCCCATGGAGATTATTGTATCACCCCAGACAATCACTTTAAATGAAAATCAAAGAATTATAGCTCATTGTTTCATGCACGCAGCTCACCTTGCAGTGGGTGAAAACTACTATAAGAACCTGCAGCACAGATGAAGGAAGAGACTGAATATTTTCGAAGGTCACTGGTTCCTCGATGGAACAGACATAGCGCACACAAGTTGTTAACGCTTCTATCCACTGAGTCATATCCTGCATTTATAAGAAACAAAAACAAATTAAAATTAAACCAAAAACATTTTATCTCACATAAACCTTCATTTCTTCACCTATAAACATTATGTGTCAGGTCAAGGTCAAAAGATTCAAGAAAGTAATTGACACTTTGGATGGAACAAGGTTACCTTTTTTTTTAAAGAATATGTTCTATCCCAGAAACTACAAGAATGAGCATCAATAGGTAGACATGAAAATGTTAGCAAACTAGGCTATTATCAGGAAGTCAACCAAATATAAAAAACTGAGAAACTCCTTTGTACTTTGAGGTAGCCATATTTATATGTTAACACCTGAGATGCCTGGGAGATACCAATGGTAAGAGTTTGGTAGAATGGATAGACTAACGTCCCGTGGGAGGGAAACAGCCTCTTTTAGAAATCTATGGAAAGAGGAATATATTTTCAAATGGTAATGAGCATTATCTAATTAAATATCAGCCATGCCAAAGTTTGGGCATTACATATTTATAGTATTATCTAGGACTACCATGAGAGATTTTTTCCCCTAAATTTATAATCATTCTGAAGGAGCTGAGAGGAATAACATCAATTCCTGGCACAAAAACCCTTTCCCTATTCTCCATCTTGTATTCAACATTAGTTTTCTGTGGCCAGACCAGAGTCTCCAGATCTCTTCCCGCGTGCTCAACTGCACAGAACAAATTGGAAATAATAAAGTCTATGGTTTCTACATGCCTGCTTGAAGATGGAGTTGTTGTTTACTTGTGCTCAGTCTAATTCTCAATAGAAAAAAAAACACATTGATATTTTATTAGCCAGAGGCGCAACATTTATGTCACAAGTGCAAATGACACATGTCTCCGTCACTTGATTGTAAGGTTTGCTAAGGTAATATCGCGCCTTCTCTTCTACTCCATTTCCAGGTCACTTAGAGGGGATATCCAGGAATAGAATAACAGAGCTAGTTTCTTCCAAAAACAGCAATGCACCTGGTCCTCAGGTTGTGTGTGGCATTGCTACAATAAACCAAAATTCCAGTCCTTAAGAATATCACCAGGTTAAATGAATAAACTAGTGCGTATTGACATCTGCTACATTTTATTTTAAAAAAAAATTTAAAAATATTATAATGAAAATATCAGAAAGACTGTGTTTCAGGTATATAATGCACCTATTTATTGAAACACATTACAATATAAAATAGGTACATTATATACCTAAAGCACAGTCTTTCTGATATTTATGAATGAAAGAAGAAGCAATCGGCACTGCGGCTTGTTCCCGGTGCACGTAGCTGTTGAGAAAGGCTCAGGTGGAGCCGCAACACGTGCAGTAATACTAAGCTGATAGCTTAATTAAACAGTCAAAAGCTATCTACCGTGTACAGGGACTTTCTTCATTTCTGATATTTATATCATAAAAATATTTTACATTGAGGACTGGAGTTTTGTTTTATTGTAGCACATAGAAATTGCACCTTTGGGTATTGCTGATCATCCAGTTTTACCTTGTTTATTTTAGGTGTGAGCTGCACACATTCTGCGATTTCTATGTGTGGCATTGCAACTTGGCTCCATTCACTTCAATGAAACTGAGCTGCAATACCACTCACAACCTTCTAATAGGTGCAGCGCTAGTTTGTGAAGAAACTCATTTTGTTTTTCTAATTCTGGATTTCCACAGCAAATCCACAGAAAGCTGCAGTTAAATCCGTGCAGATTTTATTGTAGATTTCTCAGCAATTTCAAAGCTCCTGATCATGTGTTTTTTCTTGCATATTGCTGTGCCACTATGGCTACTGGTACTCCTATGATTGTCATTTTCAATCAGTTTTTCACGATCGTTCTTACTCATTGGAATTTTTCTTCTGTTAGGGCAGCTCACACGTGCCATATTTTGCTGCTGCATATTTTCCTACCCTCTGAAGTCAATGGGTAGCAAAATCAGATGCAGAAAAAAAGCCTAATACAACACATGTGACCCTGCCATTATAATTTATTTTTGGAGACAAAAATCAAGATCAGATATGCCGACAAAGGCAGTGATAAGCGGGTAACATACCTGGAGAATATTTCGTAACGTGTTCTTTAGTTCAGTGTTTTGACTTGATAATTGGGACGCCTGACTTGAGATTTCAAATACCAAGTTGTGAAAATGCTTCACAGCCTTAGGAGAGAGAAAAAAAAACATCCTTACAAAAGGAAATGATTATTATAGGAATTATCAACAGCATTTAAGTGATTCTTATACAGTACACTGTGAATTCAGGAATTATGGAATTCAGCTCCTCATCCTTTTTACCCCCCAACATCTGCCAGCAGGGTAAAGTCAGGACACCTTCACACACCGGATGTTCAACATTTCCTGCCAATATGTTTGGTTCGGCAAGGCCCCTTTTAGACTCACTATTTCCTTTGTGTTACAATTATTTATTCTTCTCCAGACAGCATCTATGTTGTTCATTTTTTAAAGTCGTTGCGGCAGCAGAACACACATTTAGGCTCCTCACAACTCTCTAGCCTGCTGCTAAAACAGGCAGTCTATGGAATTGCCAGAAGTCCCATAGACTTGCATGAGACTTCTGGCATTTCTGTAGACCACTCAATTTATCAGCAGGCTATGGAGTTGCAGGGAGTTTGAATGAGTATCCTGTTGCTGCAACAATATAATAGTTACCCTTTATCATTGCTGGATCATCGCCTTTTCTTGCCTCTCTCAGTTGGCAGCTTGATCAAATAGCTCAGCAGTCTCAAATGGCTGTCTGGGCATGCTGGTAGTTGAAGTTTTGCAACATCTGGAGGGCCACAGTTTGAGATCACTGGGTTAGCTCTGACTTAACCAACTCACCATTTCTAACCCTTCGATCACCATCTCCTTTCTTTTGGCATGACAACAACTTTTTTACCCTCCACAATCCTACCCTCAAGTGTGCCTTCAGCTGTTGCACAAGTACAACTTTAAGTATGCCCCGAGTGGTAATTTAGCAACAGCTGGAAGCACACTGGTTGGGAATCACAAACCTACACGGTCCTGTGCCTGAAGCATAAAATCAGACCATAATATTTTCCTCCTACATTACCACAATATGCACCAACACCCGCGCCAAGTAGTTCTGTCAGGTCAGCATATTGCGCTGAATTCAAGTAGTGGAAAAAACAGACATGGTCGCACATCCACAACATGCACAGTGATCTAAGGTTTCTCAGCAAAATGTATTAAATTAACAGGTCCCAAACACCTTATCCCCTATCTAAAGGATAAGGGGATAAGATGTTAGATCGCGGTCCTGCCACTGGGGCCGATCTCCGTGCCGGCAGCATCAGGAACGCAGGGGTTTGCAGCAGCAGAACAGCTTCTGCGTTCGTGATGTCACGCCACACCCCCTCTATTCATGTCAATTGGAGGAGGCATGGTGGCTATGACGTAGCCATCACGCCTCCTCCCATAAAAGTGAATTGGGGGGGGGGAGCGTGGCAGCAGCATCGCCAGTCACTCAGCGGAGTTCACTCTGTGCGCCGGAGGACGGGTGCCGCGCCGGAGATCACAGAGGTCCCCATTGGTGGGACCCCTCGTGATCAAACATCTTATCCTCTATCCTTTACATAGGGGATAAGATGTTTGCGGTGGAGTACCCCTTTAATGATCATGAAGTGCAAGCCGCTAGCCACATCACAGCCACCTGTAAGTAGTGCTCTATATTTGCCACCAAAACAACAGAAGCTAATCTGAGAACAGACATCTATTTCACATGTATTCAGATAGGCAGCCCTCTGGTTTAGTTACCCTTGGTAGAAGCTGTAAGAATACGTCTTGTTCCAAGTCCACAACAGTGATATGAGGCAGAAACATCTCTGTAACAATTTTGAACAACCCTGAAAGAGGGGGGAAACAAATTTACAAAAAGGAAACAAAATTATATATCTGCAATATTTTAAAAGTAAAACTTTACTTACGTATTTCTTCCTTCCAGTCATCAGAGCTCTGAAACATTGAGTATTAACTGTTAAGGTAAACAATGTACGGCAGCATACATCATGAGATGTCTGAGGATGCGTTTACAGTGACCCCCTGACCTACGATGGCCCCGATATACGATCATTTCAACATATGATGGCCTCTCAGAGGCCATCGCATGTTGAAGGCAGCATCAACATACGATGCTTTTGTATGTCGGGGCCATCGCATAAACGGCTATCCGGCAGCGCAGACTGCTTCAGCTGGCACCGGATAGCCGTTTACAGTGCCCCGTGTGGTCCGCTGACGATCACTTACCTGTCCTCGGGGCTCCGGCGCATCCTCTTCAGGATCCCCTGCATCGTCATCACGTCGCTGCGCACGCCGTCCCGTCATCCAATAGGAGAGGCGTGCGTAACGACGTGATGGCGGCGGCGGAAAGCGAGGACGTCGGGGGAAGCAGAGGCCTTGCCGGAGCGTCGGGGACACCCCGGGGACGCGGCAACAGCGATGGAGGGCGACATCCAGGGCAGCGGTGATGGTCCAGAGCGGCAGGGACACGTTGGTAACACGTTGGGGACACGTTGCAAAACTACAACTCCCAGCATGCTGGGTGTTGTAGTTTTGCAACATCTGGAGGTCCGCAGGTTGTAGACCACTGTCCTATACTTTACATTGCACGGATCCCTCAACATACAATGGTTTCAACAAATGATGTTCGGTTTGGAACGGATTACCATCGTATGTTGAGGGACCAATGTACATTTGTAGTGTACAATGAATGTTGACGGTAAATGTGTTGCAGACATTGCCCTTGTGAACATAGCCCAAAAGCTATCTACTGCGGGCACAGAGGCTTTCAGCTGCCATGGTAACCAATTGGCACATCACAATTGTATTGTGAAGGTGCCCATCAGATTCCGGACAGGTGCAGAACCTGTCAGTTCACTTTCTGCACGCTGCGATTACTATTCATCGCAGCATGCAGAGGGATAAACTGCTGGAATCTGACTAAAGTGGAATTATGTGGTTTATCAAAGACAATTAGTGGCATCCATTACCCAGGGGCTCTAATACAATATTCTCCAAACTGTGGCTCTGCAGCTGTTGCAAAATTACAATTTCCTTCACGCTTGGACAGTCTTTGTATCAAATAAAAGTGCATAATAGTCTTCTGTGCTATTCCATACAGCAGTGTTTCCCAACCAGGGTGCCTCCAGATGCTGAAAAACTACAACTCCCAGCATGCCCAGACAGCCAAAGGCTGTCCGGGCATGCTGGGAGTTGTAGTTTTGCAGCATCTGGAGGCACCCTGGTTGGAGGGGTAAAAAAGCAGCACCTGTGTATACAATCTTGATAATGTGGGCTTATTGAGCAGTGTGACATAAACATGGGAGTGCTATCCTGGTAAATGAAGCAAAGGGTACATTTCGCAGTACACCAGTAATGGTCAATACACCTCACTGCTGCAGATTTAGGCTACAGACAGACACAGCGCTATTGTCTAAAAACGTGGAAAACTTTTTCTTTTTAAATCAACTGGTGCCAGAAAGTTAAAAAGATTTGTAAATTACTTCTATTAACCCCTTAACGACGCAGGACGTATATTTATGTCCTGCGCCGGCTCCCGCGATATGAAGCGGGATCGCGCCGCGATCCTGCATCATATCGCGTCGGTCCCGGCGCACATCAACGGCCGGGACCCGCAGCTAATACCACACATCGCCGATTGCGGCGATGTGCGGTATTAACCCTTTAAATGCGGCGGTATTAACCCTTTAGAAGCTGACCGCCGCATTTAAAGTGAAACTGAAAGTGACCCGGCTGCTCAGTCGGGCTGTTCGGGACCGCCGCGGTGAAATCGCGGCGTCCCGAACAGCTGACCGGACACCGGGAGGGCCCTTACCTGCCTCCTCGGTGTCTGATCGACGAATGACTGCTCCGTGCCTGAGATCCAGGCAGGAGCAGTCAAGCGCCGATAATGCTGATCACAGGCGTGTTAATACACGCCAGTGATCAGCATAGGAGATCAGTGTGTGCAGTGTTATAGGTCCCTATGGGACCTATAACACTGCAAAAAAATGTAAAAAAAAAGTGTTAATAAAGGTCATTTAACCCCTTCCCTAATAAAAGTTTGAATCACCCCCCTTTTCGCATAAAAAAATAAAACAGTGTAAAAAAAATAAATAAACATATGTGGCCGCGTGCGTAAATGTCCGAACTATAAAAATATATCATTAATTAAACCGCATGGTCAATGGCGTACGCGCAAAAAAATTCCAAAGTCAAAAAAAGTGTATTTTGGTCACTTTTTATACCATTAAAAAAATGAATAAAAAGTGATCAAAAAGTCCGATCAAAACAAAAATCATACCGATAAAAACTTCAGATCACGGCGCAAAAAATTTGTCCTCATACCGCCCTGTACGTGGAAAAATAAAAAAGTTATAGGGGTCAGAAGATGACATTTTTAAACGTATAAATTTTCCTGCATGGAGTTATGATTTTTTCCAGAAGTGCGACAAAACCAAACCTATATAAGTAGGGTATCATTTTAACCGTATGGACCTACAGAATAATGATAAGGTGTAATTTTTACCGAAATATGCACTGCGTAGAAACGGAAGCCCCCAAAAGTTACAAAATGGCGTTTTTTTTTCGATTTTGTCGCAGAATGATTTTTTCTTCCGTTTCGCCGTGCATTTTTGGGTAAAATGACTAATGTCACTGCAAAGTAGAATTGGCGAAGCAAAAAATAAGCCATAATATGGATTTGGTGGAAAATTGAAAGGGTTATGATTTTTAAAAGGTAAGGAGGAAAAAACGAAAGTGCAAAAACGGAAAAACCCTGAGTCCTTAAGGGGTTAAAAAATCTTAATCCTTCCAGTACTTTTTAGGGGCTGTATACTACAGAGGAAATGCTTTTCTTTTTGGATTTCTCTATTGTCACTAGCACAGTGCTCTCTGCTGACCTCTGCTGTCCATTTTAGGAACTGTTCAGAGCAGGAGAAAATCCCATAGCAAACATATGCTGCTCTGGACAGTTCCTAAAATGGACAGAGATGTCAGCAGAGAGAACTGTGGTCGTGATATCAGAGAAATCCAAAAAGAAAAGCATTTCCTCTGTAGCATATAGCCCCTAAAAAGTACTGGAAGGATTAAGATTTAATAGAAGTAATTTACCAATCTGTTTAACATTCTGGCACCAGTTGATTTAAAAAAAACATTTTTCCATGGGAGTACCCCTTTAACTTTGCTATTGAAAGATCATGGCCTAAAAATTTGCCAAAACCAGGATGAAACGTTTTGAAAGTAACTCTGATAAGGAAAAATTGGCAAACTGTGCGCGCTGTTGTTAAAAATAGTGCACAGCATTTTTCCTGACTTTTTCCAACTAAAATTATGGTAATGACGTAATAAGCGAGGGTCCGTAATTTCTGCGCCAATAACTGCGCGGCTATATGCCATGTGAATATGATCTAAAAGAAACCTAAGTGTTGCCCACAGCAACCAATTTCAGTACATCTTTCATTTCACCAAAACAGTTTAAGAAAGGAAAGCTGCGCTCTGATTGGTTGTTAGGCTGGGTTCACACGTTTTTTGGAATACAGTTCACGTATACGTTTTCAATCTGAAAACCGTACGGAACCGTATTGAAAACCGTATGCCAAACAATGTATCCAGTTGTGATCGTTTTGCATCCTGTACGGTTTTGGCAGTTTTTTTCCCGTACCCAAAACTGTAGCCTACCCCGATTTTTGGTCCGCGTGAAAACACGTATTGAAACGTATTGTTTAGTTTTTTTGTAACATGAGAGTCAATGGGAAACATACAGAACCGTATGTACGTACGGTTCCATCCGGTTTTCACCTTCCAGTTTTTGACTTTGTAGTTTTTTTTCTTGCACTTTCAATCAAACAAGTGTAACTTTATTAGTAATGGAGTGAAAAATTAACGTACAGTTTTTTTTTTTTATCTTAAAATACGGATGCAACCGGACATCATTATTTAAACCAAACCGTATAGAGATTAAAATTTGTACACACGTTTTGACAGTTTAGTCAGGTTTTGAGGAATCCGTTTTTTTTTTTTTTTTTTTTTTTTATTAAAAACCTGATAAACCTTATTAAAAACAGAACCGTATTGCAAAAACGTGGTGTGAACCCAGCCTTATGGGGGCAGCTTGTTTAATTATGAAACTGTTGCCCATAGCAACCAATCACAGCGCGGCTTTCGTTTTACCACAGCACTATAATAATGCCGCCTCTGGTTGGTTGGTTAGTTGCTATGGGTAACAGAGCTTGACAATTCCCCCCTCCCCCTCCCTTTAGGTGCCCATCCCGGGATCACTACGGGCAGGATATGAGGAGTTTAGGCAGCGCGGCCGGCAGCTCCCTCTGACACATCTCCCGGCTCCATCCGCTCATCTCCTCCAGCAGACCCGCCTGCGACATGACGACCTGCAGAACGATAGGAACCCGTCAGCGACAAGACTCCAAGTTTGGCGCGTCCATCCGAGCTCTCGCATGTGTAGAGGAGATCTCGCGAGAACTGAACGTTTGTGGCGCCAAATCCAACCCCCACATCAGCCACCAACCCGCGTCGCTGTGGGTGGAGGTTTTGGCGCTGTACACACTCAATAAACCGCAAGCGTTGCAGTTCTAGCTCTGGCCGCGGCTTTATAAGGCGCTGCTAGGAATAGCTCTGCTCACGTGATCACTCAAGCACCGCCTCTCCCGCCACCAGGTGTCATCATGGCCGACCTAGACTCTGTGCCTGAGGTCGTAATAGACCCTGAGGGGGTGTTCAAGTATATTCTGGTCCGGGTGAGCTCGGAGCCAGAGCGGTACCGGGATATCGTGCGGGGAACAAAGAGCGCCGAATATCACAGTAAGCGGCTCCTGCGAGCGGAGTGCGTCACTATCACTGCAGAGCTGCTTATACAGCGCCACCTACCGACCCGTGTGTGATAGCATGCAGCTGATCCACACGTGACCACCATTATCCCCGCCCCGGGGAACGCCCACAAACAAAGGGCACAGCGGCTCCGCCCACTTCACAGATTGGGTTTGCATATTCAGTGACGGAGATTTATTAACCCTTTAAGGACGCTGCCAGTTTTTACCTTTTTATAGGGGAATTCCGGTACTTTACAATGTATTCACAGCATAGGAGATAAGTCTAATCCAGTGTTTTCCAAGCAGGGTGCCCCCAGCTGCTGCAAAACTACAACTCCCAGCATGCCCGGACAGCCGAAGGCTGGGAGTTGTAGTTTTGCAGCAGCTGGAGGAACCCTGTTCGAGAAATGCTGATTTAATCACAGGGGTCCCAGCAGA
The DNA here is from genome assembly GCF_029499605.1 of Hyla sarda. Taxonomy (NCBI): domain Eukaryota; kingdom Metazoa; phylum Chordata; class Amphibia; order Anura; family Hylidae; genus Hyla; species Hyla sarda. The sequence goes on along the minus strand of NC_079194.1, from coordinate 45,861,075 downwards.
ATATCTCTCCCCATGCTGAGTGGCCACTTCCATGCATTTCTATGGGAGAGTCAGAGTTACAGGAGTCCAGCGCTCTTGTATGGCCATCTCTCCCATAGAGATGAATGGAGGGGGCATGTTGACCATCACTCCATGGGGGGGGGGCTAGGGCGCCAAAACTCACTGGGTGTTATAACTCACTGAGTTGGAGCACTACACCATTACTCTTCACCTTTGGCACTCACCCTTGGTATCCCGGCCTTCTGGCTAAGATCAGGGAAATTTTTATAGATCCGGCTGGATGACCGGGCAGTATATCTGCACTTATCCACTTATTTACTTTTTTGTGTTTTGTCACTGTGCCACTTTTATGTGTCTGTTTTTGTACACAGGATTGTCAGGATGCGGTAGCCCTTCTGGGTGTCCCTCCTGGCGGTCTAGGGGAGGTGTGTGTGGCCGTTAGGTTCCGCATCTCCCTGCAACCCCTGGGCATCTTGGCTTTGGTCAAGATGCCATCAGTATACGGCTCCTTGGCTGATACCTTGGTTAACGCCTAGGTTGAAGCCAGGAGCATTTTCGGCCCCTTAGTAGCTTTGGCGAAAAGGGGCATCGAACCTGAATCCTTGCAGGTGCCTTTTGGCCCGGAGATGAAGGGTAGGTTTGTTGGGGGCCTCTCTCCTGTTGGAGAAGGGCTTAACGATAGACCGCATCCTTTGTGCACTTTTTTAGTGTGACACGTTTGCACTTTTTCTTGCACTTTGGGTGATAGAGAGCACTTGCCTGGCTCTAAAAAAAAAAATCATGGGGTTCCCAGCTGTCCGACCCCTCATGACCTTACATTTATCCCTTATCCTGTGGGATAGGGGATAAGTTGTTAAGTACTGGATGTTACGACACTCCCTGACAGGTAGAGGAAGCTGCCGCTTGGAATGATCCCCTTCTCCAGGAACGCAGGTTGGTTCCAGCCGACCGTCCAACTCCCGAAATAACAAATAACGAAAGCGCTGTCCCAATAGTAATTCCCTTCACAAACGAGACCAGCTCTGACTTGAGGGTCAAACAGGAATGACTTTAATGGGGCTACCTGCCCGGTATTTATGAAGGTCTCCACCAGGTGGACACTCCCCTAGGGGACCTGATGGAAGACTGTAAAACATAGTGGACAGTAGCCAATCGCAGTGGCTTCAACATAAGCCCTTCCCACTTTACCCATACCGCCCTCCTCTCTATCCCCCAGACAACTGGGAAGAAATCCAATTATCTCCCAGGACAGAGACAATCGCCATCCCAGAACACAACAAGAAAACACATTGAAACATATACATGACGAAATAGAAGGCGGGCGGCAGCTTCCAGCGGTGTTTGGTAGATAAAGGGTCCGTTTTTAGTTTCATAGGATTTGTACCGAACACTGCTGATTTTTCCTCGGGTCCCAAAAACGTCCGTCGCCTCGTGGTCGGCGAACGACGACCACCCGTACGAATGGAATGGAGAGGTGTCCCCACACACACACACAATCTGCTATACGGAGCCCCGTCTCTCCCAAGAGCGGTGCGTTGAAACCACTCCATATATCTCTATGGGAGAACCATTTGGCTGAGTTATAGTAATGTTTAGGATGAGACTTCTCCTTTGACCAAGTCCCATTTTTCTAATCTGACGTGTGTCTCTTAAAATTATAATAAGTTTGGAATGCTTCTGAGAGGATGATCTCTTTAGGCCCCTTTCACACTATAAATCAATCCGTTTTAAAGATCCGTTTAATGCACTATTTGTCCTGTTACTTTTTCCTGTCACAAAATAATGTCCGTTATTAATAACAGGTTAAAACGGATAATGTAAAAATCCCATAGACTATAATGGGATTTTGTAACGGCCTTTCAACGGCCGATTTTAAGGGTTTTTATTATGGAATGTTGAACAGAGCTTTAAAACGGATTAATTTTATAGTTTGAAAGGGGTCTTATTCTGTGGGTCGGTACGATTATGGAGAAACCCAATTTATAAAGTTTTGGGTTATATATTTTTTCTTTTCAAAACATCCTTTTTTCCCATTTTTTTGTGAGACGAGCCATACTTTTTATTGGTACCATTTTTGCAATATATGCTACCTTTTGATCATTTTTATTACACTTTTTTACACCAAAATTAGCAATTGTTTTTTTTTTTCTTTTAATGGTGTTCACTGGGTTGGATAAATTAACAACGTTGTTTTACTGTGCAAGTCATTACAAACATGGCAATATCTATTATGTATGTGTATTTTTGGGAAAGGGGCATTTATTAAATTTTTTCCATATGCATAATCGCCCTCCTTGCTCACGCGGCCGTACTACTGTATGGCTGAGATCGTCTCCCAGCAAAGATGATGTCGGAGTTCCCAACATTCGCCCATGCCCCAAGGACCTCATTTGCATATCCCAAAAAGGAGGAATAACGACGGAACGGCATTAAGTATCATTTTGATCAGTATCACCTGCTCTACAAGCCTGTATATGACAGGTTAGTGTGGGTGATACTGATGACAGAGTTCCTTTAATTCCTTACGAACGAAGAGCTTGTACGCCCTTGTCCCGCTCCCCTTCTATGACACGGGGTCACGGGCTGACACCGTGTCATAGCTGGGTGGTCCCAACAGCTATCAGCAACCCGTGGCTGATATCAGACATCACCGATTGCAGTGATGTCTGGCATTAACCCCTTAGACGCCGTAATCAACTTTGATCGTGTTGTCAAAAATAGAATAAAATGTATCCAGGCAGCTCAGGGGAGCTGATCAGGATCATTGCGGTCAAACCACAGTGTCCCAATCAGCTTAGAAGACGGCGGGAGGGCCCTTACCTGCCTCCTCGCCGTCCAATCATTGCTAGGTTGCTCAGGCAGTCTCAGCAGATTGGAGCAATCGAGCACCGATAACACTGAATAATGCTATGCTGTGGCATAGCATTGAACAGTGTATGCAATCAGAAGATTGCATGTAAGGCTAGGTTCACACTGCGGAATCTCCGGGCAGAAAATTTCCTCCCGGAGATTCAGAGTGTGGCCAGCGCCGGCTGAATCAGTCGGCGCTAGGACCGTGCGGACACTGCAGTCTCCAATAGACTGCAATGTGTTCCGCGAGTATGAACAGCGCCATTCTTCAGGCGGAAATTTTAAAGCGTATTTTCCGTTCACAAATTCTGCTTCACAAATTTCGAAGTGTGAATTTGTGAACGGAAACCCATTCACTACACTTTACATTTTAGTGAAGAAAGAAAGCAAGAGCCAGCGCACGGTCTTCAGATTTATTCATGAGGTATACACAGGTAACAGGATAGTACACATACCGGCACTCCGGATAGGATGTGACGCGTTTCGGGTCACGTGACCCTTTGTCAAACAGATAGTTGGGTGGAGATCAACCACCTTTTTATATGGTGTTTCACAGGTGCAGCTTGACTGGCCAACGGAACAAAGGTCCATTAACCCTCAATAGCTCGAACGTTGTGAAAACATCAAACAAGCTTAACAAGAAAATATTACAAAAATGCACAAATGCACAAGTACAAATATGTTATGTTGCATATTACATCAAAAAGTTCTATATGCTAACATAATAAAATAATGCATACTTAGAGGTAATATATAGAATTGGTATGATATTGCAGAGAAGAGGTGTAGGATTAATCGTAATGCAGAATAATACTTTACATTTTAGTAAGCGGAATTTCTGCCTGCAATTTCAAAGCGGAATTGCAGGTCGGAAATTCCGTAGTGTGAACCTAGCCTAATAGTCCCCTATAGGGACTATAAAATAGTGTAAAAAAAAATTTGTGAATTATCCCCTTCCCTAATAAAAGTTTGAATCACCTCCCTTTTCCCAATAAAAAAAATTTATAAAAAATATGCAAACAAAAATAAACACGAACATATGTGGTACCGCCGCATGTGGAAATGTCTGAACTATAAAAATATAATGTTAATTAAACCGCACAGTTTATGGTGTACACGTGAAAAAATATTCCAAAGTCCAAAATTGCGTATTTTTGGTCACTTTGTATACCCTAAAAAAATGTATAAAAAGCAATCAAAAACTACAGACCACGATGCAAAAAATGAGCCCTCATGCATCCCTGTATGCGGAAAAATACAAAAGTTATAGGGGTCAGAAGACCATTTTAAACATACTAATTTTGGTGCATGTAATTATAATTGTTTTTAAGTAGTAAAATAAAACCTATATAAATTAGGTATCCTTGTGACTTTATGGACCTACAGAATAAAGATAAGGTTTAATTTTTTCCAAAAAGTGCACTGCGTAGAATTGAAAGCCCCCCAACAGTTACAAAATGGTGTGTTTTTTCTCAATTTTGCCCCACAGATATTTTTTTTCTGGTTTCGCCTTAGATTTTTTGGTGAAATGATTGATGATATTACAAAGTAAAATTGGTGGCGCAAAAATACAAGCCCTTATATGGGTCTGTAGATGCAAAATTGAAAGTGTTATGATTATTAGGAGGTGAGGAGGAAAAAACAAAAGTGCAAAAAAATGAGAAAACCCGTCGTCCTTCAGGGGTTAATACTGCTGTAACGGGCGTGATTTAGATCTCAGCACTTCTGGAGCGATCCCAATCTCCTTAACCGTGTTTGGCAGCACAGGGAATATGTAGGACATGAGTAGGTCCTGTTGTGGGAACGAACCAGCTGACGATACGTACTCATACGATTGGTTGCTATGGGCAACTGCACCACGTTTCCTCTACACAGGTTTTCACAATTCCCCCCCCCCCCAATTGTCCCATGTAAAAGGGCTCAGCTGACTAATGAGAAAACACTCATCAGCATCTTCTGTGCTGCCATTTAATTTGTTATTGGCCGCACGTTACCCTGTACAAAGAAGGGATGAGCGGCCATCAGTGCTGAAATTAAAGGGCCGCACAAACTGTCCAGCACTCGATCATGTGATCCAGCTCGCAACTGGTTGATCCGCACGAAGGCTTATTAAATGAGCGCCGAGCAACAAGATTGGAGTCGGTCATTGTGCAACCTTTTGCCTGTGCACAAGGGCCCTTGGTGGTTAAAAATTGTGAATTTTCTGATAATGATAAATTATCCTATGGTAAATCTTACTTTATAAAGTGTTTTGTCATTACATATTCAAAAAATCTCACGTCACCAGTGAGCGATAACAATAAAGATGGTGGGACATTATAATTAGATTTTTATATTACATAAAAATAAGGACATTTTGGGGGTAATTTGATTCTTATATTGCCATTCTGTTCTGTATTTTTCATGATTTTTAACAAGTTTTCTGCATTCTTTTATAACAGATCATATATTTGAAAAACTGGATCCAGAAATTCAAGCATTGGGCCTTAAATGTAAATGCCTCGGAGGAGGGAAGATAGAACACAACAGCAAGGACAAGAAAATCAGAGTATTTGGTGAATCCACTGTACGTACAGTATGTCTAGCCATTAGGACTGCAACTTGCAATTATTTTCTTAAAGGGGTACTCCGCTGCTCAGCGTTTGGAACAAACTGTTCCGAACGCTGGAGCCAGTGTCGGGAGCTCGTGACATCCCGCCCCCTCAATGCAAGTCTATTGGAGGGAGCGTGACAGCCATCACGCCCCCTCCCATAGACTTGCAGTGAGGGGGCGGGCGTGACGTCATGAGGGGGCGGTGCTATGAGGTCACGAGCTCCCGGCTCAAGCGTTCGGAGCAGATTGTTGCAAACTCTGAGCACCAGAGTACCCCTTTAATCTATTAGTTTTCGATTTATGTTTTCGGTTAACAGGATAAATAAAACAAAAATGTCCATTTTGCGGCCCACTACAGGGGATCACATGAAGGCACCCTCTGCTGGATTGGGCAAATGGGTCTGGTGCAGCAACTAATCATACTCTGATATACAAGCCTGCAGGAAATAATGGGAGTTGTAGTTTAGTTGCAGTTGGAGAGCTCAGTGTTGGGGAACTCTGATATACAAACCATCAGGTCATGATGGGAGTTGTAGTTTTGTAACAGCTGGAAAGTAGCAGGTTGGGGAACGCTGATATATAGACTATCTGAGCATAATGGGAGTTGTAGTTTTGTAGCAGTTTGAGACAAAACTTGTTGGGAAGCTATTATATAGTCTGTCAAGGCAATCTGGAGTTGTAGTTTTGGGAGGACACTGATATGTTGGCTGTCAGGGCATGATGGGAGTTGTATTTTGGGGCATTAGGAGAAATACACATTGGGAAACACGAACATACAGGCTATTAGGCTTGATGGGAGTTGTAGTTGTGTAGCCTTTTGAGAGTTCCGTGTTGGAGAACTCTAATATGAAGGGTGTTAGAGCATGATAGGAGTTGTCGTTTTACAACAGATGGAGAGTGAGAGGTTAGGGAACACTGATATAGGTAGCACCCCTGTAGAACCAGCTTCTCCATAGAAATGCTAATATATACTGAAGAGAAAAAGCTGACACCACGTCATAGCTGGGTGGACCCTTCGGTGATGCCTGGCATTAACCTATTAAATGCCAAGATCAAAGTTGATCGTGGCATCTAAAATAAAAACCATTCAGGAGAGCTGATCGGGACCACCATGGTTTCACGGTTTACATGAATTAAGTTTCCTTGTGTTCGTTTGGACCTACAAAATAAAGATAAGGTGTCTTTTTTTTACCAAAAAGTGCACTGTTTAGAAAAGGAAGCCCCCAAAAGTTTTTTTTCAATTTCACCCTACAAATAGTGTTGTTTTTTTTGTTGTGCCATAGATTTTATTATGAAATGATTGATGTCATTACAAAGTACAATTGGTGACACAAAAAACAAACCCTACACTTCCGTTTCCGGTGCCATACGATAAGGACGTGCGGTGAAGAGCTCCCTGCCCACGCCTGTTACCCGGCCTTCTCTACCCGCATTACGGTGGTCCACTGTCCCCCCGAGGAGTGAGTGGGAGTGCGGGTTCCAGCATGGACCGGTTCCTGCTCAGGGAGAACGGGCAGCAGATCCAAGATGGCGGAGTCTCTGGCCTCTACCCGCGCTACCTCCCTATTTATTTCGGATCGCGGCTCCACAGAGACTGGATTGCAGAGACCAGCAAAACATGGACTATGCTCACCTCGCTGCTGAGGTGAAGGCGGATGTGGTCTCCACATCCAGGAGACCTGGCAAAACATGCAGCAAACTGTTTCACAGCATGGCGCCTGCATAACTGAAATAGAGGAGAGTGTATGCCATGTGGAAGAAACATCAGACAAAACTGACTCCCGCATCGTGTTCCTAGAATCGGAGTGCCGTCCCCGACCTTGTCATGGAAAACAGGTCCCGTCGAAGTAATTGCATAGTGGGGCTCCTGGAGTCTGTACATTTTTGGGAAGTGCTACTTCCCAGAGAACTGGGTTTACCTAGGCCCTGCAAAGTTGAATAGGCCCACCGTTTAGGCCCTGATTTGAGGAGCGGCACCGGGGACAGAAGTACTCTTGGCCTGCAGCATAGGTGATCGTGAAATAACTTGACTTCATCGACAAGGTTCTCAGGACATTCCGCTAAAGGCGGGAGGACTTACTATTTGAAGGATACTGGCTTCTCATATTTGGAGATTTTTTGGCAGAAGTTATCCGCAAATGTAAGCTTTTTGCCCCGTTGTGCACCTCCTTCCATGAAAAGGGGATCCACTTTGCCCTACTATATCCAGCAGTGTTACGGAACTTCTACCCCGACGACACGATTGGGACTTGCCGATCCGCGGAAGCAGCTTCAGAGGCTGTATGGTGCGCCTCACCTAGGGAAAAGAGGATTCACTGACAGTCTTCTTTGTGGGTGCTTGTCTACTGATCGCCACAGGAAGGTCGGCTGGGTTAGTGGACTGCTGTATCCCGCCTGGATGTTCCTGCGAATCCCCTACTCTACAATGACTTACCCGATTCATCCATAGACCATCGATATCAAAGCCAGGTTACTTTTGGGACTTTGGAGGTAGTTGTGGTGGACTGAGTGCTCATATTTTGTTTTATGTACTGGGGGTGGCGGGGGGAGGGTGATAGGTAGAAATAGCGTATATTTACACAGGGGGAGGGGTAGCAGAGGGGGGGGAAAAAAGTTTATACCATTCTTTGTTCTTACCCCTACCCCTTAATTCCCTGGTTGAACTTGATGGACATATGTCTTTTTTCGACCGTACTAACTATGTAACTATGTAACTATGTAATACATACCCAGGTTATCTTTCTCACAGTACCTTACGGTCGATGGTCTTGGACTTCTCCTGTCCATATGGGGGGTGGGTAGATCTCACCAGGGGGTTTTCTCTCCACAATCTCTGGGGGGTAGGGTCGAGGGATGGCCGTAGGGCAGGGGGGAGCTTCAGTTGATGGAATTACGTTGTAGGCATGGGATATTTTGAGGTCCCTAAGGCAATTGTGACCCGAGTGAGGGTGGGAGGTCTCTGTGTCTGGCCTATTTTCTTTACTGGGTGGTTTTTGGTTGCCCTTCTAGTTGTTGGAGGGGGAGGGTTCTTCTTCAGCGCATGGCCATTATTGATTTTTATTTTTTGTTTATCTACTGTTTTATTACCTGGGGTTTATGCCCGAACATGCGGTTAGTCTCGTGGAATGTTAAATGGGCACTTTCATTAAAACAAATTTTTTATGGTAAATAAAACAAGATTTCTAATATACTCTGCAGCCTGGAGTGCCTAGGGGGGGGATGTCCAACCAACAGCATATGGCAGTTAAGTTTAAGAGGAGGCTGGACCCCCCCCCCCCCTCAGCACTCCAGGCTGCACTTTCTGTGTTTGGACCTCGGTCCTAAGTCTGTGTATAAGATGGGAGAAAATGTACTCTTGAGCTTTTTTAAGCACAAATAAAACATACAAAACTATTTTGTTTTTAAACAAAGTATATTAGAAATATTTTTTATTTACCATAAGGAGTACAATAGCAAAAATTTATTTTAATGAGAGTTACCATTTAAGGGCTACATTCCCCTAACAAACACAGCATGGTTCTATGCCATTTGAAGTGCTTGTACCCTGATATAGTGCTCTTGCAAGAAACACATTTAGAGGAGGCGGATTTTCACGGTGTGAGGAACTGGTGGGTGGGTAGAGTTTAAGGGTCCCCTTCCGTGGCTCAGAAGGCAGGGATATAATTCTTATTTCATAAATCATTTGTTAATGATATCCTAACAATACCCAGAGACGCAGAAGGGAGTCTGTGTAGCATACATCTGAAAACTGCTTCTGCAGATATAGTGATATTTAATGTATACGGTCCGAATGTAGATGATGGATCGTTTCTGTCTTCATGGCGGTGAAGGTTCAGTCTAGTTAGAGGTGTAACCCAGTAGTGCCTGGGGACTTTAATACGGTCATGCATACTGATGAGGATCGTAGAAGCGCCGGGGGAGGCCCCTTGTTACGCAGACGACAGGACGGCAGATTAGTTCAGTGGCTGACTCAGACTGGTCTCTTAGATGTCTGGCGTGTGTTGCATCCTGAGGCAAGGGACTTCAGTCATTATTCCCATGTTCATGCTTCATGGTTGAGGTTGGACTATGGTTTCATTAATCCTGCCCTGCTCCCCAGGTGCAACAGGCCAGTTTGGAGGAATTAGTTATTTCTGACCATTCACCGTTTCTGCTTCACCTTACTGATCTAATTCCGAGGGAGTCGGATTTTGTGTGAAGATTCCTCTTAGGATTAGCTATGGATGAGCAGTTCCAATTGCTCTTAAAAGGGTGGTGGCATTAATATGAGCAGACTGTGAACATGCTTCCACTCCGCAATTGTTCTGGGAGGCCACTGAGGTGGTGCTGAGAGGTAAAATGATGGGCTATACCACTGCTTTGAAACGGAAAATCTCCCACCAAATAGCAATATTGGGTCAATCTCTGCGTCAGCCTTATACAACTTTTACTTTGTTGCCCTCAGACGCTACCAAGATAGCCTGGTCTGTTGCAAAAGCTGACTGAGTCCTGGGTGGAGCGACGTGACAACCTAGCTTGGTCTCAGTTCGAAGTTACTTTATTTTGCCATGGCAATAAACCAGGTCGTTTGCTAGCCAGGTTTGCTAAGGGCGTCAGTCCCCTGACCAAAATACCAGTTCTGAAAGATGTTTCTGGGAACATGCAGAGAAATCCTAAGGTGATTATTGAGGTGCTCCATTCTTACTTTCAGGCGTTGTATATGGAGGGAGGAACTGGGGGCTCCTCCTCCCGTGATTGGATAGCATCAGCTCACCTTGCCTCTCACTGAGGAGGAGCGGGCGGCTTTGAATGCACCGATCACGGGGGAGGAACTTGGTGAAGCTATCAAACGATTGGCTGTTAATAAGGCTCTGGGTCTGGATGGCTTTTTGGGAGATTTCTATAAGGTCCTCCAAATGGAGCTTGCCCTTCCGTTGTTGGCTCTCTTTAACTCCTACCTGCAAGGGAGCCCTATCTCCTCTTCCATGAACACAGCTTACATTAAAGTTCTGCCGAAACCTGGCAAAGATCACCTTTCCCCGGATGGTTATCATCCTATTTTGTTGATAAATGTGGACCTTAAGCTGGTGTCTAAAATATTGGTGTACCGCTTGGCGGCCCTCTTACTCCGGCTTATCTCTCCCTTGCAGATGGGATTTGTGAATGGCTGTTCTACTGTGGCTAATCTCCGTAGGGTCATCACAATTCTGGAGGAGATTATGTTACACCCCTCTGTGCCTCCTGTCTGTCAATGCCGAGAAGGCATTCCACAATGTGCGATGGTCCTGGTTGTGCAGGGTGCTCTAATCCATGGGTTTCACGGGCCCCTTCCTACAGTATATTTCTTCCTTGTATGACTCTGGTAGCTCGTTTATAAACGATGGGATTCCTGTCGTCCCAATTTTCACCCCTAAAGGGCTCGCGACCGGGATGTCCTATTATCACCTTTTATTGTTTAATTTACCTATAGAACCCCTGACAGTTGTCCTTTCCTCTACCACTTTATTCAAAGGGATATTGGTGGGTGGAGGGTGGTTTTCCATGCCCTGTTTGCGGATGACCTACTTATGTTCTTGGCCAATCCTACTAGAGACCTCGGGTTGGTGTTTGACTTACTGGCAGACTATGGGATAGCATTGGGATATAGGGTCAACGTGGACAAAAGTGTACTCTTAGACTTATCCCTGCAGGCGGGGGGTGGGGTGGTATCCTCTGATTTACCTATCTCCCTAACTAGATCCTCATTGAAATATCTAGGTATATGGGTGGGTCGTTCGGCTAGATCTATTTATTCTTTAAATTCTCCTCCACTTATCCATAATTAGTGATGGAGCTTAAAGGAGTACTCTAGTGCAGAGTACTCCTGCTCTGTCCTGCCCGGGCTGCAAAATAAATGAAAATGAACCATCACTCACCTCCCTGGGTTCCCGCGGAGCGCCATTACAGCTGATCGGTCCTCCGGTCCATCTCCTTCATACTTCCGGGTGTAACAAAGCGTCACATGGCGCTCAGCCTATCGCCGGCCGAGGCAGAACATCGCGGCGGCCGGCGATAAGCTAAGGGCCATGTGACGCTTCGTTACACCCGGAAGTATGAAGGAGATGGACCGGAGGACCGATCAGCTGTAGTGGCGCTCCGCTGGAACCCAGGGAGGTGAGTGATGGTTCATTTTCATTTATTTTGCAGCCCGGGTAGGACGGAGCAGGAATACTCTGCACTAGAGTAATCCTTTAATTGGTGGACTACATTACTGCTTCCTCTTCTGGCTCACTGTCATCTCCTTAAGATGATCACCTTTTCCAAACTATTATACCCTCTCCAGAAAATCCCTATCTTGCTGCCTAGGAGCGGTTTAGCTTTGCTCACTGCGGCTTTCACCAAATTTATTTGGGCCAGCAAATGCCTTTGTATAGCTCTACGTAAGCTTATACTCCCTCGAGAGAAGGGGGGACTGAATTTTCCTGACGTAACTCATTATAACTTGCCTTTATCGACACTGTAATGACTGGATTAGGGGCAGTGACTCTTACTCTAATATGGCACTGGAAGCGAAAGTGATGAGTCCCTGGTCTTTACTGGCCCTCCTACATACTAAATTTGAGGCTATCCTGGGTCCTATAAGGGGTTTGTGCGTAGTTAGGGATACTGTAGCAGCATGGAAGATGGGTAGAGCTGCAATGAGGTTATCATTCTCGGTTAGTAAACGTTTGTCATTATGGTCCCTTCCAGAATTCCCTATGGGCAGAGAGAATAGCATGTTCCGATTGTGGCGGGCTGCTGGGATACTTCGGTTTCAACATCTCCTTAGCCCTACTGAGCCGAGGTATTTAACCTTCTCGGAATTCTCGACCCAGTATGGCTTGGACCTGGAGCATGCTCTCCCTTATGGTCAGATCATGGCCTTTCTGAGACCTTGCCCTCGTGACCTTACGAGAGAGCATGCACAGACAACCTTTGATGCTTTCCTCTCCTCTGACATTAGCTATCTCTCCCTGTCAGGGCTATACAGACATCTTAATAAGAAAAATGTAACTGGGATGCAGACGTCTTTGTTCAAATATTGGGAAGGGAAACTAGGTAGGGCTGACTTAACTCTTCCTATTCTGGAGGGTTGGATGAAGGTTCGCCAAGCGGTCTGTAATGAGTCATGGAGGGAAACGCAATTTCGGATTATCCATCATGCCGTTTATGGTTTAATCTTTCCCCGCATGCCTGCACATCCAGACCACATAGAGGAGTGCCCTAAGTGTGGGCAACACAGAACACACCTGCTCCATGGGCTGGTTACCTGCCCATTCTTGGATCGGTTTTGGTCTGACCTCTTTGCGGTACTGAATTGGTAGTACTTAATCTAATTATCCTGGTAACGAAACGATGCTTGTTGTCTCACTGGTTACAATCTTCTACACCCGCAATATCTGAAGTTTGTCTACAAATCAAGAGGTATCTTTTTATTGACCTTATATATTAGGGTCGTATGAAGGAAAAATCGGCTAAATCTTTTTTTTTTTTTTTTTTTTTTAAATGGAGGACTTTTATGGTAACATTTTTATCTGACGAGGAAATACTGAAGATCGTGAGACCTTTTAGGGAGACTACATGGTACCTGATGAGGTCTTTCGCGGGTTCTCTAGGTAGGCTGGATATCTCTTCAGGGACTGCACCTACTCCGTAGGTTTACTACAGGTGGGCCTGGAGGGGCTTTTGGACGATGGAGGCTGGTGGAACCATGCTGCGTTTTTTCCTTTCTGTTACCGCAGTTGTCTCTTCTGTAGACATGTTTTCTCTTTGCTATTTTCTACTACATTGTATTTGATACCTTCGGTTGGGGGGATGTTTTTTGTTCTATTATTCCTATAGGCATTTGGGACACGGGCCTTTGGCTGGTGTCCTTGACTCTATGGGGCTTTGTATATTTTGTTTAGCATGTTTCCATGTCAGGGTAATGTCCTGGCTTACATGGTCTATAGAATTTATTATGAAAATCCAAATAGAAAGGTGTTTAAAAAAATAAAATAAAGCCCTTTTATATGGCTCTGTATGTGAAAAATTGAAAGTGTTATGATTTTTAGAAGGGGAGGAGGAAAAAACGAAATTGCAAAAATGAAAATTGTCCTTGTCCTTAAGGGGTTAATTCCTATTTAGAGAGTCCACCTTATGGGGGAGATTTATCAAAACCTGTGGACAGGCAACGTTGACCAGTTGCCCATAGCAACCAATCAGATCGCTTCTTTCATTCCTAACAAGGCCTGTGATAAATCTCCCCCTATGTGTTTATTGCTGATGGTCACACGTGCTCAGTCTCTATCTCCATATCCTCTCGTAAACAGGTGGGAAGAAAAAGGGATGGGAGTAACCATGACCCAACAGCTTCGAGAAACCCACCTGGGATGGATTTCTTGCAGTGTCTGTTCATGGTCGCTGCCATATTTAGATCACAGTGCGACCCAATTTACTTACGTTAGAAGCAAGGCAGCACAATCCTCAGAGTGTGACCCACAAGTTTTCATTGTACAACCCCTGTTGTGGCCTAAAATACTGTTGAACCTAAACTGTCGTATGTGGACTAATGCCTGTGTACAATCTATATACTCACTATACTGAAGTTATGTGTTTTCTCTTTTAGGGATATGGGAAAGCAGATCACTCTGTTACAGCAGAAAAACTGAGAAGCACATACAGTGACTATGAAGTGGTGTGGTCAGATGAAAAGAAATGACTCCTCATGACCATCTGTCCCAGCTGTGGTCTTTATTGTTTTGGATTGATGAGATTAAACATTTAATGCATTCAGTTCATTTTAAGTTATATTGGGCAAATACCTGCATTATATGTTACTAAAAATATTTTTGAAAACTAAAACAATTTCTGAAAATTTGTGAATTTTTGTTGCATATCATTATTTGGGAAATGTCACCTGAAATCATGTGAGGAAACCTTCTCAAATCTAAGCATCATTTGTTAAACATTTTTAAATACATTTGCATTGATGCAAAAACTAGATTTAGTCGTATCATACTATGATAAAAGTGCTGCCTGAGACCAATGGTCCCATTGGGTCCCATGGTAGGGCTGGCACTACAAGATTTCAATAAAAGGGAAATAACATTTTTATATGAAGTATATCAGAAAGGTTAATGTTTTGCCAAAATGTACAACATATAAAAAGTTTTTAAATCTGACAGTGGCCATTGAAATGAGATATGCTCCCCAGAAGATTCTCTGCTAAATTCTGTGAATCGCGCACAGGAGTCAGGGCTTTGCTGGCTCAATTTACATATTCATGATCTGTGACTCTACATCCTAGTAAAGTGGAGCCACAGGCAATGAATATGTAAATTGAGCCAGCGAAGCCCCGCCCCCTGCACAGGATTCATTAAATTTAGCAGAGGATCTTCTGGGGGACATATCTCAGGACCTAATGGACATATTTTAGAAAGTTACCCCTCGTTGGGCTCCTGTTCACCCACAATATAATCCAATGTACAGTGTGGGCCATTTATAAGGATACACCTTAATAAAATGGGAATGGTTGGTGATATTAACTTCCTGATTGTGGCACATTAGTATATGTGAGGGGGGGAATTTTTCAAGATGTGTGACCATGGCGGCCATTTTGAAGTCGGCCATTTTGAATCCAACTTTTTTTTCAATAGGAAGAGGGTCATGTGACACATTAAACTAATTGGGAATTTCACAAGAAAAACAATGATGTGCTTGGTTTTAATGTAAGTTTATTCTTTACAAGTTTCTGACCACTTATAAAATGTGTTCAATGTGCTGCCCATTGTGTTGGATTGTCAATGCAACCCTCTTCTCCCACTCTTCACACACTGATAGCAACACAGCAGGAGAAATGCTAGCACAGGCTTCCAGAATCCATAGTTTCTGGTGCTGCACATGTCGTATCTTCACAGCATAGACAATTGCCTTCAGATGACCCCAAAGATAAAAGTCTAAGGGGGTCAGATCGGGGGACCTTGGGGGGCCATTCATCTGGCCCACGATGACCAATCCACTTTCCAGGAAACTGTTTATCTAGGAATGCTCGGACCTGACACCCATAATGTGGTGGTGCACCATCTTGCTGGAAAAACTCAGGGAACTTGCCAGCTTCAGTGCATAAAGAGGGAAACACATCATCATGTAGCAATTTCGCATATCCAGTGGCCTTGAGGTTTCCATTGATGAAGAATGGCCCCACTATCTTTGTACCCCATATACCACACCATGCCATAAATTTTTGTGTTCCAACAGTCCTGGAGGGATCTATCCAATGTGGGATAGTGTCAGACCAATAGTGGTGGTTTTGTTTAACTTCACCATTCACATAAAAGTTTGCCTCATCACTGAACAGAATCTTCTGCGTAAACTGAGGGTCCTGTTCCAATTTTCGTTTTGCCCATTCTGCAGCACCTGAAACTACTGGAAGATACTGGAAGCCTGTGCTAGCATTTCTCCTGCGGTCTTGCTATCAGTGTGTGAAGAGTGGGAGAAGAGGGTTGCATTGACAATCCAACACAATGGGCAGCACATTGAACACATTTTATAAGTGGTCAGAAACTTGTAAATAACTCATGAAAGAATAAAGTTACGTTAAAAACAAGCACATCATTGTTTTTCTTGTGAAATTCTGAATAAGTTTGATGTGTCACATGACCCTCTTCCTATTGAAAAAACAAAAGTTGGATTCAAAATGGCCGACTTCAAAATGGCCACCATGGTCACCACCCATCTTGAAAAGTTTCCCCCCTCACATATACTAATGTGCCACAAACAGGAAGTTAATATCACCAACCATTCCCATTTTAAAGGTGTATCCATATAAATGGCCCACCCTGTATAAGGTTTAGTGTGGTGAACAGGCTGCCAGTTTTCCCTTAAAAAAAAAAAAGTGTGCCTTTTTCTTTTTCTTTCCAAGTAGTACAGTAATAGAAAAACTATATAAATTGGGTATTGTTTTAGTCTCTATGAGCTACAGAATAAAGAGAACCTAAAGTGCACTGTGTAAAAACCAAACCCCCCAAAAGTTGTAATATTGTGGTTTTCTTATAAATTCCCCCCACAAATATTTTTTTTTTTTTTGTTGCGCCGTATATTTTTAGTAAAATGAAAGGTGTCATTACAAGGTACTATTGGTTGCACAAAAGAGGCCTCATGTGGGTCTGTAGGGGGAAAAGTAAGAACTTAGAACATTAGGGGGGAAAACGTATCCTCAAGGCCAAAATGTGGTTAACCCCTTCCCACCCTAAGAGGTATGCATACGTCAATCACAATATCAACAGGGAACCTTTACTGTAAACGTATTAAAAGATCACTTTCATTTCAGGCCCTTAAAAATAGTATTAAAGGGGTACTCCGCTGCTCAGCGTTTGGAACAAACTGTTCCCAGCGCCGTAGTCGGGAGCTCATGACGTCATAGCCTCGCCCCCTCGATGCAAGTCTATGGGAGAAGGCGTGACGGCAGTCACGCCCCCTCCCATAGACTTGTATTGAGGGGACAAGGCACACCTGCACACTAGTCACTGGACCGCCACCTTTTGCTTTTTATGCCTGCACCCATATAGTAGAATGGATTAGCACACCACTAGCAGGTATTCCGTGCAATAAGAGTCAGTCCAGTATTAAAAAGTGGATACGATAAATAGTCAAGGAGTCATTTGCATCAAAACTGTACTCACAACCGCATATGATAGCATGTATTTTCACTGGCAATTCAGATGCAATGATTATAGCCCAAAATACTGCTCAGTTGGTTCAATGATGCTGTATTAATGTTCACGTTGAGGTATATTTGGGAACATGTAGTGCAATAGCCACGTGTTGTATATAGCATACGAGTGTGATAAATCTGACCATGTCCATGCACAACAGTCATTCATTGCATATTGCACTATTCCCATATTAACCAGGCAGTAGGCGAGTAGTATCAAATATGCATATACACTGCTCAAAAAACTAAAGTGAACACTAAGATAACACATCCTAGATCTGAATGAATGAACTAATCGTATGAAATACTTTCGTCTTTACATAGTTGAATGTGCTGACAACAAAATCACACAAAAATTATCAATGGAAATCAAATTTATCAACCCATAGAAGTCTGGATATGGAGTCACACTCAAAATCAAAGGGGAAAACCGCACTACAGGCTGATCCAACTTTGATGTAATGTCCTTAAAACAAGTCAAAATGAGGCTCAGTAGTGTGTGTGGCCTCCACGTGCCCGTATGACCTCCCTACAACGCCAGGGCATGCTCCTGATGAGGTGGCGGATGGTCTCCTGAGGGATGTCCTCCCAGACCTGGACTAAAGCATCCGCCAACTCCTGGACAGTCTGTGGTGCAACGTGGCGTTGGTGGATGGAGCGAGACATGATGTCCGAGATGTGCTCAATTGGATTCAGGTCTGGGGAACGGGCAGGCCAGTCCATAGCATCAATGCCTTCCTCTTGCAGGAACTGCTGACACACTCCAGCCACATGAGGTCTAGCATTGTCTTGTATTAGGAGGAACCCAGTGCCAACCGCACTAGCATATGGTCTCGCAAGGGGTCTGAGGATCTCATCTCGGTACCTAAGGGCAGTCAGGCTAACTCTGACAAGCACAAGGAGGGCTGTACGGCCCCCCGAAGAAATGCCACCCCACACCATTACTGACCCAACGCCAAAACAGTCATGCTGGAGGATGTTGCAGGCAGCAGAAAATTCTCCATTGCATCTTCAGACTGTCACGTCTGTCACATTTGCTCAGTGTGAACCTGCTTTCATCTGTGAAGAGCGCAGGGCGCCAGTGGCAAATTTGCCAATCTTGGTGTTCTCTGGCAAATGCCAAACGTCCTGCATGGTCATGGTGCTGTAAGCACAACCCCCACCTATGGACATTGAGCCCTCATACCACCCTCATGGAGTCTGTTTCTGACCATTTGAGTGGACACATGCACATTTGTGGCCTGCTGGAAGTCATTTTGCAGGGCTCTGGCAGTGCTCCTTGCACAAAGGCAGAGGTAGCGGTCCTGCTGATGGGTTTTTGCCCTCCTACGGCCTCCTCCACATCTCCTGATGTACTCCTGAGTGAAAGCACTGCCAGCATTCAAAAGTGTTAAATAATGAAGTTGAAAATCAACTAGGAACCAGTCCTCAGGGTATATTAGATAGACAGAAAAGAGATGGAAAAAAGAGTGATCCTGATATACAAACTATTTATTTTATGTTACTAAAACACTGATACTCTCTGTCCCTGCTGGGCCCTAGCATGGGACACAGAAGTCAGTGAAAATAGAAATTAAAAATTACATTAATAAAATGATAAAACTTGCAACAAAATGGGTGATATATGGAATATTCAATAATGCGCTAAAAATAGCAAGGTGCTGTACTGTTCAATAACTGGAAAGTTCAACAGTCTTTGTGCTTCCAATAGATAGTAACACAGTTCAACAAAGTTCCGATGTGTCAATCTCAGTAATAGTCATTGGTGATACAATGTAGCAAGTTGTCACTTCAGAACACTTAGTATACTGAGTGGATACGAGGTCTGGTGCACAGCACCACTCACCGCTCCTGACGCCGTCTATGGTAGCTGGCTGGACGGGCTGATGTGGAGTTGTCAACCTCCGGCGATGCCCGATGTCTGTGCGGATCTCCTTCTCCTTTGGTCCTCGGCTGGCACGGATGTCACCGGCCTTTCAGGTGTGCCGTGGATCGTGAGTTGGTCCGGGGAGACAGCGGTGGTGGCAGGAAAGAAGTAGAGCAGCAGCGGTGGCGATGCGGTGGAAGCGGTGAGGGTAAGTGCGGCGTGCCTCGTGTGAACTGAGCGCTGTGCGCGCGTAGTATAGCGTGGTCCCGAAACTAGAGACTTACAGCAGTTGCAAGAAAATTATTCAATAGCGCTATATTGAGATGGATTAGATATATGCAAGTTAAAATCTAGACGGACGCGTCTAGATTTTAACTTGCATATATCTAATCCATCTCAATATAGCGCTATTGAATAATTTTCTTGCAACTGCTGTAAGTCCCTAGTTTTGGGACCACGCTATACTACGCGCGCACAGCGCTCAGTTCACACGAGGCACGCCGCACTTACCCTCACCGCTTCCACCGCATCACCACCGCTGCTGCTCTACTTCTTTCCTGCCACCACCGCTGTCTCCCCGGACCAACTCACGATCCACGGCACACCTGAAAGGCCGGTGCCATCCGTGCCAGCCGAGGACCAAAGGAGAAGGAGATCCGCACAGACATCGGGCATCGCCGGAGGTTGACAACTCCACATCAGCCCGTCCAGCCAGCTACCATAGACGGCGTCAGGAGCGGTGAGTGGTGCTGTGCACCAGACCTCGTATCCACTCAGTATACTAAGTGTTCTGAAGTGACAACTTGCTACATTGTATCACCAATGACTATTACTGAGATTGATACATCGGAACTTTGTTGAACTGTGTTACTATCTATTGGAAGCACAAAGACTGTTGAACTTTCCAGTTATTGAACAGTACAGCACCTTGCTATTTTTAGCGCATTATTGAATATTCCATATATCACCCATTTTGTTGCAAGTTTTATCATTTTATTAATGTAATTTTTAATTTCTATTTTAACTGACTTCTGTGTCCCATGCTAGGGCCCAGCAGGGACAGAGAGTATCAGTGTTTTAGTAACATAAAATAAATAGTTTGTATATCAGGATCACTCTTTTTTCCATCTCTTTTCAGTCTATCTAATATACCCTGAGGACTGGTTCCTAGTTGATTTTCAACTTCATTATTTAATATTTGTTAGACCTTTGGGTGAAGGTAACGCCAGTTCACCTCGGATATATTTATTAATGCTAAGTGAGCTACACAGTTTTTTAACCCTTTAAGCATTCAAAAGTGACCAAAACATCAGCCAGGAAGCATAGGAACTGAGAAGTGGCCTGTGGTCACCACCTGCAGAACCACTCCTTTATTGGGGGTGTCTTGCTAATTGCCTATAACCCCTTAAGGACCAAGCCCATTTTCACCTTAAGGACCAGAGCGTTTTTTGCACATCTGACCTATGTCACTTTAAGCATTAATAACTCTGGGATGCTTTTACTTAGGAATTTGATTCCGAGATATTTTTTTTGTGTGATATATTCTACTTTAACAGATTGGTACATTTTTGCCAGTCATTTCTTGGTGAAAAATTCAAAAATCTCAGGAAAAATGTAAAAATTTTGCATTTTTCTAACTTTGTAGCTTTCTGCTTGTAAGGAAAATAGACATTCCAAATAAATTATATATTGATTCACATATACAATATGTCTACTTTGTGTTTGCATCATAAAGTTGACATGTTTTTACTTTTGGAAAACACCAGAGAGCTTCAAAGTTCAGCAGCAATTTTCCAATTTTTCACTAAATTTTCAAAATCGCAATTTTTCAGGGACCAGTTCAGTTTTGAAGTGGATTTGAAGGGTCTTCATATTAGAAATACCCAATAAATGACCCCATTATAAAAACTGCACCCCTCAAAGTATTAAAAATGACATTCAGTAAGTGTGTTAACCCTTTAGGTGTTTCACAGGAATAGCAGCAAAGTGAAGGAGAAAATTCCAATGGTTTTCGGGGGGCATGTCGCATTTAGGAAGCCCCTATGGTGCTATATCAGCAAAAAAGCCCCCACATGGCATAATATTTTAGAAACTAAACCCCTCAAGGAACGTGGCAAGGGGTAAAGTGAGCCTTAACACCCCACAGGTGTTTGACGACTTTTCGTTAAAGTCGGATGTGTAAATGAAAACATTTTTTTTTTTCACAAAAATGCTGTCTCTTTCCCAAATTTACAATTTTTACTAGGGGTAATATGAGAAAAAGCCCCCCCAAATTTGTAACCTCATATATGGATGTAAAGTGCTCTGTAGGTGAACCACAATGCTCAGAAGAGAAGGAGCGCCATTGGGATTTTGGAGAGAGAATTTGTTTGGAATGGAAGTCGGAGGCCATGTGTGTTTACAAAGCCCCCGTGCTACCAGAACAATGGACCCCCCCACACGTGACCCTATTTCGGAAATTACACCCCTCACGGAATGTAATAAGGGGTGCAGTGAGCATTTATACCCCACTGTCCTCTGACAGATCTTTGGAACAGTGGGCTGTGCAAATGAAAATTTACATTTTTCATTTTTACGGACAACTGTTCAAAAAATCTGTCAGACACGTGGGGTGTAAATGCTCACTGTACCCCTTATTCCATTCCATGAGGGGTGTAGTTTCCAAGATGGGGTCCACTGTTCTGTAAACGTACATGGCCTTTAATTCCTAACACATTCTCTCTCCAAAAGCCTAATGGCGCTCCATCTCGTCTGAGCATTGTAGTTCACCAGCAGAGCACTTTACATCCACATATGGGGTATTCATATACTCAGAAGAAATGGTGTTACAAATTTTGGGTGCTTTTTTCCTATTACCCCTTGTGAAAATGAAAAATTTGGGATAACACCAGCATTTTTGTGAAAAAAAATATTAAAATTTTTCATGTCCAACGGAAATTTGTCAAACACCTGTGGGGTACCCCTTGTTACGTTCCGTGAGGGGCGTAGTTTCCAAAATGGGGTCACATGTGGGTGTTTTTTTTTTTTTTTTTTGCGTTTATGTCGGGACCGCTGTAACGATCAGCCACCCCTGTGCAAATCACCTCAAATGTACATGGCGCTCTCACTCCTGAGCCTTGTTGTGTGCCCACATAGCATTTTACGTCCACATATGGGGTATCTCCGTACTCAGGAGAAATTAAACTTTGGTTGTCTTTTTTTTTTTCCTTTTACCTCTTGTGAAAATAAAAAAAAAGTATGGGGACACTGAGAGGGTTTTAGTTTGCAGCCAGCATTCTTTTCAGATTTTTATAAGATAGTCTATTTCACTATGCTAGCTTTTTGTGCTGCAATTTTCATTATTTGTTCTTGATATAGACAACCCATGTATATCTCATGTACAACCACTTTAGTATCGTGTGCTGTTTATATGACTTCCTAATAAAACTCGTTTTGAAAAGGAAAACAAAAAAAAAGGAGAAAAAGCCCCCCAAAATTTGTGATGCAATTTCTCTAGAGCACAGAAATACCCCATATGTGGCCTTAAACTGTTGCCTTGAAATACGACAGGGCTCTGAAGTGAGAGAGCGCTATGCACATTTGAGGCCTAAATAAGGGATTTGCATAGGGACAGACCCAGTTGCAAGAATTAGAATTGCCTCCGATACCAAAAATACCCTACGGCAGTGTTTCCCAAACAGAGTGCCTCCAGCTGTTTCAAAACTCCAAGCATGCCTGGACAATCAATGGCTGTCCGGCAATACTGGGAGTTGTTTTGCAACAGCTGGAGGCTCCGTTTTGGAAACAGGGCCGTACGAGACATTTTTTATTTGGGAGGGGGGGGGGGGGTGGACTGTGTAGGGGTATATGTATATGTAGTGTTTTACCCTTTATTATGTGTTAGTGTAGTGTAGTGTCTTTAGGGTATATTCACACCGACGGGGGTTTACAGCTAGTTTCCTTCTGGGAGTTTGAGCCGCAGCGTAAAATTTGCTGCATCCCAAACTTGTAGCGAGAAACTCACTTTAAACCCGACCGTGTGACTGTACCCTGTACATTCACATGGGGGGCGGGGGCAAACCTCCAGCTGTTGCAAAACTACCACTACCAGCATGCCCTTTGGCTGTCTGTGCATGCTCAGAGTTGTACTTATGCAACAATTGGAGGAGAACAGTTTGGAGACTACTGTGTAGTAGTAGTGTCCAAACTGTAGCCCTCCAGATGTTGCAAAACTTCAACTCCAAGCATGCCCAGACTGCCTAGGCATGCTGGGAGTTGTAGTTCTTCAACATCTGAAGGGCCAGATGTTACAGAACTACAACTCCCAGCATGCCTAGACTGTCTGGGCATGCTGGAAGTTGTAGTTTTGCAACATCTAGAAGGGCTACAGTTTGGACACCACTGCACAGTGGTCTCCAAACTGTGGCCCTCCAGATGTTGCAAAACTACAACTCCCAGCATGCCCAGACAGCTTTGGCTGTCTGGGCATGCTGGGAGTTGTAGTTTGGCAACTCCTAGAAGGCAGCAGTGAAGATCACTTACCACTGCCTGCCTTTGATCGTGGGGATCCCGCCGCTGGTGACCCCCGCAATCTCGCATGCAGCACCCACCTGTGTCCTCTGCACAGAGCGATGATCGCTCCGAGTCTGAAGGGTCAAGACTACGGGGCAGGAGTATCGTTATGTCACGACTCCGACCCCATGTGACATCACGCCCCGTCCCCTCAATGCAAGTCTATGGGAGGGGGCGTGACCCTACACGGAGTAATCATCGCTCTGTGCAACTGAGACGGGTGGGCGCTGCATGCGAGATTGCGGGGGACCCCCGCGATCAGACATCTTATCCCCTATACTTTGGATAGGGGATAAGATGTCTTAGGGCCAGAGTACCCCTTTAAGAGACTGCAATGCTTGGACAGTGCAATGAATCACAGTTGCTGCTATATAGGATAGAAGTGGATATACACTGCTCAAAAAAATAAAGGGAACACTTAACACAATGTAACTCCAAGTCAATGACACTTCTGTGAAATCACACTGTCCACTCAGGAAGCAACACTGATTGACAATCAATTTCACATGCTGTTGTGCTAATGGAACAGACAACAGGTGGAAACTATAGACAATTAGCAAGACACCCCCCAATAAAGGAGTGGTTCTGCAGGTGGTGACCACAGACCACTTCTCAGTTCCTATGCTTTCTGGCTGTTTTGGTCACTTTTGATCATTGAGATCGGCGGTGGGACCTGGCTGTCAAGCACAGATGGTCTTGGCAGCATTAACCCCATAGATGCCATGATTAGGACTAATCATGTCATCTATGGGATTACCAACAGCGACCCCACGATGCGTTGGTTGCCATGGCAGCAGGACGCCAGCTGATGGCATCCTGACTGCCTAGTAAGGCAGCCTGTAAGGTCCAACCATAGGCTGGATCCCACAGCCTGAATGTCAGTGTATACTGACAGTTGTACTGTACCGATGTACCGCGCATAGTATAACCTATAAAATTTTAAAAATGTAATGTTTTTCAATAAATAAAAAGTGTAAAAAATAAAATAAATGTCCCTTTCCCAATAAAACTGCAGTATTATTACCCACCAGAAAACACAAAAGCTCAAACATATACATAATAGGTATTGCCACATTCATACAACAAAACAATAATATTATTAATCCCGCATGGTGAACGGCATAAAAAAAATATTGGTAGAAAATGTTGAAAAAAAAAGATCAAGGTATCATGTATCGTAAAAAGGGTACTAATAAAAAGCACAGCTCGTCTTGCAAAAATTAGTACAAGGGCGCTGGACAAAATAAAAAAAAAGTTAATTCAACGAACACAAAAAGCTATATAAATTGGGTATCTCCATAATCGTACAGAACAACGGAACAATACAGGTAACATCATTTTTACTGCATAGTGAAAGCCATAAAAAATAAAACACCAGAAATTTTCCAAATTTAAAAAAAAGTTTTTTTAACTAAAAATACTGCATCTATCAACAAAGATTTACCACTAATATAAAGTACAAAATGTCACGGAAAAACTATCTCAGAAAAAAAAAAGTAAGTAAAAGTATTTCAAAGTTATTACTTTTACTTACTTTTACTTACTTATTGGGCCTAGTCATAAATTTTTGGGTCGGTGGAAAACAATTATTATTGTACAAGAACAAGAAGGAGGTCCAGCGCAGCTTCTCACAGATATGCGGCTTAATTGAATCATGCAAATAACACACAGGATATACACGGAGGTGACGCATTTCGGCCGGTGGCACCCGGCCTTAGTCATACATGGTACATTGGTATGACTAAGGTCGGGTGCCACCGGCCGAAACGCGTCACCTCCTTGTATGTCCTGTGTGTTATTTGCATGATACAATTAAGCCGCATATCTGTGAGAAGCTGCGCTGGACCTCCTTCTTGTTCTTGATTGCCACAAGGTGAATCCGCACCTGTCCGTGCTGCAGCGGGTCTATGCCGGGTGAGCTGATCCTACTCTTTCTTTAATTATTATTGTTTTTTTTAATCAACTGGTGCCAGAAAGTCATACAGGTTTGTAAATTACTTCTATTTAAAAATCGTAATCCTTCCAGTACTTATCAGCTGCTGTATACTCCAGAGGAAGTTGTGTCGTTCTTTCCAGTCTGACCACAGTGCTCTCTGCTGACACCTCTGTACATGTCAGGAACTGTCCAGAGCAGGAGAGGTTTGTTATGGGGATTTGCTCCTGCTCTGGACAGTTCCTGACATGGACAGAGGTGTCAGCAGAGAGCACTGTGGTGAGACTGGAAAGAACTACACAACTTCCTCTGGCGTATACAGCAGCTGATAAGTACTGGAAGGATTACAATTTTTAAATAGAAGTAATTTACAAATCTGTTTAACTGTCTGGCACCAGTTTATTTCAAAACATTTTTTTCCTCAGGAGTACCCCTCTAAGGCAGTGTTTCCCAACTAAGGTGCCTCCTGCTGTTGCAAAACTACAACTCCCAGCATGCCCGGACAGCCGTTGGCTGTCCGGGCATGCTGTGAGTTGTAGTTTTGGAACAGCTGGAGGCACCCTGGTTGGGAAACACATAGGGGAAGATTTATCAAAACCTGTGCAGAGAAGTTGCTGAGTTGCCCATAGCAACCAATCAGATCGCTTCTTTCACTTTTTCCAGGCCTTTTCAAAAATGAAAGAAGCGATCTGATTGGTTGCTATGGGCAACTCAGCAACTTTTCCTCTGGACAGCTTTTGATAAATCTCCCCCTATATAATGTATCCTGAAATTTCCGCACCACATGACTATAGGGATATCCTGTACGCCAGCGGTCTTCACACTGTGGCCCTCCAGATGTTGCCAAACTACAACTCCCAGCATGCCCGGACAGCCAACGGCTGTCCGGGCATTCCGGGAATTGTAGCTTTGCAACATCTGGAGGGCCACAGTTTGAAGACCACTGCTGTACGCAGTGAACTCTTCCCCGCCCGCTCCCCCTGTACACTGCTCGGCCTCCGGACAGCCCAGAAGGGGAGGAGAGCTCGGGAGGAAGAACCGACGATATATACCGGACCCCCCGCCCCGGGAACAGCTCATCCACGGACAGCACAGTAAGTGATCGCCGAACTGTCTCTCACGGGCAAGGCACGACTGCAGACGGAGGAGCGCCGAGCAATGGATGTGCAGACAGGTGTCCCCGCTAGTCATGTGTGCAGACAGGTGTCCCCGCTAGTCATGTGTGCAGACAGGTGGCCCCGCTAGTCATGTGTGCAGACAGGTGGCCCCGCTAGTCATGTGTGCAGACAGGTGGCCCCGCTAGTCATGTGTGCAGACAGGTGGCCCCACTAGTCATGTGTGCAGACAGGTGGCCCCGCTAGTCATGTGTGCAGACAGGTGGCCCCGCTAGTCATGTGTGCAGACAGGTGGCCCCGCTAGTCATGTGTGCAGACAGGTGGCCCCGCTAGTCATGTGTGCAGACAGGTGGCCCCGCTAGTCATGTGTGCAGACAGGTGGCCCCGCTAGTCATGTGTGCAGACAGGGCCCGGGTAACGGGAGGTACCACTGCTTGTCAGGGGGGAGATTACTTCACCAGAAGGGCAGGTTATGTTTGTTTTAGTCCAGATATTGTGTAATACTTGTGCAGAGTAGAATGCAGTGTATATAGGCGCATACTTGTGCAGAGCAGATAGCAGCGTATGAATAGGCGCATACTTGTGCAGAGCAGAATGCAGTGTATATAGGCGCATACTTGTGCAGAGCAGATAGCAGCGTATGAATAGGCGCATACTTGTGCAGAGTAGAATGCAGTGTATATAGGCGCATACTTGTGCAGAGTAGAATGCAGTGTATATAGGCGCATACTTGTGCAGAGCAGATAGCAGCGTGTGAATAGGCGCATACTTGTGCAGAGCAGATAGCAGCGTGTGAATAGGCGCATACTTGTGCAGAGCAGATAGCAGCGTGTGAATAGGCGCATACTTGTGCAGAGCAGATAGCAGCGTGTGAATAGGCGCATACTTGTGCAGAGCAGATAGCAGCGTGTGAATAGGCGCATACTTGTGCAGAGCAGATAGCAGCGTGTGAATAGGCGCATACTTGTGCAGAGCAGATAGCAGCGTGTGAATAGGCGCATACTTGTGCAGAGCAGATAGCAGCGTGTGAATAGGCGCATACTTGTGCAGAGCAGATAGCAGCGTGTGAATAGGCGCATACTTGTGCAGAGCAGAATGCAGTGTATATAGGCGCATACTTGTGCAGAGTAGAATGCAGTGTATATAGGCGCATACTTGTGCAGAGTAGAATGCAGTGTATATAGGCGCATACTTGTGCAGAGCAGAATGCAGTGTATATAGGCGCATACTTGTGCAGAGCAGATAGCAGCGTGTGAATAGGCACATCCTTGTGCAGAGCAGATAGCAGCGTGTGAATAGGCGCATACTTGTGCAGAGCAGAATGCAGTGTATATAGGCGCATACTTGTGCAGAGCAGAATGCAGTGTATATAGGCGCATACTTGTGCAGAGCAGATAGCAGCGTGTGAATAGGCGCATACTTGTGCAGAGCAGATAGCAGCGTGTGAATAGGCGCATACTTGTGCAGAGCAGATAGCAGCGTGTGAATAGGCGCATACTTGTGCAGAGCAGAATGCAGTGTATATAGGCGCATACTTGTGCAGAGTAGAATGCAGTGTATAAAGGCGCATACTTGTGCAGAGTAGAATGCAGTGTATATAGGCGCATACTTGTGCAGAGCAGAATGCAGTGTATATAGGCGCATACTTGTGCAGAGCAGATAGCAGCGTGTGAATAGGCGCATACTTGTGCAGAGAAGATAGCAGCGTGTGAATAGGCGCATACTTGTGCAGAGCAGATAGCAGCGTGTGAATAGGCGCATACT